>NC_043709.1:93287784-93332143 GCF_006229205.1 Suricata suricatta
CCACACCCAAAAAATGAATAATCCAATGAAGAAATGGGCAGAAGACATGAACAGACACTTCTCCAAAGAGGACATCCAGATGGCCAACAGGCACATGAAACGATGCTCAGCATCACTCATCATCAGGGAAATACAAATCAAAACCACACTGAGATACCACCTCACACCAGTCAGAGTGGCTAAAATGAACAAATCAAGAGACTATAGATGCTGGCGAGGATGTGGAGAAGTGGGCACCCTCCTACACTGTTTGTGGGAATGTAAACTAGTACAGCTACTCTGGAAAACAGTATGGAGGTTCCTTAAAAAACTATCCGTAGAACTCCCCTATGACCCAGCAATAGTACTGCTATGGATTTACCCAAGGGATACAGAAGTGCTGATGCATAGGAGCATATGTGCCCCAATGTTCATAGCAGCACTTTCTATAACAGCCAAATCATGGAAAGAGCCTAATGTCCCTCACCTGATGAATGGATCAAGAAGATGTGGTATATATATACAATGGAGTATTACATGACAATGAGAAAGAATGAAATCTGGCCATTTGTAGCAAAGTGGATGGACCTCAAGGGTGTCATGCTAAGTAAAATAAGACCGGCGGCGAAGGACAGATACCATATGTTTGCATTCATAGGTCTAACAGGAGAGACCTGGCAGAGGACCATGGGGAGAGGAAGGGGGAAAGAGAGCAGGGGGGAGTGAGGGACATAGATCAAGGGAGACTACTGAATACTGAAAACGAACCATGGACTGAATGGGGAAGGGGAGGGAGGGGGGTTGATGGTCATGGTGGGGGGCACTTGTGGGGAAGAGCACTGGGTGTTATATGGAAACCAATTTGACAATAAACTATTTAAAAAGTGCAAAAAAATAAAATAATTTAATAAAAAATAATTAAAATGACTTCAAAACAAAGACTATAGTAAGAGACAAAGTAGGGCATCACATAGTGATAAAGAGATCAATCCAATAAGAGGATATAACAATTATAAATATTGATGTATCCAAACAGAAGCACCTAAATACATGAAATAAATATTAACAGACATAAGGAAAGAAACTGAAGAGTGGCAGACCTCAACATCACACATCAATGGATAAATCATTCAGACAGAAAATCAATAAGGAAACAACAGCTGTGAATGATACATTAAATCAGATGGACCTAACTGATATATTTAGAACATTCTATTCAAAGATGGCAGAATACATATTCTTTTCAAGTGTATATGAAACATTCTTCAGAAAAGATTACACGTTAGGCCACAAAACAAATTCTAATTAATTTAAGAAGACAAAATCATATCAAGCATCTTTTCCAATTACAATGCTATGAAACTAGAAATCAATTACATGAATAGAACTGGAAGAAACAAACACATGGAGGCTAAACAACATGGCACTAAACAACCAATGAATCAATAAATAAATCAGAGGAAATTAAAAAGATACATGGAGACAAATGAAAATGAAATGGTCCAAAATCTTTGGGATGCAGCAACAGCAGTTCTATGAGGGAAGCTTATAGTGATATAGACCTACTTCCAAAAAACAAGAAAAATCTCAAATTAATAATCTAATCCTACACCTAAAGGAACTAGAAGAAGAACAAACAAAGCCTAAAGTTAGTAAAAGGAAAAAAATAATAAAGATTAGATGGAAACAAATGAAATAGAGATTAAAAAACAAGAGAAAAGATGAATAAAACCAAGAGCTGGGTCTTTGAAAAGGCAAATCAAATTGATAAACCTCTGACCAGACTCATCAAGAAAAAAAAAACCAAATAAATTCAGAAATGAAGGAGGAAAAATAATAACTGACATCACAGAAATATAAAGAATTAGACTACTATGAAAACATGCCAACAAACTGGACAACCTAGAAGAAATGCATAAATTCCTAGAAATATACAATCTTCCAATAAGAATAAGAATAGGAAATCTGAACAAACCAATTATTGGTTATAAAAGCGAATCAGTAAATAACAACTCCTTTCGAACAAAAGCTGAAGGCCAGATGGCTTCACAGGTGAGTCATACCAAACATTTTAAAAAGAGTTAATACTTATTCTTCTCAAACTATTTCAAAAAAATAGAAGGGGAAGAAAAACTTCCAAATTCATTCTTTGTGGTCAACATTACCATTGCTAAAAACCAAAGACACTACAAAGAAAAACTATAGGCGAATATTACTGATGAACACAAATCCAAAAATCCTCAACAAAATATTAGCAAACTGAATTCAACAATGCATTAAAAAGTCATCCACCACAATCAAGTGGGAATTATTCCACAGATGCAAGAGTGGTTTAATATTCACAAATCAACCAATGTGATACATCATATTAACAAGAGGAAAGATAGAAACCATATGATCATCTCAATAGATGCAGAAAGAGCATTTGACAACATACAATATCTATTCATGATAAAAACTCTCAACAAAGTGGTTTACAGGGAACATATCTCAACGTAGTCAAGTATGAAACACTCACAGCTAACATACTCACAATGGTGAAAAACTAAAAGCTTTTCCTCTAAGATCAAAAACAAGAAAAGAATGTCCACTGTCACTATTTTATTTAACATAGTACTAGAAGTTCTAGTACAGCAATCAGACAAGGAAAAGAAATAAAAGCACTCAAATTGGTAAGAAAGAAGCAAAACTGTCATTTTTTGCAGATGACATAATGCTACATACAGAAAACCCCAAAGTTGCAGGATATAAAGTTAATATACAGAAATCAGTTATACTTCTTGGGGTGCCTGGGTAGCTCAGTTGGTTCAGCATCTGACTCTCAGTTTTGGTCCAGGTCATGATCTCATGGTTTCATGAATTTGAGCCCCACACTGGGCTCAGTGCTAACAGTGGGGAGCCTACTTGGATTCTCTCTCTCCCTGTCTCTCTGCCCCTCTGCTGCTCATACTCTCTCTCAAAATAAATACTCTTAAAAAAATAAAAACATAAATATGTTGTACTTCTATACATTAATAATGAAGTGGCAGCAAGAGGAATTTTAAAAATCCTATTTTAAAGAATGAAAAGAATAAAATACCTAGAAATAAATTTAACCAAGGAAGTGAAAGACCTAAACTCTGAAACTAGAAGATATTGATGAAATAAACTAGAGGTGACACAAATGAAAAGACATACCATGTGCATGGACTGGAAAAATTAATATTGTTAAAATGTCCATGCTTTCCAAATCAATCCACAGATTTGGTACAGTCCCTATCAAAATACTAATAGAATTTTTCACAGAACTAGAAAAATCCTAAAATATGTATGGAACCACAAATGACCTGGAATAGCCAAAGCAATCTTGAGAAAGAAAAAATCACAACCTCACATTTCAAGATATACTACAAAGCTATAGAAATCAAAATGATGTGGTACTGACACAATGGAACAGGATAGCGAGCCCAGAAATAAACCCACATTTATATGGTTGATTAATCTACAACAAAGGAGCCAAGAATACACGACTGGGAAAAGACAGTCTTTTCAAGAAATGGTGCTGGGAAAACAGGACAGCAAAAGAATGAAACTGGACCACTGTTTTAACACCACACACAAAAGTAAACTCAAAATGGATTGAAAACATAAATGTACAACCCAAAACCACAAAACTCCTAAAAGAAAACCCAGTTATCTCTTGGACATCAGCCTTACAACCTATTTATGGATAAGTCTCCTCAGACAAGAGAAACAAAAGCAAAAAGAAACTATTGAGATTACATCAAAATAAAAAGCTTTTGCACAGCCAAAAAACCAAAATCAAAACCAAAACCAAAAATCATTAACAAAAGAAAAAGGCAACCTAATGAAAAGATATTTGCAAATGATATACTGGACAAGGGGCTAATATCCAGGATACATAAAGAACTTAGATGTTTCAGGGTGCCTGGGTGGCCCAGTCAGTTAAGCATTTGACTTCAGCTCAGGTCATGATCTCGTGGTTCATGAGTTTGAGTCTCACATTGGGCTCTGCACTGACAGCTCAGAGCCTGAAGCCTGCTTTGGATTCTGTGTCTCCCCCTTTCTCTGCCCCTTCCCCACTCATGCTTTCTCTCTCTCTCTCTCAAAAATAAACATTAAAAAATTTAAAAAAAAAAGAATTTAGGTGATTCAACACCAAAAAAAAAAAAAAAATCCAACCAATCTGATTAAAAAATGGGCAGAGGACTTGAATAGACATTTTTCCGAAGACACATATACACAGATGGCTAATGGTGCTCAACATCACTAATCTCTCTCAGAGAAATGCAAAGCGAAATGACAGTAAGAGATCACCTCTCACCAATCAAAATGATTAATATTAAAAAGACAAGAAACAACAAGTGTTGGCAAGGATTGGAGAAGAGAGAATCCTTGTGCACTGTGGTGGGACTATAAATAGGTGCAATCATTGTATGAAATGTGTAAAATGGAGGTTCATTAAAAAATTAAAAATAGTGGGGCATCTGGGTGGCTCAGTCGGTTAAGCCTCCGACTTCGGCTCAGGTCATGACCTCGCGGTTCGTGGGTTCGAGCCCTGCATCAGGCTCTGTGCTGACAGCTAGCTCGGAGCCTGGAGCCTGCTTCAGATTCTGTGTCTCCCCCTCTCTCTGACCCTCCCCTGCTCTTGCTGTCTCTCTCTGTCTCTCAAAAATAAATAAAAACATTAAAAAAAAATTAAAAATAGAAATACCATATGATCCAGTAATTTTGCTACTGAAAGTTTACCTCCAAAAATGAAAACACTAATTTGAAAAGATATATATATCCCCCTATGATTACTGCATCATTTACAATAGCCAAATTATAAAAGTAACACAAATGCCCACTGATAGATGAAAGGATAAAGAAGACATATAGATTCAGAAGACAGACAGACAGACACACACACACAGGAATATCAGTCATAAGAACAGAATGGAATTTTGCCATTTGTGACAAGGATGGACCTACAGGGTATTATGCTAAGTGAAATAATTTAGAGAAAGACAAATAACATATGATTTCACTTATGTGGAATCTAAAAATCAAAACAGACTCTTAAATACAGAGAACAAACTGGTGGTTGCCAGAGGGGAGGTGGGGGGGGATGGGTGAGATAGGTGAAGGGCATTAAGAGGTAACAATTTCTAGTTATAAAATAAATAAGCCATGGGGATCAAAAGTAGAGCATAGGGAATATAGTCAATAATACTGTCATAACATTGTATTACATAATGTATGGTGACAGATGTGACTCCACTTCTCGTGGTGAGCTTTGAGTAATGTACAGAATTACGGGATCACTCTGTTGTACATCTGAAACTAATATAACATTGTATGTTAACTATAATTTAATACAGTTTTTAAATGGTTGTTTGAAAACAGAAACAGAAATAGTATGTAAAAGAACCCATCAAGATACAAAAATGAAAATATTTAAAGTGAACAGAATGTCAGAGAACACAGCAGAAACTCTTGTTCTTTATTTTTTCTTCTAGCATCAGTTTTGTTGTGTAACCATTAAATTCCTGACATTTGCATAGGACATTATATTTTTAAAGCCTTTCATATAAACTTAATTTACTTTTCTTTAAGGTGTGGTATGTAGATGAGGATAATTATTAACATTTATGTAAGAAAAAAAGCAATTAAAGAAGGCTAAAGGACTTGTCCATAGTCACAGATCAAAGTCTTGACTAGAACTCAAGCATACCAATTTCTGGCCAAGTACTTTCTGCCAAGCCAGAAGGTCACAAACTTTTTGTTGTTAGGATCCCTTTATGCTGTCAAAAATTATCGAGGGCCCCAAAGGGCTTTGTTTCTGTAGTTTATACCAGTATTCACCTAGTAAAAATTAAAATGGAGAAAATTCATAAATACTTATTAAATTATTTTAAAACAAAAACAGCTCATTACATGTTAACATAGATAACATATTTAAAAAGAAGTAACTATATTTTCCAAAAGAAAAAAGTGAGAAAAGTGGCACTGGTCCACATATTATGTCTTTTCAATGTCTGGCTTAACAGAAAACAGCTCGATTCTCGTATCTGCTTCTGCAGTTAATATGTAGCTTTTATAATGTGTAGCTTCTGGAAAACTCCATTGTACGTTTGTAATAGAATGAGAGTAATTAGCAAATGTCTAAGTATTTTCTTTTATTTATTTGAGAGAGAGAGAGAGACAGAGCACAAGCAGGGGAGGGGCAGGGACAGAGAAAATCCCAACCAGGTTCTGTGTTGTCAGCACAGAGCCTGATGTGGAGCTTGAACTCACAAACTATGAGATCATGACCTGAGCCAAATGAAGAGTTAGAAGCCCAACTGGCTGAGCTGCCCAGGTGCCCCGCAAATGCCGAAGTATTACTGTGAAAGCAGTTTTGACCTCAGAGAGCCGCCAGCAGGGTACTACGGATCTCAGGGATCACCCTAGCATACTCTGAGAACTACTATGCTAGGGCCACACCATCTACCAGAGCCAACGATACAGCATAAGGTACACCAAAATCACTATGACATGGATCGCATGCTGCGCATGATGAGGATGAGCTCCTCCATCAAAACTCCTCGTAGGGACCCCTGCCCATTCCTGCCCCCAACCATCGATGTCAAACTTTCACTGATTTCTCAGGTACTAGAACTTAAACCAGTCTTCTCCCCCTTCTGCCCCTTGTTCCCTACCTCAACAGGCTGTATGATAGGCTACCCAGTTGGGCTATCACAGAGACTCCTCAGAAATGCCAGTCAGTGTTCTCAGATCTTCATCTCACTGACAGAGCTAAGGGCAGGGCAGGGTTGAACATGAGGTACCGTTCTGTTCCCCTCTATTCCACTGCACTTTGGTCCCTCACTGGTTCCACTGCGGATCCTAACAGAGGAAAGCACCAGTTACTCCAGCTAAACCTGCCTCCACAGAGTAGCTTTTGATGAAGCCACTATTTGCAAAAAATAGGGATTTGTAAATATTTTAATTGCAAGTTTTATTGAGATCCTGTGTATAGGATCTTGTGTATCCCTTTACTCAACTTCCCTCAAAGGTAACATCTGGCAAACCTACAGTACACTATCACAAGCGATATTGGCAGCAATATAATCCAGTGATCTCATTTGGACGTTCCCATTTTACCTGCACTCAAGTGTGCAGGCGCACGCACGTGTGTGTGGGCGCATGCGTGAACATTCATGTGCATGCACGTCTGTGTACAGTAGTAGTCAACCACATGATGATTCACCTTCTGACATACTGCTGGAAGGTCAATGGTAGCCTAACAGGATATAACAATGCCTACATCATTCACTTCACTTCATCTCATTGCACAGGCATTTTATCATCTCACGTCATCACAAGAAGGGTAAGTACAGTCCAATAGGCATTTTAAGACAGAGAGGGCATACATCCACATAACTTTTTTTATAGTACATTGTTAAAACTGTTCTATTTTTAGTTATTATTAATCTCTTGCTGTGCCTAATTCATAAAGTAAGCTTTATAACAGGAATGTACATATAGAAGAAAAACAATATATATAAGTTCAGTACTATCCAGTTTCAGGCATCCACTGGGGGTCTTGGGACATATCCCCCACAGGTAAAGGTGTCTACTATATTTAGCTCTGTACAATTGTTTTCACATGTGTACATGTGAAATCCACCACCACAGTCAGATCCTGAGCTGTTCCATCACCACATCCACCTCTCATTCTCCTCCTGATGCTTAACCCCTGGCAACCACTAACCTGTTCATCATTTTTAAAATTTTGTCATTTCAACAATGTTTTACAAATGGGATCATACAATACACGTGACCTTTGGGGATTGGCTTTTTTCACCCAACATAATACATTAGAGGCTCATCTAAATTGTTGCATCTATCAATTGTTTGCTCCTTCTCATTTCTCAGTAGTATTCCATGGTATGTACTAGAGTTTGCCCAACCCTCCATCCATTGAAGGACATATGGATAGTTTCCAGTTTGGGGTGGTTAAAAACAGAGCTGCTATGAGCAGTTGTGCACAGGTTTCCATATAAACCAGTGTTCATTTCTCTGAGATAAATGCCCTGAAACTCACTGCATGGCTGGGATATGTGGCAATCACTTGGTTAGTTTCATAAGAAAATTCCAGTTTTCTAGAGTGCCTGAAATTAAGAAGATGGGGATTTTTCAGACCACTAAAACTCCTCACAAAATTATCAAGGACTACCCTAAAACTGACAGATAAGAGTCCCAGGAACAGATCTGAGAAAGACAGTTACCAAAAGCTTTCTGCTGTCAATCCAAGAATCAGAAACCAAGTCAGGAAGTGCCATGGACAGAGAAATGAAAGATTTTGTGCTATCAATAGTGGGCCAGAATAATGCAAAGGCTATATGGAAACACTGATAAGTTCAACAATATAAAAATCAAGATTCCTTATGGACAAAAAACACTATAAGTTAAACCAAAAAAACTCTGGGAAGAATATCTGCAACCTTTATCAGAAAAAGCAAACTTCTTATTATATAAAGAGCTCCTAGAAACTGGCAAGTTAAGGAATCAGCAAAAGAAAGATGGACAAAGGTTACGAATGGGCAGTTCACAGAAAAGGAAATCTCAATACTTCAGTCCAAGAAAAGATGTACAATCTTATTCATCATAAGAAAAAGAAAAATTAAAACTTTGCTGCAAGTCTATTTTTTACCTATCATCTTGGTAAAAATCAAAAGCATGATCAAAACTCCGTAGGTGGAACTATGAAGAAAATAGGCATTGCTGATTAGTGTATAAAACACCCTCACCAAAGGCAATTTGGCATGGATATCAAAATCACAAATCCAGAGAGCCTTTGATGCAGCAATTTCACTACCAGGAATTTACATATAAATGAGCACATATGCTAAATGCTGTGTAAGGTAGATATAAGATTATTCGTTACAGCAGTGACTGTTATAGTAAAAGATGAGGAAACACCTCCATGCCCATCAATAGGGAACTTGTGAATTAAGTATATCCATAAATATATGACCACAGAGACCAATAAAGGAGCTCTGTATGTATCTACATAGAAAAATCTCCATAAGATATTAAGAAATAACTCTTTCATCTAGGTTGCCAACATGCTATCCAGACAGGAAGACCTGGAAAGTTCGGGGCCATGGGCAGGCAAGCAGTGGAGGCACCCAGGAGGCTGGGATAAACAAACATCATTCGGTTACTTTGGGAACGTTGGTATGAAGTATTACGACTTGGGAACAAGAGCTTCTGCCCAACTGTCAACCTTGACAAACTGTGGACCTTCAGTGAGCAGACATGGCTAAAAAGCTGCCCCAAACAAGCTTGGAGCCTCTCCTATCACTGATGTGGTGCGATCTGGCCACAATATTCTGGGGAAGGGAAGGCTTTCAAAGCAGCCGGTCATTGTGAAGGTCAAACTCTTGAGCAGAAGAGCTGAGGAAAAGCTTGGGGGGGTGGGGGTGCAGTGTCCTGGTAGCTTAAAGCTACACAGAGGGAAGTACATGCTACAGGTGCTTAAAAAAAAAAGATAGTAAGTAATTTTTAAAAAGTAATTAAAGAGAATATGCCAGCAATGTGTAAGAAATAGGTGGTATACCAGAGCGGCTGCACCAGTTTACATTCCCACCAACAGTGTAGGAGGGTGCCCGTTTCTCCACATCCTCACCAGCATCTATAGTCTCTTGATTTGTTCATTTTAGCCACTCTGACCGCTGTGAGGTGGTATCTCAGCGTGGTTTTGATTTGTATTTTCCTTATGATAAGTGACGCTGAGCATCGCTTCATGTGCCTGTAGGCCATCTGGATGTCCTCTTTGGAGAAGTGTCTATTCAGGTCTTCTGCCCATCTCTTCACTGGATTATTCATTTTTCATGTATGGAGTTTAGTGAGCTCCTTGTATATTTTGGATACTAGCCCTTTATCTGATATGCCATTTGCCACTATCTTTTCCCATTCTGGAAAACATGTGTGGAGTGTGGAGACTCCTCAAAAAACTGTTGCTAGAACTCCCCTATACAATGGAGTATTATATGGCAATGAGGAAGAATGAAATCTGGCCATTTGTAGCAAAGTGGATGGACCTCGAGGATGTCATGCTAAGCGAAATAAGTCAGGCAGAGAAGGATAGATACCATATGTTTGCACTCATAGGTCTAGCAGGAGAAACCTAACAGAGGACCATAAGGAGAGGAAGGGGGAAAGAGAGCTGGGGAGAGTGAGGGACACAAATCATGAAAGACTACTGAATACTGAAAACAAACCATGGACTGAAGGGGAAGGGGGAGGGAAAGAGGGGGGTGATGGTCATGGTGGGGGGCACTTGTGGGGAGAAGTACTGGGTGCTACATGGAAACCAGTCTGAAAATAAACTATTAAAAAAAGAAATAGGTGGTATATAAGTAAAATATATATTCATAATTGCTTATATTTACATAAAGAAACTCTGGAATGACAAGAGTCAGACAGAGGGAGAGCAAGGGTAGGAAGGAAGACTTTCACAGTATATTTGAACGTTTTTTTTAACCATATGAATGTATTTCCTTCCAAAAACTTTTAAGTAAATAAATTCATTTTAACAAAAGGTGGCCAAGATCATTCTCATCTATAAGTAATATCTTCTTGGGCACTTCTCCCCTCGTCCCTTGCCCCAAGGATCCCCAACTGCAATAAGCCCAAACCAGTTTCATAGCTTTCATTCTCACCAAGGTTGATATGGCTGAACATACCCTAAAACATTATCTTCTCCAAGGCAACGAAATTAAAAGCCTCATAACAAACATTGAGATGGTAGAAGATAATTTACTCATCTATTTACCTCTTGTACCTACCACGCAGCATCTAGTACACAAGAGGTTCTCATATTAGGTTAGGAGGACATTCTACTGCTGGGATTCCAAGCAAAGCGTGAGCTGAAGAAGACTTTAGGGAGAAAAAGCCTTCTCAGGGTCCCTACTCTGTTCTCCACATATACTTAAGAGTGACACCTGGTCTCTGTCTGAATCTGCTCCTCTTAAGTGAATGAGGAAGACTTCCACCGCTTGAGGAGACTACTGGGAGCTCATATTAAAGAATGGCGAAGGTCAGAACCAGCCCAAGCTTCCAGAGGGCTGAAGGGCAGAAGCAGAGGACCCACAACCCAACTCTGGCTCACAAAACAAAACCTTTATTCTTCCTCTTTAAAAAAAATGAGAAAAGAAATTTTAAGAAGGCTGCCAAGTCTAGAAGGCATACTAGCGTGGTGCAAGTTAACTTGCAGCCAACTTCAAAGTCAAAGAAATTATACTTTAAATCATCCTTATAAATTACAATTGTACCCTCCCCCTAATCATCTAAAAGCCAAGCCCAGGTAGATGGGCCCATTATCAGAATGTGCTTTTTTTTTTTTTTTTTTTTTTTTTTTTTGACTCACTGGAGTCTCTGAAAATCTACCACAAATCTTCCTGCAGATCGTAGCAGGAGCAAGACAGGAAAAAGAAAAAGGAGGAGGAGGAGGAAGCTGAAGAGGAAGTGGAGGAGGAAGAAGAAGGAGAAAAAGAAAGGGGAAAGGAGAAAGAAAGAAGAAAGAAGACAGGCCACTTTTTCTACTCCTGAAGCTACAAAGCTCTGGCAACATAAGTCAATTCCAAAGGCAGTAAGTAAGTAAAGATTTTCCATCACTCTCAAGTGTCACAAACCTATTTCCCTCATTTTGATGACTGAACCATCCCTATTATCTTCTGATCGAAAGAGGAGGGAGAACAGAAAGCTGGGTAAATTTAGATGGTAAAATTTGTCATTTGTAGAAGACCTCGAACTGCCAGACCTTTGAACTGTGTTTCTTCTGAATGCATGTTTCTTTTTTTTTTTAAAGTTCATGTCTCCGAATTTTTTTTTTTTTTTTTTTTAACTGTAGGTGCTTTCAGTGAGGTGCATACTCTCTTGCTCTCAATCCCACCACTTCCATCTGACGGGCCAGCTTCCTTCATTTGCATGACCTGGTCTCTGAGGGCCTCTACGATTACACCTCTGGTTTAATTGTTACTGACCAACTCTAATTATAACCTAAACTCTTAGGTAATAGAGAATGAATGATGTCATCTTGAAGTTATTTTTTGCATAGTTTTATAAATGTCCTTTATGGTTAAGACTTTGTTTTTAGTTTTTCTTATATAAACTTTCAAACATACAGAGAAATAGGAAAAAATACATACCCAAATGTTCGCCCTCTAGATTCAACAAGTAACATTTTATTCTATCTCCTTCATCTGTCTCTACTTTTGTTTTTCTGTGCCATTAAAAAAAAATTATAGCCATCAAGATGCTTCACTCCTAATACTCTATTCTTCCACGTGTTTATGATTAGCTTTTCATGTTAAAATTTCTAATTTATGTCTTCCTTACTGTGCAAGAGAATAAGATCATTACCCTCAGCTTTCTAATTCTTGAGCTTTAAAATGGCAGTGCACACAAAGTAGATATTTACCAGGTTAAAAACCTGATCTAATAGACTCCATATTTGCCATGTGGTAAATACTGGAGACATTTCTTAAGACCCTGTTAGACCCTGTTGAAACTACTCTGTTTATACAGGAATGGAGACGGGGCTCCAGGGAATGGGTAAGGACCAAGACTGGTTATTACACAGACCCAGCAAACTGCCATGTGTACCCACCTCTTTGTGTAAAGTGCTGTGGAAAAATCATCAGGGTTAAAAATTTGGGAAATATTTTGCTGAGCCATCTTTTTCTTTCTGAAATGTCAGGTAGGAAAAAAAAAACATGTTTGTTTTTTTTTTAAGTATAGTACAGAACATATGGGTATTAACCTATATTACCAAACTGAATTCCTTAACTTTTAAAGGCTTAGCCACTTCTAGGACTAAGAATGAGCATTATGAGTCGTGAGGCCTGTATTTTAGAAACAGTATAATAAGCTAATTTCTCGCTACAAAATCCTGAGAGCAGAATCTATGGAAGTTTGATTGTGAAGGTAAAATGAGGCAACAGATTATAAAAAAAGAAATTCCCCCCAAAACTATTAAGAGATTTTTTTTCCTGTGTTGGTCATTCTATACTTCAAAGACGGAAGCACATTAGCCACGTGTGTTCTTTAATATAAACTTTAATTCTTGAAAATTCTCTTCTTTTAAAAAAAGGAAAGGGGTCTAAAAATACCAGCCCAATGTGGACAGGATCTTATGATGTATACTGGTGGTTGTTTCCTTAGAAAAAGAGTGCATTCCATGACTGGCTCCCTTGGGAATTTTTACCCTCATTCAGTAACCTCAGAGTAGCATCATCCCACCCAGGAGAAGAAGCCATCCAGACAGGCTATCCTCATGGTTTTGACTGAACCATGTGGTGGAAGAGACCACAGTGCAGACAAGCTGGATATAATATTCCAACCCACCACAAGCAAAGAATAGGCTGAGGAGAAAGAGTTCGGTGTGAATAGAAACAATATCCTAACAGTTACCAATGACTACCAGAGGGCCAATAAAGAACTCTCTCACTGAGGCAGTGCTATAGACAGAATGTCATATCCCCCTCAATTCATATGTTGAAACCCAATCACTAGTGTGACAGTATGAGGAGGCAGGGCCTTGGTGGGGGGGTGATTAGGTGGTAGGACTATGGAGCCCCCATGAACGGGGTTAGTGAGACCCTGGAGGGCTCACTTGCCCTTTCTACCATGTGAAGGCAAAACAAAAAGATGGCTATCTATGAAGGAGGAAGTAGGCCCTCACCAGACACTGAACCTGCTAGCATCTTGATCTTGGACTTCCCAGCTTCCAGAACTATGAGAATTAAATTTCTAGGACAGAGTACTTAGTCCCTGGGAAAAGCTGAATTAAGCCCTATTATTACAGGCTGTGCGATGTGGGCAGTTTCCTTTATATCTCTGAGTCTCAGTTTTTTTATCCGTAAAAGTGGGATAATAACCACCTCTCTCTTACAGTTTGCCCAGCATACAGTAGGATCTTGACAAATATCTGTTCCCTTTATTCTTACCTTTCCTGATACTCAGAGAGGTAAAGGGGTATTCAGGCTTCAAGGGAATTTATACATTACAGAAAGCAGTTCATCCATCTAGGGCCAGACATTCATTTGTCTATGGCCAATGACCTTGGTTTATGGTACCAAAGAAACAAAAGTAGAGGATGTTACAACCAAAAGTAGATACAATGTTTCCAAAAGTGATCAGTTTCTACAGATGAGACACTTCAGTGTCTTCAAGAAGTCCTGCCCACTGTTATGAACTTCACTTAGCTTTTCATAATCCTCTCCACTTTGTAGTTCCAAAGAATGAAGTGAAATGTTCAACTCATTGAAGGAAGCAAAATGTCCAACTCATCCTCCACCTTCAACAGTTTCCAGGTTCAAAGGCTTGCTCTCTGGTTACATTTACAGGCCAGGTAAAGTGAGAGGCAGCATTATATAATGAAAAAGATATAAGCTTTGAAGTCAGGTAGACCTAGATATTTGAATCCTGAGATCGCCATTTACTATGTATGTGATAGAAGAGTAGAAATTTAACTTTCTTGAACTCAAACAGTTCATCTACAAATTGAATATCATCTACGTTAAAGGAGTACTGTGAGAATTATATGAAGTTATGCTTGGCATAGTATCTGGCACAGAACAGGAACTCACTTCACTGCCCCCAAGTCTCCAACTACCAATTGTTGCCACAGTCAAATAAGCAGGTTTCAAAGTCTGGCTGAATGAGTGGCCAACTCTATCACACTGGGAGTATTTGCTAGCCCCTCCTACCATATTCCAGCCCTGTAGGAAATAATAAAGAAGTCATCTTGCTCCCCAAGTAAATCACCAGAAGCAGCAGGAGTTAAATACAATGCAGTTACAAATGAAAGCTAAAATTAAAAAGCAGGAACAACAAAAAAAGTCCCCAAACACAATTCAAAAATGAGCAGAGGACTTAGAAGACATTTCTTCAAAGAAGATCTACAAATGTCACTTAGCACATTAAAGATGCTCAACAGCAGGGCACCCCATCGGGTGGCTCAGTCAGCTAAGCGTCCGACTTCAGCTCAGGTCATGATCCCATGGTTTGTGGGTTTAAGCCCTGCATCGGGCTCGGTGCTGACAGCTCAGAGCCTGGAGCCTGCTTCGGATTCTGTCTCCTCCTCTCTGCCCCTCCCCCACTCACGCTCTGTCTGTCTCCCTCAAAAATAAAAATAAACATTAAAAAAAGATGTTCAACATCCTTAATCTTTAGAAAAATGAAAACCAGAACCACAATGAAATAGCACTTAACCATTAGGAGGGCTGTTATCCAAACATCAGAAAATAACAAGTATTGATGAAGATGTGGAGAAATTGGAACACTGTGCACTGGTGGTGAAAATGTACAATGGTGTTGAAATAACAACAATGGAGTTAGAATATTACTCCAGCTTAGTTGAGAAAGCAGTGGCAGGGTTTGGAGGACTGGTTTCAATTTTGAAAGAAGTTCTACTGTGGGTAAAATGCTATCAAACAACCTCATATGCCAAAGAGAAATTGTGAAAGGAAGAGTAAGTTGATGTGGCAAAGTACATTGTTTTCTTATTTTAAGAAATGGCCCCAGCTACCCCAATTGTCAGCAATCACTACCATCAGGAAAAAGATTCGGACTCATTAAAAGCTCAGATAGTAGCATTTCTTAGCAAAAAAGTATTTTTTAATGAAGGTATGTACATTTTTTTTAGACTTAATGCCAATGGACACTTAATAAATTATAGTAGAGCATAAACATAACTTTTATATGCACTCAGAAACCTAAAATTTCACTTGCCTCACTTTATTGCAAAATATGGTTTACTGTGGTGGTCTGGAACTGAGCCCACATTATCTCTGAGGTATGGCTATGTGGGGCAAAACCGTCCTTCAAAAGTGTGGAAGAAATTAAGACATTCCCAGAGAAACAAAAGCTGAGGGAGTTCATTACCTCCTTTAGAAATGGTAAAGAAACAGGAAAACAGGAGAAACCTAATGGAGGACTGGGGGAGGGGAAGAGGGAAAGAGAGTTGGGGAGAGAGAGGGATGCAAAATTTGAGAGACTATTGAATACTGAAAACGGACTGAGGGCTGAAGTGGGAGGGGAAAGGTGGGGAAAGAGGTGGTGGTGATGGAGGAGGGCACTTGTGGGGAAGAGCACTGGGTGTTGTATGAAAACCAATTTGACAATAAACTATTAAAAAAAAAAAAAGAAATGCTAAAGAAAGCCCTACAGGTTGAAATGAAAGGCTAATGGACAGGATCTCTGAGTTCTATAAATAAAGATCTCAGTAAAGGTAAACACCTAGGCAATTGTAAAAACTAGTATTATTGTAACAATGGTCTGTAACTCCACTTTTTGTTTCCTACATGATTTAAGAGATTAACACATTTTTAAAAGTTATTAGTTTATGTTTTTGGACAATGTATACATACAGATGTAATTTTGTGATATCATCTGAAAGGGGTGGACATGGAGCTGTAAAGGAGCAGAGTTTTTATGCTATTTATGCTACTGAAATTAATTTGACATAAATTAAGTTAGAGTGTTATTAGGGGTGCCTGGGTGGCTCAGTTTGTTAAGCATCCAACTTCTAACTTAAGTTCAGGTCATGATATCACGGTTTATGAGTTCAAGCCCTGCACCGGGCTCTGTTCTGGTAGCTTGGGGCCTAGAATCTGCTTCAGATTCCGTATCTCCCTCTCTCCCTGAGCCTCTCCTGCTCGTGCTTGGTGTGTCTCTCAAAAATAAATAAACTATGAAAAAAATTTTTTGAGAGTTATTAACTTAATGTGTTAAATATAATTACCATGGTTGGTGAAGATGTGGAGAAATTGGAACCCTGTGCGCTAATGGTGAAAATGTTGAAATGACAACAAAGGAGTTAGAATATTGCATCAACTTGAGAAAGCAGTGGCAGGGTTTGAAGGACTGGCTTCAATTTTGAAAGAAGTTCTTACTGTGGGTAAAATGCTATCAAACAACCTTGTATGCCAAAGAGAAATTGTTGGTGAAAGGAAAAGTAAGTTGATGTGGCAAAGTACATTGTTTTCTTATTTTAAGAAATGGCCACAGCTACCCCAATCATCAGCAGCCTGATTGGTCAGCATCCATTAACAAGGCAAGATCCTTGCCAAGAAAATGAGAAAGGGATTTAAACATTTCACTACCAAAAAAGTCAACTCAACAGAAAAGAAGACAGTAATGCAGGAAATGAAGGACCAAAAGGCTATAAGCATAAAGGAAACAAGAGCAGAATCACATAAGTCCCTCTTCCTTAGTAATTACTTTTAAAAATGTAAATGGAATAAATTATTTTATCAAAAGACAGTGATTGGCACAATGAGTTTGTAAAAAGTATGATCTAACTACATGATATCTACAAAAGACCCACTTTCCATCCAAAGACACAAACAAGTTGAAAGTTAACAGACAAAAGATATTCCATGCATATAGTAACCACAAGAGAAGGATTTCTTATGCTAATTCAGAAAAAATAGGCTTTAAATCAAAAAGGTTACAAGAAACAAAGGAAGATATTATTTATACATTTTTAAGTTCAAAACAGCAAGAAGTCACAAAAGCTGTAAAATATTTACACACCTCATCACAGACCATCAAAACACATAAGCAATAATGGACAGAACTGAATGGAGAAATAGTTCTACAGTAACAGCTGGAGACTTCAACACCCCATTCATTCTCAATACAGAACAACTAGACAGCAGATAACAAGTAAACAGAGGACTTAACACAGAAAACTAACTAGATCTAACGACATATACAGAATGTTCTACCCAACAACAAAAGAATACGTACATACTCTTTGAAAGTGCACATGGCACATTTCCTAGTGCATTTCCCAGACCATTATGCCACAAATTAAACCTCAATAAAATTTAAAAGATAAATATCTTATCTAACCACTGAAGAATGAAGTTAGAAATCAATACAAGAAGGAAAACTAAAAAATTCACAAGCTTGTGGAAATTAAACAACACACTCTGAAGCAACTGATGGATCAAAGAAAAACATCACACGGGAAATTTAAAAATACTTAGAGATGAATAAAACCTAAAATACAATCTACTGAAACTTAAAGGATACAGCAAAGCAGTGCTAAGAGGGAAATTTACAACTCTAAATACTTACGATTAAAAATTAAAAAGCAGTCAGATCAACAAGCTAACATTACAATTTAAGGAACTAGAAAAAGAATAAACCATACTCAAAGCTAGCAGAAGGAAAGAAATAGCAATGACTATAACAAAGATAAATGAAATAGAGAACAGAAAATAGAGAAAATAAACAAAAGTTAATACTTTAAACAGAACAACAAATCAACAAAGCTTTAGCTAGAAGAACTAAGAAAAAATGGGAGAAAACTCAAATTCTTGAAATCAGAAACAACAGTGGGGACATTACTACTGAATCTACAGAAATAAAGATTAGGAGAGACTGGTAGAAGCAATTGCACATCACAAACTGGATGGCCTAGATGAAATGGACTAATTCCTGGAAATATAAAAGCTACAATGTCTATCATAAAGAAACAGAAAATTTGAGTAGACCTCTAATTAGTAAGGAAACAGAATCAGTAATTAAAAAAAAAATCTCCCAGGGGGTACCAGTGTGGCTCAATTAGTTAAGCTTCTGACTGCTGATTGGGCTCAGGTCATGATCTCTCAGGTTTCGGGAGTTCGAGCCCCACATCAGGCACTGTGCTGATGTTACAGAGCCTGCTTGGGATTCTCTTTGTTTCTCTCTCTCTGTCCCTCCCTCCTTCATGCTGCCTCTAAACAAACAAACAAACAAACAAACAAACTTAAAAAAAAAATCTCCTAGTAACAACAAAAAAATCTTGAACCTGATGGCTTTACTGGTGAACTTTACCAAATACATAAAGAACTAACACCAATCCTCAAAACTTTCCAAAAACTGAGGAGGAAAGGACACTCTAACTCTTTCTGTATGGCATTACTAACTTAATAACTGAAGTCAAACACACTACAAGAAAATTTCTGACCATTATCACTTACGAACAGTGATGCAAAAAGCCTTCAGAAAATGCTAGCAAACAGAATTCAACAGCATATTAAAAGGATTATATACCATGACCAAGTAGGATTTATTCATAGAATGCAATGATGGTACAACATAGGAAAACTGATCAGTGTAACAAAACATTAACAGAATAAAGGTTAAAAACCACCTTACCTGACAGAGAAAAAGCATCTGACAAAATTCAACACCCTTTCATGATAAAAACACACAACAAACTAGGATAGAAGAAAAATATATAGAGCAAACAATACTCAGTGGTGAAAGACTAAAAGCTTCTCCTTTAAGATCAGGAAAAAGGCAAGAATCCCCACTTTTACCATCCTAGTTAACATAGTACTGAAATTCTAGTCAGAGAAATTAGGCAAGAATAAATTAATAAACGACATCCAATTTGGAAAGGAAGATAAAATTATCTCTGGTTGCAGATGACATGATTTTATATGGAAGAAAATCCCTAAAGATTCCTCAAAAAAATTTTTTAGAACTATTAAATGAATTCAGCAAAGTAGCAGAATACAGTTTACACACATAAATCAGTTACAATGAGAATTCTGAAACACTGCTGAAAGAAACTGAAGACAAAAGTAAATAAAAAGACAACTTCTGTTTCATGAATTGAAAGACAATACGATTTTTTTGGTTTAATTTTTTAATTAAACTAACATATAGTGTTAGATTAGTTTCAGGTAAACAATATAATGATTCAAAAATTCCATAAATTTCTTAGTGCTTACCAAGATAAGTGTTCTCCTAGACCCAAAAGGCAAAAAAATTGAATTGGTTATTGCAGAGCATGCTTGGGATTCTCTCTCCCCCTCTCTCTGCCCCTCCCCGCTCTGTCTCTTTCAAAATAAATAAATAAACTAAAAGAAAAAAAAAATCCCCCAACAAATAAGAGCCCTGGGCCAGATGGTTTCCAAGGGGAATTCTAACAGACATTTCAAACAGAGTTAGTACCTATTCTTCTCAAGCTGTTCCAAAAAGTAGAAATGGAAGGAAAACTTACAGACTCATTCTATAAAGCTGAGCATTACCTTGATTCCCAAACCAGACAGAGACCCCACTAAAAAGGAGAACTACAGGCCAATATCTCTGATGAACATGGATGCAAAAATTCTCAACAATATACTAGCAAATTGAATTCAACAGCATATAAAAAGAATTATTCACCATGATCAAGTGGGATTCATTCTTGGGCTGCAGGGCTGGTTTAGTATTTGCATATCAAATCAGTATGATACACCACATTTACAAAAGAAAGGATAAGAACCATATGATCCTGCCAATAGATGCAGAAAAAGCATTTGACACAATACAGCATCCTCTCTTAATAAAAACCCTCAAGAAAGTTGGGATAGAAGGATCATAACTTATCATAAAAGCCATATATGAAAGACCCAAAGCTAATATCATCCTCAATGGGAAAAAACTGACACCTTTCCCTCGAGATCAGGAACATGACAGGGATGTCCACTCTCACCACTGCTGTTTAACAGCAATCAGACAACAAAATGAAATGAAAGGCACCCAAATTGGCGAAGTAGTAGTCAAACTTTCACTTTTCACAAGTGATACCCTACATGGAAAACCTGAAAGAGTCCAGCTGCTAGAACTGATACATGAATTCAGCAAAGTCACAGGATAGAAAATCAATGTACAGAAATTGGTTGCGTATCTATACACCAATAACAAAGCAAAAGAAAGAGAACTTGAGTGAGGCGCCTGGGTGGCTCAGTCAGTTAGGTGACTGACTTCAGCTCAGATCATGATTTCATGGTCCGTGGGTTTGAGCCCCATGTCAGGGTATTTGCTAACAGCTCAGAGCCTAGAGCCTGCTTCAGACTGTGTGTGTGTGTCTCTCTCCCTGCCCTTCCCTATGCTCATGCTCCGTCTCTCTCAAGAATAAACATTTTCCTTTTTAAATTTTTTAAAATTTTACATTTATTTATTTTTGAGAGACAGAGAGAGACGGATCATGAACAGGGGAGGGGCAGAGAGAGAAAGTGACACAGAATCTGAAGCAGGCTCCAGGCTCTGAGCTAGCTGTCTGCACAGAGCCAACGCGGGGCTCAAACCCACGAACCATGGGATCATGACCTGAGCTAAAGTCAGATGCTCAACTGACTGAGCCACTCAGGTACCCCAAAAATAAACAAGCATTAAAAAAAAATTTTTTTAATATTTATTTTTTAGAGTGAGAGACATAGTGCGAGCAAGGAAGAGGCAGAGGGAGGGAGACACAGAACCCGAAGCAGGCTCCAGGCCCTGAGCTGTCAGCCCAGAGCCCGAAATGGGGCCCGAACCCACGAACCGTGAGATCAAGACCTGAGCCGAAGTTGGACACTCAACCAACTGAGCCACCTTGGCGCCCCTCAATTTTTTTTTTAAAGAAAGCGATATCAAGAAATAGATCCCATTTACAACTGCACCAAGAACAATAAAATACCTGGGAATAAACCTAACCAAAGAGGTAAAAGATCTATATACTGAAAACCGTAGAAAGCTTATGAAAGAAATTGAAGACAACACAAAGAAATAGAAAAACTTTCCATGCTCATGGATTGGAAGAAAAAATATTGTTAAAAATGTCAACACTACCCAAAGCAATCTCCATATTCAATGTAATCCCCATCAAAATTGCACCAGCGTTCTTCTCGGAGCTACAATGAACAATCCCAAAATTTGTATGGAACCTCAAAAGACCCCAAACAGCCAAAGTAATGTTGAAAAAGAAAACCAAAGCCTGGGTATGTGTGCCTAATCTCAGCTGGTCTATCCGAGGCCCCCTGAGCACCGACCCTAGTCCCCAGCCCAGTCCCATTTCTGCTCCACTGAGACGAAAGAAACTATCATGAACCAGGAGAAATTCGCCAAACAGCAAGCACAAGTATTTATTAGTGGGAAAGGAACTGCTCGCTGAAAGAAGAAGGTGGTTCACAGAACAGCTATAGCAGATGATAAAAACTTCAGTTCTCCTTAAAGAAGTTGGGGGTAAACCAGTATCTCTGGTATTGAAGAAGTGAATATGTTCACAAACCAAGGAACAGTGATCCACTTTAACAACCTTGCAGTGCCGGCATCCCTGGCGGTGAATGCTTTCACTATTACAGGCCACACTGAGACAAAGTCGCTGACAGAAATGCTATCCAGGATCTTACACCAACTTGCTGCAGATGGTCTGACGAGTTTAAGGAGATTAGTGGAAGCTCTGCCTATACAATGTGTGGAAGGAAAAGCACCACTTGCTACTGGAAAGGAGCATGATGATGAAGTTCCAGATCTTGTGGAGAACTTTGATGAAGCTTCTAAGAATGAAGCACACTGAATTGAGTCAACTTCTGAAGAAGAGAAAACCTGAAGAAATTACTAGGAGCTACTATTTTGTATTATGACTGCTTTTTAAAAATTTTGTTCATGGATCTGATAAAAACTAATCTCTAGTATTTTTAAGCCCAAGCCCCTTGGACACTGTAGCTCATTTCAGTGTTTGCTTATACACAATTCGTTCTTTGCAGCTAATTAAGCAGAAGAAGCCTGGGAATAAAGTTTGAAACAAGATTAATAAAGTTCTTTGTGAAGAAAGAAAGAACGAAAGAAAGAAAGAAAGAAAACCAAAGCTGAAGGCATCACAATTCCAGACCTTAGCCTATAATACAAAGCTGTAATCATCAAGACAGTATGGTATTGGCACAAAAACAGACACATAGACCACTGGAATAGAACATAGAATCCAGAAATGGACCCACAACTGTATGGCCAACTAATCTTTGACAAAGCAGGAAAGAGTATCCAATGGAAAAAAGACAGTCTCTTTAGCAAATGGTTCTGGGAGAACTGGACGGCAGTGTGCAGAAATCAGACCACTTTCTTACACCATATACAAAAATAATTCAAAATGGATGAAAAACCCAAGTATGAGACAGAAAACCATGAAAATCATAGAGGAGAAAACAAGCAACAACCTCTCTGACCTTGACCGCAGCAACTTCTTACTTGACATATCTCTGAAGGCACAGGAAATAAAAGCAAAAATGAACTACTGGGACCTCAAGATAAAAAGCTTCCACACAGCAAAGGAAACAATCAGCAAAACTAAAAGGCAACCAACAGAGGCGCCTGGGTGGCTCAGTCAGTTCAGCATCTGACTTCGACTCAGGTCATGATCTCACATTCTGGGTTTGAGCCCTGCGTCGCGCTCTGTGCTGACAGCTCAGAGCCTGGAGCCTGCCTTGGATTCTGTGTCTCCTTCTCTCTCTGTCCCTCCTCCACTCAGTCAATCTCTCTCTCTCTCTCTCTCTTAAAAACATAAAAAAAAAACCAATAAAAAATAGAAGGCAACCAACAGAATGGGAAAAGATATTTGCAAATGACATATCAGATAAAAGATTTCTATTCAAAATCTACAAAGAATTTACCAAACTCAACACCCAAAAAACAAATAATCCAGTGAAGAAATGGGCAGAAGACATGAATAGACACTTTTCCAAAGAAGACATCCAGATGGCCAACAGACACATGAAAAGATGCTCAACATCACTCATCATTAGGGAAATACAAATAAAAACCACACTGAGATACCATCTCATACCAGTCAAAGTGGCTAAAATTAACAACTCAGGCAACAAGAGATGTTGACGAGGATGTGGAGAAAGGGGAGCCCTCTTGCACTGTTGGTGGGAATGCAAACTGGTACAGCCCCTCTGGAAAACAGTGTGGAGGTTCCTCAAAAAATTAGAAATACAATTACCTTACAACTCAGCAACAGTACTACTAGGAATTTATCCAAAGGATACAGGAGTATCATAGGGGCACATGTACCTTAATGTTTATAATAGCACTATCAACAATAGCCAAATTATGGAAAGAGCCCAAATATCCATCAACTGATGAATGGTTAAAGAAGATATGGCATACACATACAACGGAATACTACTCAGCAATGAAAAAGAATGGAATCTTCTTGCCATTTGCAGCAATGTGGATGGAACTGGAGAGTATTATGCTAAGTGAAATAAGTCAAAGACAAACAGATACATGTTTTTACTAGTATGTGTAATTTGAGAAACCTAACAGAATATCATAGGGGAAGAGAAGTAAAAATAAGTTACTAACATAGAGTGAGGAACACTATAAGAGACTCTTAAATACAGAGAACTGAGGGTTGATGGGCCTGGAAAAAATGGGAGATGGGCATTGCGGAGGGCACTTGGTGGGATGAGCACTGGGTGTTGTATGTAAGTCATGAATCACGGGGATCTCCTCTGGAAGCCAAGACTATACTGTGACAAAATAAATTATTAGAAAAAAAATAACTGTTCTCTTAATCCTCTTTATTTCACCCATTCCACCCTCCCCCCACATCCCCTCTGGCAGTTACCAGTTTGTTCTCTGTATTTAAGAATCTGTTTTTTGCCTCTTTTATTTGCGCGTTTGTTTTGTTTCTTAAATTCCACATATGAGTGATATCATATGCAATTTATCTTTCTCTGACTTATTTCTCTTAGTATTATGCCCTCTATGGTCTAAAGTCCATCCAAGCTGCTGCAAATGGCAAGATTTCAGTCTTTTTTATAACTAATATCTATGTGTGTATATGCACACGCATATATTCATCTAGGAATGGACACTTGGGTTACTTCCGTATCTCGGCTATTGTAAATAATGTTGCAATAAACATAAGAGTGCACATATATTTTCAAATGAGTGCTTTTGTTTTCTTTGGATAAATACCCAGTGGTAGAATCACTGGATCATATGGTAACTCTATTCTTAGTTTTTTGAGGAAATTCCATATTGTTTTCCACAATGACTGTACAAATTTGTATTCCCACCACAGTCCACAAGGGTTCCCTTTTCTCCACAGACCTGCAAACACCTGTTATGTCTTGTGTATTTTATTTTAGCCATTCTAACAGATGTAAAAACATCTCATTGTATTTTTAATTTGCACTTCCCCGATGATTAGCAATGTTGAGCCTCTTTTCATACGTCTGTTGGTCATCTGTCTTCGTTGCAAAAATGTCTATTTAGGTCCTCTGTTCATTAAAAAAAATTTTTTTTAATGTATTATTTATTTTTGATACAGAGAGAGACAGAGCATGAGAGGGGGAGGGGCAGAGAGAGAAGGAGACACAGAACTGGAAGCAGGCTCCAGGCTCTGAGCAGGGCTCGAACCCACAAACGTGAGATCTGACCGGAGCCGAAGTCGGAGGCTTAACCGACTGAGCCACTCAGGCACCCCCTCTGCTCATTTTTAATTGGATTATTTGGGGTTTTGTTGATGATGAGTTCACAATACCACGCAAGGTAATCGATGGATTCACTGCAACCTCTATAAAAATTCCAAGGTTTTTTGCAGAATAGAAATCCCATCCTAAAATTCATATGGAATCTCAAAGAGCTTCCAACAGCCAAAGCAATTCTGAAAAAGAAAAACAAAGCTGATGAACTAACGCTTCCTGATTTCAAAACTTACCACAAAGCTACAGTAACCAAAACAGTACAGTACTGGCATAAAGACAGAGATGTAGTCATCAATAGAATAGAATAGAAAGCCCCGAAATAAACCCTCACATACGGGGTCAAGCAATTTTGTATGAGGGTGCTAATATCACTGAATAGGGGAAAGAAGAGTCTTTTCAACAAACGGTGCTGAAAAAAACTGATATCCACATGCAAAAGAATTAAGTTGAAGGTCTTATCTACCACCACATATAAAAATTAGCTCAAATTTTATCAAAGACCAAAAACTATAAAACTCATAGAAGAAAACACAGGGCAAAAGGTTCATGACATTGGGTTTGGCAATGATTTCCTTGATATGACACCAAAGATCCAGGCAGCAAAAGAAAAATTGGCAAACTGGACTTCATGAAAAATTTAAAATTTTGTACACCAAAAGGCACTATCAACAGAGTAACAAAAGAAACCCACAGAATGGGAGGAAATATCTGCAAAGGTCATATATCTGATATAGGATTAATGCTCAGAATATACAAAGAACTCATAAAATTCAACATAAAAAATATAAACAGTCCAATTCAAAAATAGTCAAAGACCTGAGTTGACATTTCTCCAAAGAAGATATACAAATGGCCAATAAGCACATGAAATGATGTTTAGCATCACTAATCAAAAGGGAAACACAAATCAAAACTACAATGAGATACCACCTCACATGCATTAGGATGGTTGTTATCAACAAAACAAAACAACACAATGCCAGAAAACAAGCGTTGGTGAGGATGTAGAGAAAGTGAAGCCCTTGTGCACCATTGATGGAAATGAAAATGGTACAGTCACTGTGAAAATAGCATAGCAGGACCCCAAAAATTAAACACAGAATTATCATATGATTACTAGCAGTTCCACTTGTGTGTACATGCCCTAAAGAACTGAAAGCAGGGTCTTGACAAGATATTTGTACATTCACATTCATAGTAATTAAGACATGGACACAATCCAAGCATCCAGCAATGGATGAAAAAATATGCAAAATGTGGTAAATAGTACATTATTCAGTCTTAAAAAGGAAGTAAATTCTAACATATGCTACAACATGGATGAGAAAACTAAGTGAAATCAGGCAGACACAAAAGGGCAAATACTGTATGATTCCATTTACATGATGTATACACAACAGTCAAATTGATGGAGGAAAAAAAAAGTAGAATAATGGTTGCCAGGTACTGAGCTGAGGAGGGAACAGGAAGTGACTGTTTAATTGGTACAGAGTTCCAACTAAGAATGATGGAAAAGGACGGTGGTGATGTTATGTACAACAATATGAATATACTTAATGCCACCAAATCATATTCTCAAAAAGGGTGAAAGTGATCAATTTTGTTATGCATATTTTACCACAATAAAAAAAAGTCAAGTAGATAAGTTTCAATTTTTGCTCAACAAAAATATTCCACAATACCCCTCTAATAAAGCAGCCAAGAAAAAAAAGAAAAAGGTGGTTAGTAGGGAATAAAATCTAAACTATAAAAGGATAAACTAGGAGAAAAATAAATCTTATTTCCTTCTCTGAAAACTGGGTGAATTGAACCATGGTTTCTTTCAAACTTCGGAAACTGCATGTTTCTATGAGGAGGAAGATAAATTACTATTCTGTACTGCCACACCAGGGTTTTTGTAAATTAAAGGACCAAGTCAAATTTAGAATTCTTTGCAGAAAGGAACATATTTAAATTCAGAAGTCCTTTTTTCTGAGTATGAAAACAAAAGAAATGTAGTCTATCACACACACTCATAGTGCAAAAGTCACAATCTTTCAACATCTCTCAACAAACGAACACAGAAAGTCCGCTCTGTCTCATGTGTCTGGAGGCACAAATGCCAGCCTATAAAAATGGAGCACCCGAGTCCTCCCCAGAATTTGACGGCTAGTGTTCACCATACCTTGCTGGTGTTCTCCACTTGCTGAAATACCAAAATGGCATATTTTCAAAGTGAGGATGGCTGGTTGGAGCACCAAAGGATCCTTCGCTCTAAGAGAGTTTGCTTTAAGGAACTGAAAGTGCCCTTTTAAAAACTGCATTTTAACACGTAATGCTACTTACAGTAGTTTGAAATATACACAACTTCTTAAAAATACAGCCTTTGGAAGGCATACCAATGAGGGAAGGCTATCTTTAGAGTTCACAGCAATCACATTGGGGGCCCGAAATTTTTTAAGTTTTCAGGAAGATGAATCACAGATTTGCTTTAAATAAAAACAAATGAAGTACCAAGAAAAGGATGCAATAAAAAGGAAACCTGAAATATTAATGCCATGGACTTTGTTGCTTCAAAGAGTCTCCCTTCTTGGGGAATATTAATTCATGGCTTCCCTGAAGGATTACATATCCTGCACTCTAATGGATAATGAGAATATAGTACTGCTTATACTGAAGAAAACACCCTGATCAGATGAAAGTTCTCATTTATTAACAGCTTAAAAAGTCAAGGCACTGTTGTCAATTCAGAACATCTAATTACTGGGAACAAGATAAATTTTAGGAAAAAACTGATTTTCCACACATGAAGTCTACTAATAGGGAAAACAATCTCAATTTCTACTCTGCTTACATACAATTAACAGGAAATATAGAATATTCCTTCTGTATATAGACTTAAGACCTAAGGAAATGCAAGAAGGCAAAGCATCACACATGAGAGCCTACTTGCCTATTACACAGAGGAGCTGAAGAACCAAGGACCTTTTCCCCTCCTGCCTTGCAGCTCAAATACAAGCACAGGACAGGAGTTCTGCCGATCTGTGCTTTGACCCTTGACTCTAAATGGGGAGCAAATGTTGCAAAACAGGTACCTTCTGCAAGGTACATTCCCTGGTGACAGCTATTTCTGGAAAAGCAGGCTTTCTGAGGTAATAGGAGAAGCAGAACCAGTGGCAAAGTTCAGTCTACACTGCCAGCCAGCACTGTTTGTGGTACAGGACATGTCAAAGTGTTTGGTCGTGACAGCAGAAGTGACCTCAATGGTTAAGTTCTGTGGCATAGTTTTGGCCATTATGCTTAGGTACGTGACCCAAAATCTGATTCTAGAGCTCTTCTAGAGATTCTGGAAGCCATTTACTATTACTTTCAAATTTGACCAATGCACTTAACCTCAATTCCTCTATCAGTGAAAGAGAAATAATACTATACACCTTGAAAGTAGCAGAGAGAATTAAATGAGATAATGTATGTCAACCTTTCAAAAGAAAAAGGTAAGAGATTCAGCCAGCAAAATTGAGTTTATTAGGGAATAGCAGAGGAATTGCAGTTTGGAATAAGCAAACTATGGTGAACCACAGGCAAGTCTGGGCAACAAAGGAGGAGAGCGTCTTTTTATAGAGAAAAAAGAAGAAGCTGGGAGGTTGTTTTGCAGAAAAGTTCATTGGGGAAAAAAGTAAAAATTCAAAGTGGTGGCGCCTTCTCATTGGCTGCAGGTGGTTGGAGGTGGTAGCCTCTGATTGGCTGTAGGCAAAGGCAACTTGCTCGGTCCAGAGGAAATCTTCCTTCTTCCTGCTGGACTGCCCAAGTGGTAACGAGTGGTATGTGCCCCAGAGGGCACCCTGCATGGCTTCATGACTCCGATTCTGAGTTAGGTTCCCTTGACACATTTTCACATGTTAAATCTCTTTGTAAACCGTAATACTGTGACAACTTACTAAAATTGAAGTCTATGTCAGGTGTTAGATAAAGCATTCTGTTTCATGAGTAAGAAAAACAATAGTTAACATTAATGATGGCATTCTCTTAGCCAAGTATTGTGTTAACCATGTAACATATTTTATCTTATTTTTCAGCACAACTTTAAAATGCAGATTTTATTATCCCCTATACAAGGTAAGTAGGGTAATAGTAATAATAATCATGACAAATCACATGATGGAAACATGTACTGGAGTCCCAGAAAGAAAAAATACTGTACATGAATGACTTTGGGTGATAGAAATATTACTATAATTTAAAGATATAATCCAGTAGCCAAACCATGAGAGCCACAGTTGCCAATTCCTGAAATTCTAGTGTCCATTATTTGGCAACTTACTTGAAGAATTACTTTAAAATACCATTTTCCTCTTGACTTATACTTAAGGCAGTTTTGCTTATTTGAGATTTGGTTATACTTTAGAATCAAAATGTCAATGTTTTCAGTAGCAGCATAGCCCATTTATAAATAAATCATACTTTTTATGGGCTGTATCTCTGGAATACACTTGGCTGAAGGTTCCTTTTTGCCACTTACCATAGAAACCTTTTTGTGTATTATTATCAACATTCCTGCTTTCTCCCTAGGTACCTGGTAAGGTCCTTGAGGGAAGGAATTGTGTATTTTTGTCTCTAAAAGACCCAAGGCATATAAGCACCTTATAGTTTTATACAAAGGACTTCTCCATAAATGTCTGGCATTCCCTATGGAGTACTGAGGAATGTTCCTATCTGGATGAGTTCTACAATACACAACTGGAGTGCCCCTTGCACCTTGCCTACAGATCCCCAACTTCTGAAGGCTCAACTGCCCAGTTACTCCATTCCACTTCCTCCTAGCAAAGTCCCAATCTAAATTTATTTCTCACCAGAGTAAGAGACATTCTGTTCATATCTCTCCAAAGAAATGAACTCATTCCTTTCTCTAAAGTAAACTTACGTCACCCATATTTGAAGATATGGGCTCTTCTTATGCAAGTAGTGAATGAGGCTTTATCTATAAATCACTTGACTGCAGCCTTTTGAAAATCTGGCAACAGTAGTTTTATACGGAACTACAAGATAAAAGTGATACCAAAGGTCAACAGAACCAAGTATTAAACTTTGTTCTTTTCTCCTAGCAACTACATAAAAAAACATGCAGTATATCCCGTCATCACTAAGTCAAAACTTGATTGATCTAGGGTAATTAAATCATATATTCAGCAAGTCCACTCCTTGGTTCTCTGACCTCTGGTCTGAAGTTCATGGAGATAACATATCTGAATCCCAGTGTGACCATAAACATGAAGATCTCTATCACAGGGCTAACTGAGAGAACAGGTTTCCACATTCCAAATCCATCAGGCATTCGCCTTTGTTGTAGAAGATATTCAAGCAATAAAAATGCAAACTTTTCCCACCATCCCTGAAGCACACAGCTGTGAAAACATCCTCCTTTACGGAACATATCAGTTGATAATATTCAGGGGGAAAAAAGTTATGTGATCATTTGTTACTCTTTTCTCATTCCTGCTTCAGGTTCCCCAGAAACAGGAAGAAGCCCCGTGGGGCACTAGGGAGAGATGGGCAGTCAGGGGAAGAAAAGCTCCGGTGTGCCCAAACCAAGGCAAGAGCAACTGGGATGATGAAAGAGAAGCAAGCAGAGAGAGGTATCACATGCTACCAATGTGATACACTGAGAGACCCAAAGACACGACATCTTTTGTACAGAAATATATCTGACTTTAGTATGAAATTAATTCACATTAGAAAGACAAACTGGCTAAAGGAAAAGGTTTTAGAATTAGACCTGAGTTGAAATGCTGGCCCTACCCTTCACAGCTGTGTGAAAGGAGAGGACTTTAAACTTCACTGAGCCTTATCTGCCAAAAGGAAAATGCCTACCCTAAGAGGTCGGACAGAGATACAGAGATTAAAGGTGATAACATTAACACCTCCGTGCAAAAAAAAAAAAAAAAAAAAAAAGAGAGACAGACAGACAGATGGGAAGAGAAAGATAGTTATTATTAGCAGAAAAGTAGCACTGTGTATATACCAAAATCACTCTCATATGCAGCTTCTAATAAACAGTAATAAAATGAAAGTATATTCTATAAACACTCCAAAACTTTTCTGTCCACATTTAAAAATATGTGTAAAGTTTTTCTATCTTGCCTACGTTCACATATATCATTTTTACTATAAAGATAAACTGTACCTTGGAAGAAAACAAAAGCTAAAAGTAGGTCAAACATACATTTGTTTTCATATTATAGAAGCTAATGGATAAACATGTAAAGGTAAAATATTTCCAGAATTATTTTGAGAGAGCCATTCATCAAAAGAACAAATTAAACAGCAAACAAAAGTTAGAGGAGATATTTGGATTTAAGGAAAAGAACCATGCTGAACTAATTAAAGCTGTCCAATAAAGGAGCAAATTGCCTGTATGACAATGAGCTGTGTGGGGTTAGAGATAAAGCAAGTCAAGGCTAGAAGTCTACTTTGATGAAATATTCTATAAAATATACTCAAGTTGGGAACTCTGCAACCAGAATGAGAAAACATTAAAAATTCCTTCCAGTTCTGAGCTCCTATAGCTTTGAACACTATAATGTACAACCATATCTCTGGTGTCCATGGTAGGACAGAGTTCACCTCTAACATGGTCCCCTATTAAGAGAAGGGTCTCCAAATTCGGGAAAGAGACAGATTTGCCACTGAATTCAACTATGAGAGAAGTTAAATTAATAGATCTCATGACTCCCCCCATCGGACACTCCCGTAAACATGTCCTGTTTTCCTCTCTTTTGAATATTTTTTTCCTTCCCTGGATGCTCTGCCTTGCTTTGAGTCTAATTCCATAAATATTTACTGACTTCTAAGAAATCTACCCCAAAGAAACAGACTGAAACTCAGAAGATTTATATACCAAAACTGTTTACTACAGTATTATTTTAGTATAAAAATGTCCTCCCAGGGGAGAGTAATTAAATGTTATGCAGCTATTAAATTCTGTTTTCAAATAATATTCCATGACATGGAAAATGCTACAATATAATTTTAAGTGAAATTGTGATATATAATGACAAATTTGGCACAATTCTAAATGCAGAGTAAAGGTGTATCATATATATGTTTATACCAGAAGGAAATATATAGCAAAATGCTAACAAAGCTATACCTGAGTGGTGAAATTTTTAGCTTTCTTTTTTGTAAATGTGCTTTCCAAATTATCTAAAATAATCATATTTTCATTTTATGATCATAGAAAAAAAGAAATCCTATTAAAAAATAAATATGGGCAAAATGCCCCTCTACTTGGTTATCTTGGATTCGTACTCTGAAAGCGACAATTCCCTTAGAGGAAGCCTGGTATAAAAAAATAAGTTTGCATCCAACCCTGTGTTTGAGACGGTTGCTATGCACAGTGCTGTCTTTAAATTAATCAGTGAACAAGGAACAGCTGGGACAATATCAGTTTTATTGAGGATGTGGAACAACAGGAACTCGCGAACATAGCCAGTAAGGATATAAATCAGCACAATCGCTTTGAAGAATGATTTGATGGTATCTAGTAAAGCTGAAGATCTATCCCCTACTAAACAGTAATTTATTCCGAGTTACATACCCCAGGAAAAACTTTCATGCATGTGCAAGCGGAGGCATGTACAAGCATGCCCGCATGCCCACTAACAAACTGTGCAACCACGAAAAACTCTGAAACAACTCAAACTTTAACAGGACAATTAGGATAGGTAAATTGTGAAACAGTCATTCAGTGGTACACAATACAGCAGTGAAAGTGAGGTACATATCGACATGGATATATCTCAAAAGTATAAACCAAAAAACAAAAGTTACAGAAATACACACACACACACACGTACATATAGGATACATACAACAGAATGCAATTTATATTAAGTCAAAACATATAAAACAATATTAGATACTGTTTAGAGTTCTATAAGTATGGAGTAGAAGGTAAAGCCATGAAAAAAATGCGTGGGCATAATGAACACCAGTCAGATCATTGATTCCTGTAGAGAGTAAGGGAGAAAAAAATAGGGAGGGTCACAAAAGGGAGCGAAGGGGCTTGAAGTCATTTGAAATGTTCTTCTTTGCAGGGACCAATAAAATCAAACAAATATGGTAAAATACTAAAGTCTGACAAAGTTGGTTAAGTGAAGATTCAGGTGTTTGCTATTTTTGCTCTATGCTGAAATATTCTGCATGAAAAAACAAATTAGGTAGCAGCTGACAATCTTTATCAGGGACAGGCTCTCTAGCCACAGCTGTAATTCTTAAAATCTTTTAGGTCTGAGACCCCTTTGCAAACCCGATGGAAGCTCTGGTTCTGGCTCCCACAAAGGTTTGTGACACCACCACTATTCCATCCTCGGCCATCACGGGAGCCATTCAGGAAAACGTACCCTTCTCTAGCCATGTGGTGCCAAGGTAATTCTATTCATGCTAAGAGTTTGTGAAACTAGACAAGTCTAGACAATTAGAGAGGGAATGACACACTGGCTGCTCAGAAAGATAGCCTGTGACAAAATGACCTCCCCAGCAGAAAGACCAGCAGAGTGTTGACAACTAGTAAGGATAAAATCTCAGTGATATGCACACAACTCAATGTCTTCTAAGCTCACTTAAAAAATCTGGGAAGCATTGAAAAGAATGTTCTTATACTTAATTTAGCTTTGGTAGAAATCCAAAGTTGTAAGTTAAGCAGGGACTGATAATGAAGATGAGTGAGATTTAAAAAATTTTTTTGTTTATTTATTATTGAGACAGAAACAGAGCATGAGTGGAGGAGGGGCAGAGAGAGAGGGATACAGAATCTGAAGCAGGTTCAAGGCTCTGAGCTGTCAGCACAGAGCCTGACGTGGGACTCGAACTCATGAACTAAGATCATGACCTGAGCCAAAGTCGGACGCCCAACGGACTGAGCCACCCAGGTGCCCCAAGATGAGTAAGATTTTTGTTCATATGTCTCAAAACTTTGCTCTGTTTGCACCTCTTATTTCATAACATTTAATTTGGTTAATTTGTATGCTAATATTTGGCTAACGTTTATACTTAGCTTTTCCAATAAAGCACTGTATTATTTTCAGCAAGTCCAGATGAATGGAAAAGTATGTCACTTTCTGTCAATGACTCCCTGACTAAAGCTCAGGAAACATGTAATGAAAGCAACAGCAGACAGTGGATCTAAATCGCTGGCTAAGTACCTAGAAGCTCAGTCTTTTTGAAGGTGAGGCTTAAAACCTCAAACCTATGAAAAAAACAATAAACACCATAACTCAACATGCGTGTGAAAGTCTTAAACTGATTTAATGATCCCAGATGAGTTTTTTCCCTGCAAGTTCTGGATCTGTGGTACACAAAACCATCCCACGTTGTAAGCTTAACAATGCCGTGTGAACACTCCAATTTCATTATCACCTTTCATTACCTCCATGTTGTCCATCTTCATATCCTAATCGAAATCTTTTCTTTACACATGCCTGTCCCTCTCCATCCAGCTGTCCTGCTATCTTCCCCTACTTTATCTCATGCCCTTGTCTCTACTTCTGGACTACACATTTGCTGCCTCCCAGAAAAAAAGAGGAACCAGGTGCAGAACTGGGAACAAAATGGGCTAAAGAAGACACTTATATCTCACTCTTTTCTCTCCTGGCGAGGTCCTTCCCTGCCACCTATCTTTCCAATAGAGGTTTCTATGAAATCTATTCTGAATGAAACTTATACTATATTATAAATGCACAACTTCTCAAGACTTTCTAAAAACTTTCTGGGAAGCAAATAATTACAAAGAAAACCATGCCACTTAATAATACTGCAAAGCACCTATTTGTTTAGTTCTGCCCTGGGGTGGGGAGGGGTTTTGGAAGATAAGGGCCTCTCTGGACGTCACAGAGACTGGGGGCACTGCTGGTATTTAGTGGAAAGGGATGCTAACCACCCCCCATACACAGGGCAGTCCCACACAGTGAAGGCTGGCCCACCCAGAATGCCAGCAGTGCCCCCAACCCACACTCTCCCAATCTTGTTATGAAACACTGGACCGCAGACATTCTCTGCGCCAGATAACTCCAGCTCGTTTCAATAAACATTTGGCTAATTTTGACATTTCCTGGCTTTTAGGAACATGTAAAATCGGCCATCACGTTGTCCAAATTCCCAATGCTGCACAGGATTCTGGGAAGGGGGAGGCTGTTGGTGGTACACGCTTCAGTGGGCCGTGTTGCCTCCTAGTGTTCGGAAATCCTCATTAAAATAACCATCTTTTGAGTTCAGTATCACTACGTTTAGGTGACTTCTTCACTTATACTTGATGCAACCACTCTCCTGAGCCAGAACAGCTACAGGGGCCATTTTCCCCTGAAAATGAGTCAAGGCAGTTACACAACCCTCCACAGGGATCAGCGCACCAGGGCCTCAGAGGGAGTGCGGGAGGAGACCGGTAAACATCTCTCCCCTTCATCAGTTCAAGTTCCAGCTCAGATTCCTCTTGACAAAACAAACATGGCTTTTGTAGTACAGTAATTCTTTTGTAGCCAGCAACTCATTCTCACATTCCTTCTCTAGCTTATTTTCCCCCATAATTCTTTACCCTTTGCCCGCGGTCCCTCCTCCCCGCCATGTTATACTGTTTGTAGGGGGAAAAAAGATTTAAGAGTTGCTTCTTGCCAAGTGTGACATCAACTCATTCTTATTTAGTGATGTCCAGCGAGAACTTTCTCTCCCAAAACGTTTGTTCATTTAGAAGCAACAAGGTTACTAACTGCAGTTTGTTTTCCCTGCCACTTGTTTTTGATGCATTGGTCCATCTTCTAAAACAAGTAACATAGAGCCTCATTTCTTTGGCCTGAGGCACTATACATGTATATAAAGGTCTTTTCACATACCTTCAGGAAGACTATCCTGCCTCTGTTGACAGAAAGGAAAAAAATAATGAGAGAAGTTAATAATTTTAACCTCCCTGGAAAAGATACCTCAGCTTTCAGTAGCAAGAAGGAACTATCAATCTTATACACAATGCAAGCCCAAATTTCTAGTCTAGATGAAGGAAGGGAAAAAATATGAGTGACTCTTAAAATAGTATTATAGATCTATTATGCTACTTCGTGTTTAACATTACTTTGGTAAAGCACTACTTGAATAATTCTGGAAAGCCAACAATCTTATTCCATACATAAAGTAAGCTAAAATTCAGATTTTCAGTTGGCTTACTGCTAAAACTGGTGCTGGTATTCTGTGTCCAATGATGACATAACTTCTGAACTATGTCAGGTACTAATCCTCCCTCATACATTCTTCTTTTAAAACCCGGTCCCTTCCATTTCTCTTTTAATTAAAATAAACAAATAGAAACAATATTCTTCTCTATTCCCTTCTTTCAGGGAACATTAGCAACAAACCTGCCTTAGCTATCAGAATGCAGAAGTTAATTCCCATGGTGGGTTGGTCATAGGCATGAGTAACGATTCTAATTCCAATATTTGCTGACCAGGATGGCACCGAGGAGCCCAGTCACATACAAAAGGTTGTGTGATGACTCTAACATCTTCCTGGTTTTCTCGGATGTCATGGCATTTGGGGATTCCCAGTATTACCCTAGAGAAGTCGGTTTAGATCCAAAGCACCCAGGCATACTTTTCAAAGGGTCACTCATGGCTCAGACGTCTTTAGGTAGCTCTGTAAGGGAGGTTCCAAAGCCTTCAGAAATACAATGGTTCAAATAAACGAGGAGAGGAACTGCAGTTCTTAGGAAACTGCAACTGTTTAACAAAAAATAAATGTAAAAAATCTGTAGAGAAAAATAAAATCATGAGTTTGCACTTCTGGGGTGTGTGTGCATGCATGTGTGTGCGTGTGTTACGTCAGCCTAAAGAAGACAAAGGGAAAGGCCTTGAAAGTTGTAATTATAGAAAATTGCTCAGGTGACTTCATCCCACCCACATGCTTTTGATTTTCAAAAAGTATGACGAGCACTTTTTAAGTTAGTGTTCCGGAAAGGCTGCAGCTGTTCAGCGCAGATTTCACATGCTCAGTTACAATTATTTTAAAAACATAAAGGTTAATGGCTTCTAAACGAGTGTAGCAATTTCCAATGAGTCCCGTACATTCATATTAGCAATCACTCTGTTTAAAGACACTGGTCCAGAAAGATGAGCTGGTCCTTGGCATGTTCAGTAAAATAATAATATGAAGATTCATAATCCCTTCAACTCTCACCCAAGATTTTTAGCTTGCCTTTTATAAATCATTACATCTGCATCTGAGCACAAGAGCATAGAGGCTTTTGCTATGACTATAATACTGCCTTCAATGGACCCACAGAAAATCAAGTCAGGAAATCAGAGCAAATTTTGAAAAACGCCTGCCCCTTCTACTTCCTGCCACACTCTCTACCCCACTCCTTCCCCAGGACCACCGTAAGTGTTCCCTGTAACAAGAGGGGAATTACAGTGGTGCACGGCCAGGAAATGTTCAGTGTACAGCACAAAAATGACCCCTACTACTAACTGTGGTTTTGCAAGGTCAATTTAAGAAATTAATTTCCTGTGAGAATTAAAATGGAACCTAATTGAAAATAGGGGGCCTGGGTGGCTCCATCAGTTAAGCATCCAACTCTTGATCTCAGTTCAGGTCATAATCTCATGATTTGTGAGTTTGAGCCCCACATCGGGCTCTGTGCTGACAGTGTGGAGCTTGACTAGGATTCTCTCTCTCCCTCTCTCTGAGTCACTCTCTCAAAAATAAACATTAAAAAAATAAATGCTAAAAAAATAATAAAATGCAATGGAATCAAAAGGTCATTAGGGGGATCTATCACATCCTACCATTGTAAAGTGCAGACTCCAACATACCTTGCAACCCCAACAGGAAGAAAGCTATACTTTACTACCCTAGCAGGAGGAAGAAGGATATTTTCCTTGCCTCCAGCAGCCCACCCAGTGAGACACTGTCATAACACAGCCAGTGCAAAACTACTATACTTGAAACTCCCAGTTTAGTCCGATGGACATTTTGTTGATGACAGTCCTCCCCACTTCCCCCTTTGCATTGTAAAAGGGCATTCCTCTCCTTTGTTTTCCAGCCTGCCTATGGTTCTGCCATAGCTTGTTGGGTCCCAAATTGCAATTCTTTAATATTCTTGAATAAAAACCATTTTCACTGGTAAAACTAACTGCCAATTTTATTTTTAAGGTTAACAGTCCCTCCCCAATTCTGCCATTATTCTGTTCCTCCCAGCAAGCAACCCTATAGCTCCTTACCACTTCCTGTACTTCCTTTACCCCATCTGTCAAGTTCTGTCATTTCTTCCTTGAAGATGTGTCAGATTTGTTCTTCCTTCCACTGTGCCACCACCAATCCAGACTTTCACCAGCTCATCACTAGAAAATTACAGTGGTCTCCTAATGGTATGCCCATCTCTGGCTACTGTCATACCAATCATCAAAAAAGCACAGCTTTGGGGGCACTTGGGTGGCTCAGTGGGTTAAGCATCTGGCTCTTGACTGTGGCCTGGGTCATGAGCTCACAGTTCGTGAGCTCAAGCCCAGCGTTGAGTGCACGTCAAGTGCCTCGATGGGTTCCATGCTGACAGTACAGAGACTGCTTAGGATTCTCTCTCTCTTTCCCTCTCTGCCCCTCCCCTTCTTGCACACACATGTGTGCATGCTTGCTCTCTCTCAAAATAAACTTAAAAAAAATAAAAAGCACAGTTTTCAACATGCCAATACCTTGTGCTCTATTACAACAAACACAAAACAATAATCGCTTCTTAGAACATCAACTCCAAATTCCTTTCCCTGGCTTTTCAGAGCATCTATGATCTGGCCAGAATTTAGCTTTCTGAACCTTCCTTCTTCCTCTCCCTCAAGACGCACCCCTCTCTTTGGTCAAGCAGCTCTCTCTCAGTCTCCACCGCACCTCCCAACAGCAGCACACTGAGGCCCGCTCTGCTCTTCCTATCCTCCCCCTAGGGATTCACTCCTCCACCCCTCCTGACCCAAGCCAGCACATCCCACCTGACTCCAGCCAGTTCCTTTAGGCTCAGCTCAACGAAGCATTCCTCTACACTGCGGGTTTCGAGGATTGTGGCCCACCTCTTCCAGTGTGATGCAAAGAACTGGGTCTTTGGACTATGACAGACCTAAGTTTAAATCTCTGTAGAAGTCGAAAAGGTTGTCTACATCACAACACTCATACCTAACCGTTCTTACCTACAAAATAAGAATGGTTAATACCTCCTTCATAGGATTCTTCTGAAGATTAAAAAAAAGAAACTGCATGGACAGCAAGTAGTGCAGCACTTGGGACATGGGAAGTAGGCAGTCAACAAATGATAGGTACTATAATGTCATATAATATTACATAAGCACTATGCTTCAAAAATTCTAGGCTTTGAGTTAATTGTGATGTTTTGGGTTTTTTCTACTAGGTTGTAAAACTCCTCAAGTCACATCCAACTGCATCTTACTTATTTCATAATTTCAACTGTCTGGCCAGTCAAGAAATGGGGAAAAACACAGAAATTGGCCCACAGGTCACCCAAATTGTTATTTTAAGTTCCATGCATTAATGTCTCTGTTTTTTAGTATCAAAAAGCCCTTCAGACTGCCTCCAAAGGCTTACTGATTTTTATTTTGTTTCCAAGGTGACAGAAACAAATTAGGAGGTAGCTGCTACTTTCCATCAGGAAAGGAAAAACTAGGGGAAACAAACAGTAAACATATGCACATGATCCACAAAATTGTATACAAAGTAAAGTCTAGCAACCAAGGCTTCCATTCTAATTGAGATATTAGCAAGTACTGGCTTAGAGAGAATGTTAAAAAATACTGAGAGACTGTACAGAGTTAAAATGATGGTGGTCAAAGACCACTGGCCATGATTGTTAAAATGAGAAGGAATCTTTGCACAATTACTACAATTATTTGTTGAGCCCCCTATATGTACAAAATACATGCTATTCATAAGCCACGCTGCTCACATAAACTAATCCTCCCGTACTAACTCGCTGAGGTAGGTATTAGTATCTTTCTTTAACAGATTAAGAAAACAGGACTCAGAGGGGTTAAGTGACTTGCCCAAGATCACAGGGCAAATGTGTGACATTTTCCATCCCTGAACTAACTCCGAAGTCTGTGCTCTTTTCCTATAATGCCACACTGCTCCTCCATACTCTTAGGAATTGCAAGAATTGATTTTTTTTTTAATCTTATTTTTGAGAGAGAGAGAGAGTGGTAGTGTGGAGGGGCAGAGAGAGAGGGAAACACCGAATCTGATGCATGCTCCAGGCTTGATTGAGCTGTTCACACAGAGCCTAACACGGGGCTCAAACTCATGGACCATGAGATCATGACCTGAGCTGAAGTCAGACACTTACCCAACTGAGCCACCCAGGCAGCCTGTAAGAACTGATCCTAAGTCATAAAAGGGATCCTCCTGCTTAAACATATATAGTAATGGAGAGTTCATTATTCTGCCAGATAGCACAATGGTTATGAGCACAGAGTTTTAAAATTTTCTTTATTTTAGAGAGAGATCGTGCAAGCAGGGGAGAGCAACAGGGTGGGGAGGGCGAGGGAGAGGGGGAGAGAGAAAGGGAGGGAGAGAGAGGAAGAGAGAGAGATTCTTAGGCTCCATACTCAGCATAGAGCCTGATGTAGGGCTCATTCCCGTGGCCCTGGGATCATGACCTGAGCCAAAATCAAAAGTCGGATGCTCAACTGACTGAGCCACCCAGGTACCTGAAGCACAGACTTTTGAGACCAGTCAGATCTAGGTTAAGATTAGCTGTTTGGCAGGGCACCTGGGTGGCTTAGTCGGTTAAGCATCTGAATTTAACTCAGGTCAAGTTCTCACAGTTCATGAGTTCGAGCCTCACATTGGGTTAGTTCAGTGCCTGGAGCCGCCTCAGTTTCTGTATCTCTTGTTCTCTCTGCCCCTTCCTTGCTCGTGTTCACATGCATGCGTTTTCTCTCTGTCTCTCTCTCTCTCTCTCTCTCTCTCTCTCTCTCTCTCTCTCTCGCACGCGTGCACGTGCTCACTTAAAACTGAGTAAACATTAAAAAAATTAAAAACAAACAAAGCAAACAAAGGGGAGCCTTGGTGGCTCAGTCAGCTAAGCATCTGACTTCAGCGCAGGTCATGATCTTAAAGTTTGTGAGTTCGAGCCCCTCATTGGGCTCTGTGCTGACAGCTCAAAGCCTGGAGCCTACTTCGGATTCTGTGTCTCCCTCTCTGTGTCCCTCCCCTGGTCACACTCTCTCTTTCTCTCTCTCTCAAAAATAAACAAACATTAAAAAGTTTTTTTAATTAAAAAGTAGCTGCTTGACTAGGGACTAAAAAGTACCCATATGACAAGTCTGCCATTAGGATTAAATAGGAGATGCTATATGAAAAGTGTTTTGGTCATTGCCTGATGTATTGTAATTGCTTAATAAATATTACCATTATAATGATTATTTATAGAAAGTTATGTATTATTTATATCAAACCAAAACTACCTCCCAATAACTTCTCCACATTGGTCTCAGTTCAGATCACCAGGACTTCACAAAAGTAGATCTAATTTTATAGCCATTCAGCAGCTACACTATGTTAGAAGACGGGTGTGATCTCCTAAGAATTATCTCTTCTCCAACCTAAAAATTCTTATCTGCTTCAAGGCTTCTTTACTTGACAAGGTTTCCAGACAACAATCTTCTGGTCACTCTATTTAGGACACACCAAGTTTACAAAGATCTTCTCAAACATTATGCCCAGAACAGTCTAGCAGGTACAGAGCAACCAATGCCGGTACTGTGCCCGAGACTACCACCTCTACTTTCTGATCTTGATATCAATAAAAGCCCCGCTACCTCCACTGAATTCTGAGCTAGTTTTCCTACATCATGTTCTTATGCAATTGATTTTTTTTAAAAATCTAAGTGCGAGATTTGACATTTATTCCTCTTAAATGCCATTGTGGTTTCAGTGCATCTTTCAAGTCTGTTGAGGTCATTCTGAACCTTGGATCAGTTACGCATCATGTTAGATATTCTTTATAACATTTTATCATCTGCAAATGTAATAAATATGCCTCTACCTCTTTAAGGTCAATAAACAAAATTTTAATAAATATGAAATATGCCCAGGGTCCTTCATAGGAGCTAAATCAATTAATATGATGTTGAATAAGATAGAGGTCAAGGTCAGAACCCTGTAGCATCTTACTCATAGGCCAATCTTGAAAGATTTTGAGTTTGCAAAGGCAAGGCTGATGGAGACAAAATAATAGTCTATAAATATTTTAAAAGGGAGCAAACTCTAAAGGTGCAAAGTGGGAACCAATAGATGGAATGTTAGTTACAGGGATGTATAGTTTGTTAACTCCCCATCCCTCCTCCCTTTTTAATGCAAATACAGTTGAACCTTGAACAACATGGGTTTAAATTATGTGGGTCCACTTATAAGCAAAATTTTTCCATATAGTACATTACTGTAAATGTATTTTTTCCTCCTTATGATTTGAATAACGTTTTCTCGAGCTTATTTTATTGTAAGGATATAATGTATATATAACACATATACAAAATAGGTGTTAATTGTTTATGTTATTGGTAAGGCTTCTGGTCAATAAGTTATTAGTGGTTAAGTTTTGGGGAGGTTAAAGGCTATATGCAGATTTTTGACCATGCAGGGGCCAGCAGCCTATACTCCTACATAGTTCAAGGGTCAACTGTACTTTGTTCTATGTCTAAGCTTCTGGCACCTCTTCTGTTCTCTACAATTTGTTAAAGATGACAGTTCGGTAATTTCATTTACAAGTTCTTTCAGTTCCCTGGCTGGAGGGCTGGGGACAGGGTGAAGGGATAGAGCGAAGGGGTGAGGGGGGGTGGGGGGAGTGAGGAGACAAGTACCAGGAAACAATGCTTTCCTTTTGCTCAGCTAATTGGACTTTCAATGTCTCCCATCTGGGATTTTAGCTGCTCCTTTGTTCTCTATCACTTTCAGTTAATTACCTTTCTTCTTGACAGAAAATATGGAAGCAGAAGAGGTGTTAAACAGTTCTGTTCTGTCTTACATTAACATCACCTCATCTGGCACAAGAAGCTCGCCACATCTACTCCCTGCTGATCTGCTCTGAACGTAATTTATTGTATTTCTGGTTATCCTTCATGTCCCTCACCTCAGAGGCCTCTGTTTATCCTAGCTTTTATATATCCTGACACCATTCACTCCAGTCCATATCATTCCTTTATACCTATCTTTGCTTACACTTGCTTCATTCTATACTTAGGATACGTAATTTAAAAATTAGAGCATTTGGGGCTCTCGGGTGGCTCAGTCGGTTAAGCATTCGACTTCAGCTCAGGTCATGATCCTGCCTGAGTTTGAACCTGAACATGATCCTGCTCATCAGTTTGAGCCCCGCATCAGGCTCTGTGCTGACAGCTGGGAGCCTGGAGCCTTCTTTGGATTCTGTGTCTTCCTCTCTGCCCCTCCCCTGCTTGCAATCTGTACAGCTCTCTCTCCCTCAAAATAAATAAACATTTAAAAAAATTGTTTTAATTAGAGCATTTGGAATGTTCTCTGCCCAGCCGCTGTGATCACTTCAAATATCTCACTCTCTTTTCCTCACCATCATGATTTGTGTAAAGATGTATCACATCAATTTAGAGAAAATAAAAAAGATGATGAAGGAGATGGGTTTATACTTCAGTGGGGTGAGCTATTAGAAAGTATGCTCTAAAAGAGCAAAGATCCTACATTTTGCCAGAGGCTCACCTACTAGAACAATGCCTACAGCTCCCACAGTCACTCAAATATTTATTGAACAAATGAACAATCAAAATATCAAAGGATGGTTAAAACTTAAGCAGGCCACAATGGAGAAGACAGATTTCAGACAGAAGAGCATGAGCAAAGGTTTGGTGTGAGGAACCTAAGAGTTGTGGGGAACTTAAAAATTAGACCTAGGCAAACCGAAACTTAACCTGCTCCGCTTGTTCTCCTTCTGTACATACGCTTGGGGCGCTGTGTGTAGGGTGGGGTCAGCCATGTGGCTCGACATTGGGGCGGGGAGTACTGGATGTTCAAACTGTGGCGGGATCCAATTGGGGAATGCAGAATGTCTGGACTTAGATCTTGGCCAA
>NC_043709.1:93332243-93342564 GCF_006229205.1 Suricata suricatta
CCCTGACTTGTTTGGGCCAGCCTATAAAAAGGACGTGAGCCGCCTGCACGGGGCTCTCTCTCTCTCTCCGCTATACCAGCTGGGAGTGAGCAGAGGTCCGGGTTCGAACCTGAAATAAACGATCTTTGCTGTTTGGCTTTGACTCTGGACTCTGGTGGTTCATTTTTTGGGGGGGTCTCCCGAGTTCTGGGCATTTCAGGTGGTGGTAAAGCTAAGGAAGCAGTCCACTATGCAAGCAGTGGGAGATGAGGACATAATGACTTCTTGACATCTTCAGGTCAAACGGAGAAGCTCATCCCTGAATCAGGCCGCCAATATGGAGCAACCAAACAGGCTGAGCAGGAATCAGGTGGCTTGAAGTAGGCTTAAGAAAGATTCCAGCAGAGGTATGCAGAATTAATTAAAAGGAGTTGAAAATGTTCATTAAAAATGTATTTATTCATACAGGCTTAGGAAAAAAAAACCCTGGTGAGAGATAGTTAATATCCTTCTACATACTTTCTATTTGAACCCACAGCATCTGTCTTAACAACCTGTGTCCTGCCCCCATGCTGAAAGGAGTTAAGAGTCGTAAGTGTTACTAAAGCAAAAGTAGGGCTAAAACAAAGCCAAAATAAAGAGGTCACAAAACTGTAGCTTCCTGCCAGAATTTACTGCAAGTTGGAGGATTGGCTTCAACTTGCTAAAAGAATGGCTTAGTTGTTTAACCAAAGGGAGTTATGCTCAAATCTGGGAACATTTTTTTCACTTCCATCTAACACTTTTAATGTGTGGGGCTACCTTGATATTCTGTTTCAGTCTCTTCCAGTATATTGGCAGGAAATGGAAAGAACAGCAGAAAGATAAAGCCTATCTGGACACAATGTTAATATCAGTCTTTCTCTGGTACTCCTATCTGACTTCTAAATGACTCTTGCCTTTTCTTATATGTGCCCCTTATGAATCTGGTTTCCTTTCCATAATTTTTCATGCTCTGTCCTATTTTCCCTCACTGCATTACTATGGAACATTGCCTGATACAGTGGTTTTACTAATATGCTTGTCTACTACTGCTCAAAGTAAACAATGGATGCTGTGATGACACTTACTCCAACTTCTTTACAGATTTCTTTGTATTTTTGCCTTTAGCTATCTCTGGCTAGCAGCTCCTCTTTGGCGATCATGCAATCTAAACTAGCAGCAGCCATGCCACTGCTCTCCTATTTAGGTTTGGGACAGGTCCTAAAACAGAATTTTAACATTCTTCAATAGTGTGATTTTTAATCTCTAGTTGCTGCCACCATCTGTCTGGGAACTGTAGTCTACAGTGTGGGTTAAAGTCTCGAAAAAAAACACCTCAACATTTAAAATAAATATGGTAGTAATAATATACACAGTAGTAGTACACAGCTACCATAATAGATATTGTATTAATGATATACATAGTAAAACATGGAGCTGATTAAAAGATACCTAAAGGAGTCTCAAAAATCTTACAGTAATGAACATTACCTCTAAGCAATTACATATAAGATGGTAATCTCATTGACCCCCAAAATACTAAATATTAGAAAATTGAAAAAATATTCTTAACATATGGCAAGAGTTGATTATGATGAGGCATGAGCTCTCTGATGTGTGAAACATTTTTCAATGACTCACTCATTGTATGTTAATCATGAGGATCCAAAAAGTAGCCTCAACAAGCTAGAAACAGACCACATCTGACACTGAACTACAGATGACTGTAAAGTCTTCCACTGGAGGTCTGGAGAAACACAAAATGACAGAGTTATGGCTTACCATCAGCACATGTGAAAAAGACTTTAGGGTTCTAGATGATTCAACAGGACTCAACTACTTGTGGTTGCCAAAAAAAAAAGTGACTTCAAACTTGGGCTACATTCAAAGAACCACCTCATGCAGAGCAAGGCTGAAGATCCAGCTCACATTTGGAATACTCTGTTAAGTTTTAGATCAGAAGTCTGGCTGACACCAAATCATGTCATATAAGGAACTGTAACTCTTTGTGTAGAGACTGTTCCACAATTTTTAAAAAAGCATATATTACTTTTACGGTCGGAATAAAAAACATTTCCATTTTGAAGAAAATATAGTTAAATAATGCCCAGTGTTGAATAGGATATTATAATACTGATATGTTCAGACATGGCTGGTTTTACTACAGATTTGTTTATTAAGTCTTTTGGAAAACAATCCGGCCATACATTGTTACAGCCACAAAAATGTTGCTATTGTGGCTTTATAGATGATATGTGATAGATCTGTAAGACAAAATATTGATTGGCCATAAAAAAGAACAAACTATTGACACAGCCGTATGATATATCTCAAATGTGTTATGCCAAGTGAAAGAAGCCAGACTCAAAAGGCTACATACCTAGAACTTTCATGTAAATGATATTCTGGAAAAGGCAAGACTATACCGATAGAAGACAGATCAATGATAGAGGTCGAGATGAGGAGGGGCACTGACTTGTATATAAAGGGACATAGGAAGAGTTTCTTGGAACAATGGAACTATATTATAGCTTGACTGTTAGGGTTGTTATACCACTGGAGAAATATATTAACCTTCATAGAACTATACATTAAAATTGGTAAACTTTAGGGGCGCCTGGGTGGCTAGGTCGGTTAAGCGTCCAACTTTGGCTCAGGTCATGATTTCACGGTTCGTGGGTTTGAGCCTCGTGTCAGGCTCTGTGCTGGCAGCTAGCTCAGAGCCTGAAGCCTATCTTCAGATTCTGTGCCTCCCTCTCTCTCTTGACCCTCCTCTGCTCGCGCTCTCTCTCTCAAAAATAGATAAAAACATTGAAAAAAATAAAAAGTGGGTAAACTACATCGAAATTCCATCTTCATTTTAAAAAAAAGGAAAAAAAAAAGAACATCTCGAAAGCAGCCAGAGAAGACAAATACATTCATGAACATAAAAATGATCTCTTAAAATTAAAGAGAAATAAAGACTTTTTCAGACCAACAAAAACCTAAAAGAATTCACTACCTACGGATACATACTATAAGAAATGTTAAAGGAAGTTCTTCAGGCAGAAGGAATAGGATATCATATACAAACTTGGATCTATATAAAGAAATGAAGATTTCATGAAATGAATGAAATAAAGGTAAATATAAAATATCTTTTTATTATTTTTAATAGTTCCAAGTAATTGTCTAAAGTGGGGATCAACAAAGTATGGCTCAAAGGCCAAATCTCACCTACTTCCTGTTTTTGTAAGTAAAGTTACTTTGGAACACAGTAACACCCATTCTTTTATGTATTGTCTATGGCTGCTTTCATACTACGACAGATTTGAGTAGTTGAGACAAAGACCAGATGGCCTAAAACACCTAAAATACTTGCTATCAGGCCCTTTGCTGAAGAAGTTTGCCACCCTTGTTCTAAAGCAAAAATAGCAATGTATTGTGGGTTTAGAGCATATGTAAAAGAAACATGTATAAAAACAATAGCATTAAATATGACAAGGAAATTGGAGTATAAAAACCTTCCTGTGATAAAAACTATACTAAATGTGAAATGGTGATTAAAGATATGTATTAGAAATGCTAGGGCAACCGCAAAAAATTTTTTGTAAGATTTAAATAATAAGCCAATAGTGGAGATAAAAATTAGCTCATAGATTTGATCAATGCTAAAAAAGACAAAAAGGGGGAAAGGAATAAAGAACAGATGGAACAAAAAACAGTGGAAGAGTTTAAACCAACTGCATCAAAATTACATTGAATTTAAGAAGACTAAAGGTATCATTTAAAAGAGACTTTGAACATGAATAAAAAAACAAGACTCAATCATAGGGTGATTATAAGAAACTCACATTAAATATAAACATATAGCTAGACTAAAACAAAATGGATGGGTCAGGTAGGACTTCTTGCTATAGGCAAGTAAGGCTATCAACAAACCCTCTCCACAAAAAGCACCCATAGGGGTGCCTGGGTGGCTCAGTTGGTTAAGCATCCAACTCTTGTTTTCAGCTCAGGTCATGATCCCAGGGCTGTGGGATCAACTGCCATGTTGGGCTCTGTGCTGAGCATGCAATCTGCTTAAGATTCTTTCTCTCCCCCCTTTGCCCCCTGCCCCATTCCCTATTCTGTCTCAAAAATAATAAAGCAACTATAAAGCCTGAACAAAATTCATAAAAATCATTTTGAGGTTTGAGAACTTAATCAAAAGCATACACTAATCTGAGAAGCATTTATGTCTAAAAAACAAATCAATGTGTATAAGAATAGTAGGAATCGGGGCACCTGGGTGGCTCAGTTGGTTAAGCACCTAACTTTGTCTCAGGTCATGATCTCATGGCACAAGTACATTCCTGGCAGAGGCTGCTTACATTCACAGCAAAGACCCAAGAGGATTCAACCAGTCACACACTCCTGGCTGCCACTGGGGCTACATGGATGCCAAGAGCATAGGTAAAAGGGCCCAGCAAAATGTGAAAGGAGAGACTTGAAAACAGCCTGAACTTTGAATGTACAATATACACACACACAGATCCAATGACAGACAACACAAACCTTGCTGGATCAGGTGGTCGAGCAGAAATCCTGGTTAGTGACTGGCTGACTAATAAGCCAGGCAAACAAAGACACAATGCCCGGGGGACCAGACTTAAAAATAAAAAGTTTAAAAAATAAACAGAGACATCAATGGCCACAAATCATGGGGAAGAGAGATTTCATAGGTGTAGTAAGCACAAGTTACTAAACAAAAAAACAATGAACAAAAAAGTAACCACAGGATATGTTAATTAGCTTGATTATAGTGATTATTTCACAACAAATATGTGTATCAAATTATCACATTGTACGTCTTAAATATGTGTGATTTTTAATTGTCAGTTATTTATCATTTAAAAAAAAAAAGAAAACTCTCAGAGAGATCAGAATCCAGACCTGGTATGTTATCTAAAATGTCCAGTTCTCAGCAAAAAATTACAAAATAGGGGCACCTGGGTGGCTCAGTTGATTAAGCATCTGACTCTTGGTTTGAACTCAGGTCACAATCTCACAGTTTTGTGGGTTTGAGCCCTATACTGGGCTCTGCACTGACAGCAAAGTGCCTGCTTGAGATTCTCTCTGTCTCTCTCTGCCCCTACCCCACTCACGCGGTCTCTCTCTCCTTCTCTTTCAAAGTAAATAAACTTAAAAAAAAAAAAAAAAGAAAGAAACTTAAAAAAATTACAAAGGAACAGGGATCTGTGACTCATGGTCAAGAAAAAAAAGCAGCCAACAGAAACAGTCTCTGAGTATCCTATGGGTACTGACTAAATCAGACAAAAATTTCAAAGCATTTAATATATATAAGTTCACAAAACTAAAGAAAATCATAATGAAAGGGGAAAAATATGGACACAATGAATCTACAAATAGAGATTTTTCCATAAAGAGAGAAACCTTGGAGTTGAAAAGTATAATAACTAAAATTAAAATTTCACTGGAGCACTTTTACAGGAGTCTTGAGATGGTAGGAGAAAGAATCAATGAGCTGAAAATATAAAGTATCCAATGTCAGTAATAGAGAAAGAAGATTGAAAAAAAGAACAGAGTTTCAGATATGTGTACAATAACACAGTATACAAACATGTACCAACATATACACCATGGGAATCCCACAGGAGAGAAGCTTATCAGATTTGATGAAAAATATTAATACGCATTCAAGAAAGCTCAATGAAGTGCTATTAGGAAAAAGCAAAGAAATCAACACCTAAATATAAAACAAGCTGTTATAAGCCGGTGTTGAAGAGAAAACCTTGAAAACAGCAAGAGAAGTGACTTATCTGAAACAATGGAGGCTAGAAGAGAGCTGAATGACATACATAAAGTACTGGGAAAACCTTTGTCAACTGAGAATTCCGTATCTAGCAAATTTATCCTTCAAAAAGGAAGATAAAATAAGACACTCTCAGATAATAAAAAACTGACAAAATTTATGCTAATGGATAATGCAAGAAATACTCCAGGAAGTCTCTTCAGTCTGAAAGAAAGTGACACTAGATGGCGACTAGAAGCCAAAGAAGAAATGAAGAACACTAAAAATAGAAAATATGTGGTTAATATAAAAGATTCTATAAATATGTATGAATACTCATTTCTTCTCCTAGCTTCCTTGAAAGATGAAATCATTTTTTTAAACATGTATTTATTTTTGAGAGACAGAGAGACACAGAATCTGAAGCAGGCTCCAGACTCTGAGCTATCAGCACAGAGCCCAACACAGGGTTCAAACCCTCATACCATGAGATCATGACCTGAGCTTAAGTTGGACACAATTGACTGAGCCACCTAGGTGCCCAAAAGATGTAATCATTTAAAACAATTTTTAAATTTATTTTTATTTTTGGCAGAGAGAGAGAGAGAGAGAGAGAGAGAGAGAGAGAGAGAGAGAGATTGATTATGAGTGGAAGAGGGGCAAAGAGCGAGGGAGAACCAGAATCTGAAACAGACTCCAGGCTCTAAACTGTCAGCACAGAGCCTGATGCAGGGCTCAAACTTGTGACCCATGAAATCATGACCTGAGTTGAAGTTGGATGCTGAACCAACTGATGCACACAAGTGGCATGAAAGATGTAATCATTTTTAAAGAAATAACCATGATACTGTATTTTGGAGGTTACAATATATATAAATATATTTTAATATATCTATCACTGATACTTAAGAGTATAATTAATATATAATAATAGCACAAAGGAAGGAGAAGTAATGGAGCAAAGCTTATATATTTTACCAGAATTATTAACTGAAGCATATTCTGATAAATTCAAATGCATATTATAATTCCTAGAGCAACCACTATCCAAAATATACAAAGAACTCTAAAAATTAACCATTAAAAAAATCCCAATTGAAAAATGGGCAAAAGAAAGACCTAAACAGATATCTCAGCAAAGATGATTTACAGATAGCAAATGACCGCATAAAAAGATGCTTAACATCACATGTCATTAAGGAATTGCAAATTGAAACAATAAGATATCGCTACAAACTTATTAGAGTGGCTAACAATCAAAACAATGACATCACCATATGTTGACAAGAATGTGGAGCAACGGGAAGTCTCATTCATTACTGGTGGGAATGCAAAATCGTATAGCCTCTTTGGAAGACAGCTTGGAAATTTCTTTAAATAAACATTCTCTTGCTTTATGATTAGCAATTTGGTAACATCTAAAACAATGACATCACCAAATGTTGACAAGGATGTAGAGCAATAGGAACTCTCATTCACTGCTAGTGGGAATGCAAAATGGTGTAACATCTTTGGAAGACAGTACAGAAATTTCCTAAAACTAAACATACTCTTGCCATATGATCAGTAATTTTGTATCTACCCTTAAATTACCTTTGGTATTTATCCAAATGAATTAAAAATGTCTGCACAAAAATCTGCACAGAAATGTTAAAGCACCTTTATTTTAACTGCCAGAACTTGGAAGCAACCAAGATGTCTTTGGTACATCCAGGCAATGGAATATTATTCATCAGTAAAAAGAAATAAGCTATATTCTAAATGAAAGAAGCCAATCTAAAAAGTCTACACTCTGTAGGATTCCAAATACATGACATCATGAAAAGCAACTGAACATAGTAAAAATATCCGTGGTTACCAAGTGTTCAGGGAGTACGGAGAGAGGAACGTTCAGGTAAAGCACAGAGCATTTTTAAGGCAATGTATGTATGATACATTGATATGGTATTCTGTATGATAACAAATGAATGGTGAATACATTATATATTTGTGGAAACTCACAGAATGTGTAACGCAAAGAGTAAACTCCAATGTAAACTAGAGACCTTAGTTAATAATAATGTATCAAATTTCACCCATTGATTGTAATAAATGCATCATATTATTAACTTAACAATGTTAGCAATAGGGAATACCAGATGGGGAGTTTGTACAGGAGTATATGGGAACTCTTGTATTTCATTCAACTTTTCCACAAACCTAAAACTTCTCTAGAAAATAAAGTCTATCAATTTTTCAAGAAATGCACATGGAACAATTTCCAGACAGACCATATACCAAGCCATAAAATCAAGTCTCAATAAATAGGATTTAAGTCATACAAAGTATACTCTCTGACCACAATAAAATTAAATTATAAATCAACAACAGAAAGAAATCTGGGAAATCCCAAAACATTCTGAACTTAAACAACCTACTTCTAAATCACCTGGTTGGTCAAAGAAGAAATCAAAATGGGAACTAAAAAATGTTTTGAATTGAATAAAAATAAAGACATATCAAAATTTATGAGGGGTGCCTGAGCGGCTCAGTCAGTTGAGTGTCCGGCTTCTGCTCAGGTCATTATCTCACGGTTTATGGGTTCGAGCCCCACATCGGTCTCTGTACTGACAGCTCAGAGCCTGGAGCCTGCTTTGGATTCTGTGTCTCCCTCTCTCTCTCTGACCCTCCCCTGTTCGCACTGTCTCTCTCTCTCTCTCAAAACTTAAAAAAAAACTTAAGAAAATTTGTGAGATACAGCTAAAGCTATGATTTGATGAAAATTTATTGCTTTCAAATGCCCATTTCAAAAAAAAAAGGATGTCAAGTCAACAAACTAAACTTATACCTCAAGAAACTAGAAAAAGTGAAGAAAATAAGGATTAGAGCAGAAAGCAATGAAATAGAAAACAGAAACAAAAGAAAAAAATCAATGACACCAAAAGTTGGTTCACCAAATAGATCAACAAAATTGGCAAATCTGTAGCCAAAGTGACCAAGTAAAATGGAGAAAAGCCTCAAATGATCAAAATCAGGAATGGAAAAGGGACATCTCTATTGACCTCACAGAAGTGTACAGGATTAAAAGGGAATATTATGAAAAACATCATGCCAACAATTAGATAACTTAAATAAACAAATTCACATAAAGACAAAAACTGCCAAAACTGACTCAGGAGGAAATAGAAAATCTGAATAGACAAGACCAACACCAAGTAAAGAAAACCTCAGTCCCACTGGCTTCACTATGAGTTATATCAAATATTTAAATAAAAAATAACAATCCTTCACAAAGTCTTACAGAAAAGAGGAAGAAATACTTCCCCATTGACTTTTAAAAATATATTTATTAATTCTAGGGAGAGCACAAGCGGGGGAAAGGCAAAGAGAGGGGGACAGAAGATGGCAAGTGGGCTGTATGCTGACAGGGTGACAGCAGCAAGCCCGACGTGGGGCTCAAACTCAGAACTGGGAGATCATGACCTGAGCTAAAGTCGGATGCTCAACTGACTGAGCCACCCAGGTGCCCCATTCCTAACTGATTTTATGAATCCAGTATTACCCTCATACTAAAGGCATCTCAAGAAAAAAAAAAAAACTACAAACTAATCTCAATTTGAGATAGGTCAAATGTTCTGAAAATCCAGATATGTGCATGTATACTTTTCTCTTAACCTAAACATTTATAGTACAAGAGTATATACATTTTTTAAAGTATGCATTATTGGGGACTAAAAAAATTTCCAAGATTATATGGTTGAGCCTTGAACAAATCAGTGGTTAGAGGCATCAACCCCCCATGCATCCCCTGTAGTCAAAAATCCACACAAAGCCTTTGGCTCCCCCAAAAACTTAACTACTAGTAGCCTACTGTTGACCTTCGAAGCCTTACCAAAACATAAGCAGTCAACACATATTTTGTATGTTACAAATCATTTACTTATTTTTTACAAGTAGAGAAAAAAATATTAAGAAAATCACAAGAGAAAATACATTTATAGTACTATACTGTATTTACTGAAATGCAATATTCACTTATAAGTGGACCCACATGGTTCAAACCTGTGTTATTCAAGGGCTAACCATATAACATTTATGCACTGATTTTAGAACCTAATTATAACCAATGCCTCTACAAACTTGAGATGTTTCTCCGTTGTTCTTCCTGGCCCACAGAGTAAGCTACATAATGATGATGAAATATAGAAGACAGGCTCATAAGCAGCATTCTATAAGAAAGTATTTTTATTAAAATACATGATATTGGTAGGAAAGCCCTGGGAATTCTCATTAGATTACTCTGAACATCTTGAAAAAAGGAGTGGGGGTATTAAATAACAGTTTGAAGAGCCAAAGTTCAAGTGGCCTTGAAGGCCAGGATATTGAAATGTTGCATTGTAGGTCAACTATACTTCAATTAAAAAAAAAACTAAAAGCAACTTCATTTAAACATAACCACCCCCACCACCAAATAAAGAAGAGGAAGAAAAAAAAAGTAAAGAAAATAATAAGGGAAAAACCCAAGACACACTTCCTATGGGAAAAAAAACCAGCATGTAATTTCTGTCC
>NC_043709.1:93342664-93428300 GCF_006229205.1 Suricata suricatta
GCATCCATAGTCTCCAAAGACTTAATCATCCATTTCCTACATAAAAGGTAGCTACTTTTTGGCATGGACCTCAAGTATATTGTAGTATAGAGGTGGAATTTAAGGAAAGGTATTAAGCAGGCTGTGTTGTAGCTTATGGGAAAGTAATAAATTGTATCATGTATCTTGAATGTATCATAGATAAGCTGCTATATAACGGTTACCACTTCAGATAGCTGTGAAATTAGGTGATTAACTAGTTGTTACTTAACCTTCTAATTTCTGTATAAGTCTAATTACATGAAATAGAAGTGGGGGTTTTGATTTTTTACTTTGCTTTTCTGTTTGGAGTGTCATTGTAACTACTGTATTGTACATGATGGAAAATAATTGCATATGTTTAAAAAATTGTGTTACATTAAAAAAAAAAGAATTGAAAGCAAAAAAACTAAAAAAATCTAAAAAAAAACAAAAGTGGGTACCTGGGTGGCTGAGTCAGAGAAGCGTTCAACTTTTGATCTCAGGGTCATAAATTCAAGCCTGGTGCTGGCGGTGGAGATTAAAGTCTTTTTTTTTTTTTATGTCTTTTTATTTATTTTTGAGAGACAGAGAGACAGCGCGAGCAGGGGAGGGTCAGAGAGAGAGGGAGACACAGAATCTGAAGCAGGCTCCAGGCTCTGAGCTAGCTGTCAGCACAGAGCCCGACGCAGGGCTTGAACTCACGAACTGTGAGATCATGACCTGAGCCGAAGCCGGCCGCTTAACCGACTGAGCCACCCAGGCGCCCCTGGGGGTGGAGATTACTTAAATATATAAAACTTTTAAAAAATGCAATTGTGTGTCAACTATACTTCATTTTTTTTTAAGAAAAAAAAAAGCCTAGGACAGTGGGGAAATTTTGTCTATCCTAAAAACTATTATTATATATAAAACCTTTCTTCCAACATCTGGGCTCTTCATAGAAAACTTTTCCCAAATAGGGAATTGCAATATTTTTAAAGATGACATTAAAGTTTTTAACTTTTTAAAAGATTTTATTGCTAACTAATCTCTACACCAAAAGTGGGGCTTGAATTTATAATCCCAAAATCAAGAGTCACATGCTCTACTGACTAAGCCAGCTAGGCATCCCTAAACTTTTTATTTTTAAAATAATTTAACTTTAAGAAAAGTTGCATAAAATATAGGATTCCTATATGCCTTTCACCAGCTTCCCCCAATACTGACATAGTACCTAACCATAGTACAATTATCAAAACAAAGGAATTAACATTGGTACAATACAATCAACTGAATTATACACCTTATCATAAGTTACATTTTTTCCTATTAATGTCCTTTTCTATTCTAGGATCCAATTCAGGATCCTAGAATAGACATTGCATGTCTCTTTAATTTCTTCCAATCTATGACAATTCTTTAGTCATTCCTTATCTTTCATGATTTTGACTCTTGTGAAAAAGTTATTTTGTAGAATGTGCATAATAGTTTTTACTGATTTAATAATCTGTTATCAAGGATCATTTATTAAAGGTTTACTAAGAGCCAGACACTAAGCCCTCTACCTATATTAATTATCTCACTGGTTGATTGATTTTCAATGTTTATTTATTTTTGAGAGAGAAACAGAGCACAAGTGGGGGAGGGGCAGAAAGAGAGGGAAGCACAGAATCTGAAGCTAGCTCCAGGCTCTGAGCTATCAGCACAGAGCCCGATGCAGGGCTTGAACCCACAAACTATGATATCATGACCTGAGCCGAAGTCAGACACTAACCACCAGAGCCACCCCGGTGCCACTGATTGATTTTTTTTAAGTAGGCTTCATTCCCAGCACAAAGCCTAGTGTGGGGTTTGAACTCATGACCGTGAAATCAAGACCTGAGCTGAGACCAAGAGTCAGATCCTTAACCAACTGAACCATCCAGGCGCCCCTATATTATCATCTCTTTCAAATAAGTGCTTTTAACAAACTTTAGAGCAGAAGCATTCCAAAATCAAAGAGTAATCATCTTTCATTCACCCTTCTTCAAGTGTTGGTGTTTTGTAAATTACAATGCATTATAAAACATATTATTATTCACCCACCGCAATATCCTTTAATGTTTCCTGCCCCCTAAAAAATACTAAGTCTAAGTATAAGCCTTAAATTCAGAGCCCTTAGGACCTTTCTGAATCTTTATGGCCCACATTTTCCTACTCTTAAACCTTGGCTCATTACTTTCTTCACTTGTATTAGACTTTCCTTTTCACCTGTAAACATGCTCTCATGAGTACACCTCTAATCACTGCCCCAAGAGCGACTGATCCTCTGATATCCCACAGAAATTTAATGCCTGTAGTACTCATTTGGTACATACACACTATCCTGGACTGTAGGTATATATTTTTGCAGATTCTTGCCTAAGTGAGACTTTTTGAGAAGTGAACTCAAGGTTCCTTTCCCCTATGACATATAGTATATATTACGTTAATGCTTAATAACATTTACTGAATACCTATCAAGTGCCAGGCCTTGTGTGCTAGGCCCTGAGAAATTAGATTAAAACACAATCTAAACTCTTGAGAAATATTGGGTGTAATAAACATTTCTTCGAATACAGTGATAGACTAAAAATTGAGGTCACTAAAAGTTTCCTGTAGCAATAATTTTTGTTAACCTGGTTAACACTGAAATAACTAATTATAGATCACTCATGTGTCACAGAATTTGACAGATTTTCCAACTAGCTTGTGCTTGAAGCAAGCAATGACCTGGTTTTATGAGAAATCCAGATGCTACAGAGTAAACTTAATTAACCAAAGGCCTTTGCAAATATTCTGTAGCTGTGTGAACCTGCTTATTAATTATTATAGTCTAGCGACATCTGGTGGTGAAGGTGCTGTTAAAAACAGCACTGCTATAAATTCAGGTACATTAAAGGGAGGCCATCTTACGGAAAAAATAGCAAAACATGAGAGTGATCTAGGATATTTATTAGCATTAAAGAATTTTTAATGTTTCTTTGGCGTATATTTATTCCTCTTGTGGGACTTATTTTTTCCTTCCTCTGAGACTAGTAAACATTAATCTTGATGCAAAATTCACTGAAATAAAAATACTAATATCTTAACTGTTAGAGAAAAGTCCTTGGCTAAAAAGACTGAATGAGAACAAAGCAACTCCCAATTGTCATTTGCCTGCTCCAAAACTCTTGCAATTCAAAACCTCATTTTTGTTTATGTGTATTTGTTTACCAACACTTTAACATGTGGGTAAACACGTTTAGAAATGTGTTTAGAATATTTTGTTAATAATTTTCAATAGCTCATATGAGGAAAATAATTACCCAAAGCCATTTTTATTTTTAGTTTTTTTTAATGTTTATCCATTTTTGAGAGACAGAGACAGAGTGCAAGCAGTGGAGGGCATAGTGAGAGGGAGACACAGAATCCAACGCAGGCTCCAGGCTCTGAGCTGTCAGTATAGAGTCTGACTCGGGGCTCGAACCCATGAATCTTGAGATTATGACCTGAGCTGAAGTAGAATGCTTAACCAACTAAGTCACCCAGGTGCCCCCAAAGTCATTTTTAAAATATCACTTTGCATTTTACTGGCTTTCTGTAAAACTAAATTTTGGTGAGAAAAAATATTTAACCATTACCAAAACCCCATGACTTTTAACAAATTCTTCAACAAGTAATGAACTCTCAATGAGTCCAAAATTTAATGTACAGGCATTAAATGTGAATCAGTTTCAACAATGGAATTCATCCAAAAATAGCAAACACCTAATGACATACTCTAAATACTTTTGGTAACTGCATCTCTTTAAAAAATATCTAAAATCATTTATTTGAATGACATAACACTTCTGTGATCTCAAGTAGTACTTAAGTTCAGAAACATCTGGCTCAGTGTTTTCCAAAGTGAATCACTTGGAATGCTAGTTTAACATAGAGACGTCTTACAACTGAACCTACTAAACTCAACTCTGAGTCTGGGACCCTAAAGTCAGTAATTTTTCAAAAGTTTCGAGGTGCCTGGTTGGCTCGGTCTGTTGAGAAATTGACTCTTGATTTTGGCTCAGGTTGTGATCCCAGGATCATGGGATCAATCCCCACGTAGGGCTCTGCACTGAGTATGCAGCCTACTTAAGATTCTCTCCCCTTCTCCCCTACTCGCATGTTCTATCTAAAAAAATAAAAAAGTTAAAGTAAAATTTTCCACATGGCTCCACATGGCTTTTTAGGAATAAAGCTTGGAAGTAATTACTATCAAGAGTACACATAAAAATCTAAGTTGTTCTGATTCTAGTCAAACGTTCCTGCCTCTCTCAGACTAAGTTGTTCCATGCTGTAGGCTCTCTAAAGCTTATTATAAGCACTTATCATGCTGAATCACAATGATCTGTTAGGAATATAGTTTCCCTCACAAGACTGTGAGCTGTCTTTGGAAGGAATAATGTTTGTGGCTTTTATATCTCTAGCCTAAAATATCTGATAAACAGCAGCCACTCAAAGAATTTGGTTAAATGAATAAACAAATATATGAAACATCACAATTCTGGAAAGAGAACATGACTTTCACTTTGCCCAGGATGAACAGCCTTATCTATTACCAATTGCAAATACTATAAAATTAGCATTAATCTTTCCAATAGTCAGTTAAAATTTGGGGGGTAGGGAAAAAGAATTTTTTAAATTCTGGGAAGAACACCTTTAAAACCCTGGCTTTCCTAAATAAACATTTCAGTCTCAAATGCTAATATTTAAAAATAGGAGAATTTTTATATGTGATTTTTGGAAAAGTAGAAAAATTGAAGATAACTAACAGAATTTTATACTATTCTGCCTTGGAATGTTTCTAAGATGTCACGCAGCAAAAACTACTAACAAAAAAGAGCCTTAAAAAGAAATACATTTTTAAAAATTACATCTATCTTTATTGTCATATTCCAGGAATAATTAGCTAGCTTAGCCAGGAAATGATATTGCTTAGAAAGATATGTCCTTGGGTACTAAAGTAAACTATGTATATTTTGTTTAAATTCACAATATAACACAAATTAAAAGTTTAAAGAAACAAAAAAGAATGAATAATAGTATACAAACCAACAGTTCATTATTCCAGTAAGTTAATGTCTAGTGTGGCTTAAAATTAAATTCAGATTTTAACCTGTATACATATGGGTATCTAGAGTAATACAAGAAAATCAAAGTAGCACATCCCAGATATAATTTTGGTCAAGAATTGTTTTGGCATCTTTTAATTATAACTTTTTATGGTTATATGGTTGACTCTTTAAACCATCAATCTCAATCCACTCCCTGAACCTATACTCTCCATGTGGCTACCTTCTATCCCTCAAAGCCCTGCTCCAATGGTACTTCCCTTATGAGGCCTGCCCCCAAATTCCCAGGCCAAATTAATGATTCTATTCTCCATGCATGACTGATCTTTTGGGCATGTGGCCAATAGTACCCATGCTACATCACTGTAAGTTCCTTACCTTCTAAATCACTCACGAAACTGTAAGTTCCTACAGGACAGCTGCTGTGTCCTGCATTCTTTATATCTCTACTACCTGGAGCACCACCAGGAGTCTGGCCAGTGCCCGTGAACTTGGCCCTTGAACAACACAGGTTTGAACTCTGCAAGTCTACTAACACTTGGATTTTTTTCTATAAATACAATATAGTACTATAAGCGTATTTCTTCTTCCTTATGATTTTCTTCATAACATTTTCTTTTCTCCAGCTTACTTTTTTATAAGGATACAGTATATAAACTGTGTAACATACGAAATAGGTGTTAATCGACAGTTTATGTAATCAGTAAGGCTTCTGGTAAACAGTAGGCTACTAGCAATTAAGTTTGGGGTGAGGGGAGTCAAAGGTAAGACACAGATTTTCCAAACCAATTTGACAATAAACTATTTAAAAATTAAAAAAAAACAAAAATTAAAAAAAAAACAAACAGTCCAGCAAGAGACAATAAAAAAAAAAACAAAAAACGAATTTTCAACAGCAGGGAGGTCCATGCCCTTGATATCTGTATTGTTCAAGAGTCGATCGCATGCTGCAGAAATAAATGACCAAGGTGGTAATCGAAGGCTATTGGTATGAGGGGCTTAAAATGAAAGAAATGGTAATGGACAGGAAAAAAAAATTAAAAAGCATTTCTTTGAGGGTTTCTGCTTCTGCCCATGAGGGATTAATTGCTATTATGCCTTCTAGTCATAAACAACTAGGAATCAGACCAAATATATGACACACTCTTTTCAGATATTCTAGAACAGGCAGTGCCGGGCTTTGATCATTGAGAGAAGGAAAACAAGCAAGTCCTATCATTTCCCCAGTTATTACTGAAAAAGTTTCCAGGCTGGGGCTTGGGTGAGGGGAGGACATCCATAAAGAGCCCAGTGGCCTCAGTAAGTTGAAGAAAGAGAATGTGGAGTTTGGAGAGACTAAGGTATCAGAAGGTACACAAAAGAATACAGGGGAGGGGAGGACTCAGTAAGACAGCACTCAGGGGAACCGCACAGGGCACCCTGAATCTTGGGTTGCACACTAAGCTATGAACTTGTGGTAAAATTCCACGAGGCTGGAGAAAGAACTACAGGAAAGGCATAGGCCAAACAATTTCTGAAACCCACATGGGACTAAGGGCAGTTTGCGTTCCCACCTGTGTGAGAGTTCATACATGGGCAACAGAAGGGCACTGCCTTAGTAGTGAGGCTCAATTAAACTAGACTAAAGACTGCTCTGGATAAGCCTTCACAAAACAAAGACATGTCAGAAAGAGTCAAACTGATCACAAGTAACTTAACTTTATGCCAGAACAAAGTCTAATACACTGTAAAGAAATAAAGCAAAATCTAGTACCCAGAAACATACAAAATATACAATGCTTGGCATACAATGAAGAAATTTCCAGGAATGCAAAGCAACAGGAAAATATTACTTGTAATACAGAGAAACTTCATTTAATAATAAAAAAAGGTCCAAAATGATGGACTAGAGGTCAAGAATTAAAAATTATTATAAATTATAAATACACCCTATATGTTCAAAAAGTAGAGAACATAAGCATGATAAGCAAAGACATGAAGACTTTTTTAAAAGGGAGGTACAACTAAAGCTGAAAAATATAATGATATATAATTAAAAATACATTGAATGAGATTAAGAGCAGTACAGACACGACAGGAAAAAACAAACAAACATTAAACCTGGAAACATAGCAATAAAATTATCCAAAGTAAGGACAGAAAGGAGAAAGGCTAAAAACAAAACAAAAACCCCCTCTGCAAAACTGAGAGGTGCATTAGTGACCTGTGACATAGCATAACACAGTAAATGGAGTTCCACAAAAAGTGGGGGAGGGGGACAGAAAATATTGGAAGAAATAATGGCGAAAATATTTGATGAAGACTATAAACCTATAGACCAAAGAACATTTGGAACACATCAGTGTAAACTTAGTATTTGCAATATATACAGATAAATATAAAAATACATATAGGTATAAATGTGTGTATTATGTATATACACACATATATACTTCCTTGCTAAATCCACTGAGAAGGCCTAAGCGTGGTTTCTAAACACCACTCTCCACTAAAAGAACCAGGATTCCTGGAGAAATGCCTGATTTTAGTGCTGGAGCCAGGGAAGAACAAGAAAAGTCTGGAACATTATATCCTGCCAGAAAATTAAAACACATTCAAAGAATAATGAGAATATGTCAAAAGGACAAAGTAAGCTAGACCGACAGTGTTCCAACTGGTGAAATTTGGAGCATTTAAGATTTGATTTTTTTAAGTAATCTCTACACCCAACACAGGGCTTGAATTCACATCCCTAAGACCAAGAGTTGCACATTCCACTGACTGCACCAGCCATGTGCTCCTAAATTTGGAGCATTCTGCGATTGAAAATAGTGACTGTAACAGAGTATAACTCATTGAATAAAATAAGAATTCACCATTCTGCATGGACTTAAATAAATAAATGGAGAGAAGAGAATGCCCTTCCTGACTCTGGAATACAAACTAATAAACATGGAAGGAATGATAAAGGTAGAAAAATCACTATTTGGCAACTGTCTCTGTGTAATTAATTCAAACAAGAAACAGTAATGGATATTATAACCAGTGAAGGAAAGTGTGTTGAGAAATGAGATTTTTAGACTTCCACAATGTCGCCTCAAAAACTTACCAAAAAAGGGTAAACATTTTATAGTGAAACTGGGCAAAAACTGACATCCTCACACAAATAAAAACAGAAAGACTCTATTTCCAGCTGATCTGCGCTACAAGAAATGCTACAAGAAGGTCTTCAGACTAAAAATAAGTGACATCACATAGAAATCTGAATCTACAGAATGGGATTAAGAATTCCAGATATGGTAAATATGTGCGGAGACATAACATTCTATTGTATATATAGTTGTTTCTTCTCTTAATTTCTTTGTAAGATACGTCATCATTCAAAATAAATATATATGGGGACACCTGGGTGGCTCAGTCGGTTGAGCATCCAGCTTCAGCTCAGGTCATGATCTCACAGTTTGTGGGTTTGAGACAAGCATCAGGCTCTGTGCAGACCGCTAGCTCAGAGCCTGGAGCCTGCCTCAGATTCTGTGCCTCTTTCTCTCTGCCTCTCTCCTGTTCACATTATGTCTCTGTCTTCAAAAATAAATAAATGTAAAAAAAAAAAAAAAAAAAGATAAAAAAAATAAAATAAATATATATGGTTACATAATACATACAATTAACATATACAGTAACATACATTTTGTAAGTAATAAACATCTATTTAATTTGTATATAAATACATAACTTATAAATTCATATATATAAATAATATAAGCACCACATGGGATTCCTAGTATATGGCGATGCACCAATATGACAACTATAACACAGAGAAGTGGGGTAAATGGAACCATACCATTGAAAGGTTCTTACAGTTTATGTGTACAATATTAACTATGTGAACTTAGTTGATGTCAGATGTTAAAGATGTGTATTATGGGGTGCCTTGCTGGCCAATTTGGTGGAGGGTGCAATTCTAGACCTCAGGGTTGTGAGTTCGAGCCTTATGCTGGGTGTAGAGATCATCTAAAAATAAAATCTTTAGGGGCGCCTGGGTGGCTCAGTTGGTTAAGTGTCTGACTCTGGTTTCGGCTCAGGTCATGATCTCATGGTTTTGTGGGTTCAAACCCCAATCAGGCTCCACGCTGGCAGTACAGAGCTTGCTTGGGATTCTCTCTCTCTCTCTACCCCTCCCCCATGTGTGCTGTCTGTGTCTCTGAGTTTCAAATAAATAAGCCAACTTAAAAATAAATAAATAAAAGTATTAATAAAATAAATAAAAATTTTAAAAATCTTTAAAAAATTGTGTATAATTCCTAGAGCAACCACTAAAAACATAATGTGTAAGAATACAACTAAAAAAGTTAATGAGGACTTCAAATGGAATACTAAAAAAATTTAGTTGATCCAAAAAGATCAGGAAAGTAAAGGAACCAAAAGGAGACCACAAATAGAAAATGAAGAACAAATGGTAGACCTAAATCTGACATCAATTTATACCCTGATTAAAAGATAGACTGTCAGCGTAGGTACAGAAATAAGACTCAACTGTATGCTGCCTCCAAGAGATGAACTTTAAAGACACAAATAGGTAAAAATATAAATAAATGAAAGAATGGAAAAAAATATATACTATGCAAACAGTAAGTGTGAAAAAGCTGGAGTGGCTATATTAACATAAGACAAAATAGATTTCAAGATAAGAAATCATGCCATTGATACGAGGACAATTTCAAAATAATAAAAGGGTCAATATAACAAAAATCAATGTGCACATGCCTAACAACAGACTTCAAAAATATGGACAGAATAAAAGGCATAGACAAACACAAAATACCATCAGGAGTGCCTAAATGGCTCAGTCGGTCAAGAGTTCAACTTCAGCTGATCTCATGGTGTATGGGTTCGAGCCCTGCATCAGGCTCACTGCTGTCAATACAGAGCCCACTTTAGATCCTCTGTCCCTCTCTTTCTGTCCCTCCCCAACTTGCACTCTCTCAAAAATAAATAAAACATGTTAAAAATGTTTAAATAAACAAAATAAAAGATGAGAAGATCTAGGGGCACCTGTGTGGCTCAGTTAAGCGTCTAATTTGACTGTTGGCACAGGTCATGATCTCATGGTTCATGAGATGAAGCCCCACATCGGGACCCATGCTGTCAGTGCAGAACCTGCTTGGGATTCTCTCTCCCCACCTCTCTCTAACTGCCCCTCCCCCATGCATGCCTCTGTCTCTCAAATAAATGAAAAAAAAAAAAAAAGGCTCTATATAGTGACACAGGAGGAAAGAGGCTCACTAAAGCTAGATGCTAAAGACAAGGAAAGTTCCAGCAAGTGGAGAAAAAAGTGAAATGGAAAAGCATTACATTTCAGAGAAAGGCATCGACATACCTTCTCTGAGGTTTGATGGAAAGAAACAAGAATGGAGGCACACACACATTCACTGATGTGAGGATAAAAGTGAGGCTGCTCTTGCAAAACTGCTTTGCTTTCCCAACTGGTTTAAAGGGATCATTCGCCTAGTACTTCCAGCTCTTCAGAGTAATCAGACTAACACTTTGCTGGTTAACAGCAATATTTAAAAGGTTAACTGAAGAGGTATTACATGCACAAATAATCTACACCATAACTAGGGAAAAGTTACCAATTTTTCAAATATGGAATTTGGGGGAGAACAAACTTTTAGGATCAACCCTGGGCTCAGAGGTCACCTTTAAGTCATTCAGAATAGACTAAGCTCTAAGATCCATTCTCTCATCTTCCATTTTCCAAAAGAGAAATAAGGTCTGACAGCTGACAGAGACAAGTGTCTGATAAATACAAAGACTCTGCTTTTATTCTATTTGTCTGGCTAATAGATGAATGGGTGAGAAAGATGTGAATAAACTGGTCATTTGAAATGAAACTCCCTCATGTTCTCCTTACTACCATTTCCCACTGATTCATTCTTTCCCAGCTTCAACCTCATCTACCAATTCTCAGTGTTCCATGTGATTTGAGTCTTCACTGCTGTTCCATGAGATTTTGCTCCACCAAAGAAAGCCCCAGGCTCTTAACTGTCAAAATCAACTTCAAGTAAATCATGTTCTCAACAAACAAAAGCAGAACTCCCAACAATGCTGCTTAGTATCACTTAAATTTCTTCACTGTATACGTCTCACCTTCCTTGCTGGTAACAATGACAGTGCCCTTCTTAGTCAGCAAGACAATCTTATGCTGTATATCCAAGGTCAGTAACAAAAATATCAGGTCAGTTGTAAAGAATGTCATTTGTGCATACATGCCCAAGCACGTGTACATGTGTTCGTATGCATATATTCATCTTCAGGTGTCAACAGAATAATTATATAACTTTTATATGTAAAATATCAACTTTGCATTTCTCTTATATTTCATTTCTATAGATTGATATAAAATCATGCCATTCATTAAAAAATATAAGTGGTTGAATTTTAAGTTAAGAGATTTATAGGGCTTTTTAAACCCTGGGAATCTAATATGCATCAAATCTACATTTTGCTTTTTGTGTTTTGTTGTGGCCATTTTTTGCTACTTGTAATTTCTTAATTTTTCATTTTCTAAAAGCTTTACACTTCAAAATAAATTGCTAATTCAGAGACTGCTGTGAAAAAGAGAAATTCTTCTCGCTTAAATAAAAAGAGGAACAGATATTTGGTACTGGTATAGAGCATAATTATACTCTGCTATATCTATCCAAAAGGGTTAAGACCAAAGAATCTGCTTGCTTATTAGAAATGCAAACATTACCTCAGTCATCCGAATAGCCCCAAACTCGCTGGCTACTGCCTCTGCAGATCACCCACCAGCATTAGCATTACATCACATGACATTACGGAACAATAGTGAACTCTGTGTAATACTTGAATATATTGTTTTGAAAGAATAAACTGTCATTAACTTGAATAAAAAAGCTTTCTGAAATCAAACCTGGGGGGTATAGCCCTCACTGTGCGGCCTTTCTACTAGTTTGAGAAATAGCCTCATCCTGAAAGCAGTAAAGGGCAAAAAAAGAGAGTAGAGCATAAAGGCGACAGTGATGAGTGGTCCTCCAGCTGCCCAGCAGGCAGGCGGCAGAGCTTTAAATTACCAGGCGGGGTGGGGGGACAAAGCAGGGGGCTCTGCGTCCTGCTGGAAATCCAACAGCCGCACACCCATCACCCGGTTGTCTTTTACAGCCCGGTGATCTTTCTAATTGGTTTTGCTAGAATTGGAAACAGTCTTATTCTAGGTACAAAACAGCTGAAAACTCCATGTCCTGAGGCCATCTCGATGTGAGCTATCACTTATAGCCATGTGACTTTAGGCAAGGAGTTCACACCCTCTGAGTCTCAGTGTTTTAATCTACAAAATGGAAGGAAAAATAAGATCACACAGAGGTACAGGAGGAAGGGGAGGGATTAGGTACTGTTATTATCAAAATTATACTTATTTCCACCCAACTGTCTTCATTGTCTGTCTCTTCGAATCACTAAGATGTTTCTCCTTCACAAGTGAAACGTGAGCTTCTGCTTAAATGCTTGCTGGCTTTTTTTGTTCCCTGCAGTCTGGCCCCTGCCACATGTTGCCATTTTTATTTTCATGCTGCCCTTATCAAATGATTTCTCCACCTTCCTTAGCCAAGTCCCACCTCTTAACTGCACCCTGCCCCTCACCAGCTTTCTTCTCTCCCACACCTATTGCCAATGTTCTCAACAACCAAGGTTCAAGGAGGTTAAAAAACAAAGCCAGGGCAAACAGCTAGCTGGCACCCAAGGCCCCATTTAAATCCAAGTGTCAATGCAACCATGTCCAGTTGCATGGTGTTAACTGGATTACAGTAATTATTCACTGTTAGGGTTCCCAGTGATGATTTTATTTTGTTAAAAAAAATTTTTTTTAGATTTATATTGAGAGAAACAGAGACAGCGTGAGCAGGGGAGGGGCAGAGAGAGAGAATCCCAAGCAGGCTCCACACTGTCAGCACAGAGCCCCACGTGGAGCTTGAACTCATGAAACTGTGAATGAGATCATGACCTGAGCCAAAGCCAAGAATCAGATGCTCAACCAACTGAGCCACCCAGGAGCCCCTCCCAGTGATGATTTTAAATCTCAGGTTAGGGGCACCTGGGTGGCTCAGTTGGTTGAGTATTTGACACTTGATTTCAGCTCAAGGCATGATCTCCTGGATTGAGCCACAAGTTATGCTTTGTGCTGGCAGCATGAGCCTGATTGGAAGTCTCTGTCTCCTTCTCTCTACCCCTCCCCTGCTCTCTCTCTCTCTCTCTCTCAAAATAAATACATAAAAACTTTTTTAAAAAGTTTACATCTGAGGTTAGTTTCCCTTAACACCAAGCTTTCTCCTAGATACTTCCCCTTCAATTTATTATCATAAAATAAGAAGTATTTCAAATGCTTATAAACACTACCCCAGAAAATTATTAAATATATCTCAAATTCTGGGAATTTTTTGAGTTTTGTTTTTGCTTGTTCCTAGTATTTCCGTAAAGTGGGGACAAATGCTGGTCCCATAAGGCCTCAGCCAGGACTAGAATACTTTTTAAGACTCTGGACATAGTTAACAGGAAGCAGAGACATAAACTGTGACCACAGACAGTATGACATGCATATCTGGAAGGGCTGGAGTATAGAATACGAGTGTCCACCTCTATGTTTCTACAGCTAAATTAAATCCAATTTGTCTTTTAATCTGACTGAATGAGGACATGTGGAGATGGAAACTGTATTAATGTTGGCTTCTTTGAAGAATCATGTTATCCCCCAAAATAATGGAAACTCTTAAGATGGGTAACAGGATGTAATGTGTTGCTTCACGAAAGGACCAAAGAGTTTCCCAGAGTCCAACACTGAGGCCTGTAGGAAAAGATCGAAAGCATGTATTCCCTCACCTGTAAAGCAGATGACTCACTGGGAAGGATAAGATAATATATGGCTCACTAATACAGCACTATTTATTTTTATTTCTGTTTTTAAGTAGAATGTAGAACAGTGTAACTAGTCTCTGAAATCAGCGATGAAGGTTCAAGTTCAACCTCTCTATCTGCCAGCTGTCTGATCTGACACAAATCATTCAAGCATATTTAACGATGTAAGAATTAAATGGATGACAGTTGGGTGTGGGTGTGGGTGTGTGGGTGGAGGGGGTACCTTCTAAAAGAAATAGCTATATAAATGTAAGATGTTTTAGGTTATATTGTACCAGGTTAAGTACACCGGGACCTTACGTTCATTTGTATTTCCCACTCTTGGAGAAAGAGACAGAAAGAGGGATTCTTATAATAGAAACCCTGTTCCATTAATAGAAAATCATTGCCACTACTTAATAGGTGTGAAAAAATTTAACAAAATTAATAAAAATATATAATTAAATTATCAAGTGAATAATAAAATTCATATTAAAAGGCAACTCTAGGGGCGCCTGGGCGGCTCAGTTGGCTAAGTGTCCAACTTTGGCTCAGGTCATGATCTCACCATTCGTGGGTTAAAGCCCCACACCTGCTTTGGATTCTGTGTCTTCCTCTCTCTCTGTCCCTCCCCTGCTCATGCCATCTCTCTCTCTCTCTCTCAAAAAAAAAAAAAAATAACTCTACCTCAGTATACACTAATCAATATATGCTATTTCTCTCATACACATCCTCTCCTCTCATACAAAACAGTTTCCAGAATTAATTTTAAGCGTACCAATGATTATGGGGATTTTCTCTATGGATCTGAACTAGTCAACCCACAGTCCAGGCCACAAGTAAGAATGAAAATCTTTGGGGCAACTGGCTGGCTCAGTTCAGAAGAGCATGCTACTCTTGATCTCAGGGCTGTGGGTTTGAGCCCCGCATGAGGTGCAGAGATTACTTAAATAAGTAAAACTTAAAAAAAAAAAGAGTGAAAATCTTTTTGTAGAAATATAACAGGTGAAGGCCAACTCCAGCATCATTCATTCATTCATTGATTCAGTCCCTTCTTTATACCAAGCTCTACAATTCAACAGCACACAAAACACCAAAGCTCCTCCCACCATGGAACTCACATTCTAACAGGGAAACAGTAAAAACTGATTAAAAACTGCAGAGAAAAGCAGCAAAAAGGGTTGCAATTCTAAATAGGGCAGTCAAGGAAGCCTTCACCAAGAAGTTGCTGTTTAAGCAAAGGCCTAAAGTAGATGAGGAAGGCACATGGCTCTCCAGGGAAAGCAGTGTGGCTCTGCAAACCTTTCCAGCAAGTCCAGATAAGACAAAACCCAAGTGCTTACCTTTCAAAAGCGGCTGGAAGGTTGGAATCTCTTGCAATTTGATGACATCGGGATCATTACTGACATTCCGGGAGGGCTGGGAGCCTGGAGCTACAACCACAATATCGTCCATCTTGGCTCTGTGCTTAGCTGGAGAAGGAGTCACTGGAAATAAAGTTACACTGCTCACGAGCTGCATGTTAGTTAGCCCCCTCTGTCTCACTAAAGTACGGTCATTTAAAAGAGTATTTTTACACACAAAAATGCTAACTGTAGTCATCCTGCAGTGAGGACTGGAAAAGGGGATCTGAATCATGGGGGAATCTGTATTTTCTACCAAAAAAAAAAACATTATAGGAACTTCTAACATGTATGAAATTGCTTTTGTAATTAAAAATATCTTGTTATTTGGCACATAAAAATATAAGGTAGGTTATGCTTTGGATTTTTAGTTTGATTCTCCTGACATTGTCCTTATGTTACCAATGAGGAAATGAGTGTACAAAATTTTGCTATGACCTGCCCACAGGCAATAGTTATAGAAAAAGAACTAGGAAAGGAATTGGAGGTCTATGGGGTGTTGGTATACACAGCCCAACCCTGTGAAACTGAGGTTTGCCAAACTGACCACCTTATCACAGTAAGCCAGGTGTATATAATAGATCCTATTTGTGGGGGGAAAATCCCTAGTTCTCAACCCTATATGAGACGGGTCTATTCTTGAGGCACTGGCCCCCTGACTCTACATTTACAGGCATTAGTCTAAAAAGAATAGAAATAAACAGGAGGGCCATTGTAGGCTGAAGCCAAATTCAGAAATTTGTAGGACCTCTAGATTTCAGGTCTGTTGCAAAAAAGCAAAGCATTTGGAGGAACTGATTCAAACTACCAACAATTGCCTAGATCAAGATACCTTCCTCTCCTCAATATTTTCCATGCTGGGGCAAGAATAAACCTTCAAAGCGGTTTATCCTCTAGAAGGTGGTATTTGCAGGCTCATCACAGATACGTCTCAAAGGGTGATGCAGGGGTGCCACAGAACTGCCCTGGTCCCTGGAGGCTAGAGTCTTCTGTGGCTTGGCAGTCCCTCCTTTTGAATCTCTGCTTTTATTGCTCAAGAAGTATCTCTTAACCTCTTTTGCTAGTTTACTTCACACGTCACAAGTCCCAAGCCAGAAATCTTTCTTACTACAAATTAACTGATTTCTTCTTCCCCAGACCCCAGCGGGAAACAGATTTCACTAGATTCTCGCTAATCTCTATCACCTTGCCTGTAAAATGGGGCTGCTGTAAGGAACAAATACAAATGTATGCAAACCACTGAGCACAGGGGAAACCGGCAAATTCTAACCTATGCTCTTGGTTAGTTTGCTATAGGACCAGTTAGAGCTCATGCTGTTGGTGAGTAGGTGAGCAAGCAGGTTTTTTAAGATGCCATGCTTCTTCCACTCAAATATGCTTCTAGCTGGACATAGGGGCAAGAAAAGGAAAGGATAACAACTATCACTGTGTTTGCAGTAACAGATCAGATATGCTGGGTCTTCCAAGGAAACAGAAGAATGTAGGAAAGCTAGTGGAGGCTGCTCACCATTAAAAGGTGTCCCAAGCTAGCCCCCCAAATGAGGACCTGAACCAATCTTGAAGGACACACTTCAGTGTGGACTAACCCTTTGTCAGCTTCTACATTTCTGAACTACAGACATTAAAGGCAGCTGTGGACTCTTGGTGTATCTAGCACCTCTCTTTCTGCAAGTGTAGAATAGGGTTTAAAATTCATAATATATGCAAATATCTAATCATTAGATTGTACACCTGAAACTAATGTGTTATATTTAGGCTTCAGATTTATTCCAATTCAGATTACCATCTCAAGCAGAGCCAGTTGTGCTAACTAAAGTTTGTGGCCAACAACTAGAGCATTGAATCCTCAATTAAGTATCAACTGTTTGCTATATTCCTAGCACAATAATCCTCCCATTCCTATTTAAAACGCTGGGAGAAATCTTAAAATACGAACGGGGTAAGAATAGAGAATGCGATGCTGGCCAACTCCTACAATTATAGGAAGGGAATCGCAACACCTTCTCAAGGGAAAATGCAGTTTCTGGAGATGTTTTTACCCAAGGGTTCAAATCGATTGTACACCTGTCACACATCCCTTCTGGAAAGGAACATGTCCTTAGAGATCCTGTCTATGATCCGCCCGCTCTATGACCCAAATCTCACTGTGTCAGTCCAGAGCACTAACGCCAAAAGTTAATTAGGTCGCCTTTTAAAGAGGGGGCAGCGCTGGGGGAAACAGCTGTTTTGACAATAAATAATGAGCATGGGCGCACGAGCTGATTTAGCTTGCAGTCACAGGCATTCCCATCTGGGGAACGACGGCTAGGACAGACGGTGACTTTTTTCTCTTTTTCAAGAAAAAAGTACGGTGAGGGCTCTCTGTGCGTTCGTGTCCACGGTCCCAATCCCCACTAGTTTGGGAGGCAGCAGTCTCCGCAAGCAGACAGGGCCGGCTAGAGGAGGGTGAAGTTAGGACACCGACCTGAGGAGTTCAGATCGTTGGGTCGGCTCTCGACCTCGGAGCTCTGCTCACTGCCCATGGTGGCGGCAGCGGAGGAACGGCGGGCCAAGCGGTCACCGCTCCGGCGGCGGGACGACCGGGTAGGGACCGGGGACAGGGACAGGGATGCTACACCAAATGTGGGCGCCGCTGCAGGGCCGACTTGTGGAGATGACGCTCCCAGCCCACTCAGGTGCGCTGACGGAGGGGGATGGGAGGCCCTACTTGGGGAACCGTCGCGCCAAAAGGCGCAGCGCAGCTGCTGGGTTTGTTTGCCCGCACTCTTTGGGGGAACCCTAAGGACAAGAGGTGGAAGGCACCAGCTTCAACCGCGCCAGCGGCCGACGGGCGGCGCCGCTTTCACTCACTCGCTCCGGCGCCGCAAGCTCGTTCCTTCAGTGACGCGGATTGGCCGCGCCGGCTGCGCGCGGCCGTCAGTTCCGGGTTGGAGGCCGCCCCCCGCCCCCCAACACACATCACCACGCCCCCGTCCCAGGGAGGGAGGGAGGGGAGAGAGAGTAATCACCCTTAAAGGGCCCCACCGCCTCAAAGCCAGAACCACCGCCCCCATAGAGTAAGACCTTCCCTAGTGTTATAATGCGTCGCCTTTAAGCGTTACCCATCTTTTGGCACTATAGTGTTAGAACTTTATTAAATGGGGCGTGGGGATTGTTTATTTTGTTTTAAGATATACTTGACATATAACATTATATTAGCTTCAGGTGTACAGCACAACCATTCAGTATTTGTATATATTGCAAAATTTTAAATCTTGTTTACAGATGGAGAAAGAAAGGTCCTAGATAGATTAAGGGTTAGAATTCACGACTATCTAGGGGCGTCGGGGTGGCTCAGTTGTTAAGCCTCCGACTTTGGCTCAGGTCATGATCTCACAGTCCGTGGACTCGAGCCCTGCATCTGGCTCTGTACTGACAGCTCGGAGCCTGCTTCAGATTCTGTGTCTCCTTCTTTCTCTGCCCCGGCTCCCTCTTTGTCTCTCAAAATAAAATAATGAACATAAAAAGAATTCACAACTGTCTGAATGCAAAAAGCTCCTGTTCAGTTCCAGAAGGTAGGCACTTGGCAGTGGACAACCGTACCAAAAATTTAGATGGTGAAGGAAGGAGCTGGAAATGAGAGACAAATGAATAAACTGAAAATACTGAGTCAGGGCACCTGGGTGGCTCAGTCTGTTAAGCATCCCACTTCAGCTCAGCTCATGAGTTCCAAGCCCCACATGAGTTTCTGCGCAGACAGCTTAGAACCTGGCTCCAGATTCTTTGTCTCCACCTCTCTCTGCCCCTCTCCCATTTGTGCTCTGTCTCTCTGTCTCAAAAATAAAAACTTTTTTTTAAAAATTAAAAAAAAAGGAAAATACTGATTTACATGTGAGGGTGTGTGTCTCCTCAAAGGAAACTGGATGCCCCTATAACTAGGCATTTTCTGGGAACCTTGATATTTATCCATAGGCCATTCCAAAACTAGCAAAGGTGAGGGAGGAGTACAAGTGACACAAAATGGAAACTCCAGGTTTGGGCAGATCAAGGACAGCAGCCTAATGATGCAATTCTACCAAAGAGTTGGGTGGCTTTGTGGGTCTCAGAATTTTATATCATTATATCATTTTGTATCATTTTTTTCATGAAATTTCAAGCAAATGCCCTACCATTTTATATTTATAATTTCAGAAGGAATGCCAAGTAAATTGTATGATTAAATCCCTTCTATTCTATAGTGTTATAGACATTTCCCCTGTGTTACCTCATTGAACTTTCAAAGCAACCCTGCAGCCCACAAATAGGTATCTTCCTCAGGGTCACCAGGTAGTAAATGGTAGAACCAGGATTTAGGACTATCTGATTTCAAACTCATGCGTTTTCCTCTACTCACCATTGCAATACTCTGAGAAAAGTGCAAATGAATGTAAATTCAGTATTTGGTGGGAATATGAAGAAAGAACTAAAAACTGCCGGAGAGATCAAATAGGTTCCTAGGAGGTGGTATTTGACTATAGTCTTGAGGTTTACATTAACCATCAACCTGAAGAACCATTCCTCCGTGGAGAGCGCCTGACTTCTCTCCCAGGTGTGCCCTCTTTGGGGGTGGGCAAAAGAGAAGGGAAAAAGAGAGAGTACAACCCATTCTTGTTTTTGTTCCCCTCTTTCCACATCAAACTATATTTATCTTGTGTTCCATGCCCTAATCCACCCTGATACGGTGGTGTTTTTTATGTTCCCATTGGATGAACACTTCATTCTAAGGTGAACATTCTAAAATTCTCAACTGGCAAATGATCAAATATATCATCCTATTATTCTCTCCTGGCCTGCAAGGTCGCTGCTGAAAAATCTCACCTAGGAGGGCTTCCCTTATATGAGAGAAAATGTATTTCTCTGTCTGCTTTTAAAATTATCTTTGTCGGGGTGCATGGGTGGCTTACTCGGTTAAGAATCCAGCTCCTGGTTCAGCTCAGGTCATGATCTCATGGTTTCATGGGTTCAAGCCCCACGTCAGGTTCTGTGCTGGCAGTGTGGAGCCTGCTTGGGATTCTCTCTCCCTCTCTCTCTGCCCCTTCCCCTCCCCTGCTTGCATACACCCATGCACACTCACTCTCTCTCAAAATTAAACTTCAAAATAAAATAAAATTATCTTTGTTTTTGATTTTAGGTAGTTTTAATTATAGCATGTCTTGGAGAAGATTGTTTTGGATTGAAATTTGGGGTTGACCTATTAGCTTCATAATCTTGGATATCCAAGTTTCTCCCCAGGTTTGGGAAGTTCTCAATCATTATTTATTTAAATAAACTTTCTGCCCCCTTTCCTCCTCTTTTCTCTTCTGGAATTCCCATGATATATACATTGTTTCTCTTGTTGGTCCCCAAATTCCCAGGGGGACTTTCTCCATTCTTTTTCTTTATTTTTTTTCTTTTTGCTGATTGGGTGATTTCAATTGGTCTGTCTTCTAGTTTGTTGATTCCTTCTTCTGTTTGGTCAAGTCGTAGCTTTCAGCTCTGTATTAAACTCTTCAATCCAATCATTATATTTTTCAGCCCAGGATTTGTTTGGTTTTTTGTTTTCTATATCTTTGCTGAACTTCTCATTATGTTCTTGTATTGTTTCCCTGATGCTGTTAAACTGTCCACTCATACTCTTGCTCTCTGAACATCTTTAGAACAATTATTTTGAATTCTTTGTTGGACAACTACTGGCTCTTCATTTCCTTGGGCCTAGCTACTGGAAGTTGTTAGTGTTCCTTTGCTAAAGTCATGTATCCCTGATTCTTCACGATCCCTGCAGCCTTGTGTAGGCATCTGCACATTTAAAGAAGCAGTCATCTCCTTCAAATGTTATGGACTGACTTCGATAAAGGAAGGCTTTCACCTATGGGTGAGGGCATGCTAGAACATGCTGTGACCCTAGGTCTAGTGGTGCACAATACCAAATGTGGAGGTGTGTGGCAGCTCTGGTTCTGGGAAGGAGAAGGCATGATGTCTCTTTGGCTCAGACTACTGGGGTCCACAGCATTGACAACCATCTGGGGAGCACAGCAGGGGTTCGCAGTGTCTGCAAGGGTAATTGGCGTCCACAGCAGCACCTCTAGGCCCCACAGCTAGGAACTTTGGGCTGGCAAGAGAAGGGGCATGTGGTAGTGTGTAGTGTATATGCACTTGGCTGTGAGGGGCCAGCTGCAGACATGCCTGGAGCGGTGGAAACTAGGGCAGGCAGTAAGGGCCAGTGTCAACTACATGGTCAATGGCAGCTGCAGGGACCCTGGCTGGGGTCAGGCACTGACATGGCTGATAGATCTTGTCAAGTGCATGGCAGTGGAGACCAGTGACCAGGTGTAGGGCTAGGGGTGTGCAGGAGCAAAGCTAAAGGGTCTAGCTGCAGGTAAGCACAGTGATGCAGGCCATGTGAGAAGACAGGGCCTGGTCTGGCCTCACAAAGAGCTGTAAAGGCCCTGGCTACTAGTGTGCTCTACTGTGGCTGAGCTCCTTCCCTTCAGGCATGCGCATGGCTGTGGAGTCTGGCTATGGCTATCAGGCAAGTGGTGTGCAAGCATGCAGCTGGAGGGACTAGTCCTGAGCACACACACACAATGGAGATCACAGGGGTCTAGGCTGGTGTCTTGCACTTGCATAACTGCCTAGGCTGGCTGCCATTGTGGCTCCTGGGCTGGGCCAAGGGTGGGAAGGAGCAGGGACAGAATCAGGTGGAAGATGTCAGTGAATATGAACACCTGTGAGGCAAAAGCTAGCAAGATCTGCAAGGGGTCTGTGGCCCTTTGCACTAGCCATTGGCGTCTTCAGTGGTGAAAGCTGCTTGGTTTGGCTCCAAAGCAGAGCACTATGAAACATGATTGCTCCAATTACATGGCTAGCAGCCTCTATATGTCTATATGTCTCAGCTTTGCCAGCCTGGGTGGGGTGAGATTGAGGTAGGACCTTCGTGTATTCTCCTGAAAGTCTGGGGAAGCTGGTTACATACTCTGCTCCTTCTTTCCTGGCAAGAACTCTTTCTAATTTTTTAAATGTTTATTTTTTTTAACTTTTCTTAACTTTTATTTATTTTTGAGAGACAGAGAGAGAGTGTGAGTGGGGGAGGAGCAGAGAGAGAGGAGGACACAGAAGCCAAAGCAGGCTGTAGGCTCTGAGCTGTCAGCACAGAGCCCAATGATGGGCTCGAACTCACAAACTGTGAGATCATGACCTGAGCCAAAGCCGGTGGCTTAACTGACTGAGCCCCCCAGGCACCCTTTAATGTTCATTTTTGAGAGAGAGAGAGAGACAGAGTGCAAGCAGGGAGGGGCAGAGAGAGAGGGAGACACATAATCTAAAGCAGACTCCAGGCTCTGAGCTGTCAGCAGGAGCCCGATGCAGGGCTCACACTCTCAAACCGTGAGAGATCATGACCTGAGCCAAAGTCAGACACTCAATCGACCAAGCCATACCCCACAGAGAATTCTTTCTAGCTAGGAGGCTTCCTGTTGATGATGGCTTGGAGGATAGGATGATGCAGTCAAAATGAAGCTATCTTCCTCTTCCATATATGTGACTATTCTCAAGTTTTTTGTTGTACTGTGTTGCTGACGTTTCTTAAGTGAACTCCAGAGCCCTCCCAGATCTGCTTTCACTGTGGACTCCTATCTAATGATTGATCTTTTTGTGGGGACAGAGGTTGATATCTCCTATGTCACCATTTTTTTTTTCAGAATGGATAAATAAAATGTGGTATATCCATAGAATAGTATTTGCCCCTCACTAAGGAATGAAGTACTAAAATGTGCTACAATAAGGCTAAACCTTAAAAACATTATTCTACTGGAAAAGAGCCCATCACAAAAGATCACATATTGTAGATTCCAATTATATGAAATATCCAAAAGAGGCACTATAGACACAAAAATAGATTCGTGGTTGTCTATGGCTGAACAGGAGGGGTGTGGAAGGGAAAAAGGAGAGTGACTGTAAATGGATGTGTGGGTTTCTTTCTTGGAGTGATGAAAATCTTCAAAATTTATTGTAATGGTTGTACAGCCCTTTGAATATGTTAAAAACCACTAAATTGTACAATTTAATTAGGTGAATTGTACAGTATGTGAATTATATCTCAATAAAGGTGTCCTCAGAGAAGGGATATAGAAAGATAAAATGTCTTGGGACGCCTGAGTGGCTCAGCCGATTGAGTGTCTGACTCTTGCTTTCAGATCTCACTGTCTCTGGGTTTGAGCCCTGCTGTCAGTGCGGACCCTGCTTGGGACACTCCCTCTCCCTTTTCTCTGCCCTCCACTGTTCCCATACACTCTCTCTCAAAATAAGTCAACTTAAAAAAAAAAGAAAGATAAAATGTCTTTATTCCTTTACATGGCATTTATTGGTAGCCTGTTATGTGCCAGGCACTTGCTAGAGGCTAGGAATAAATGATCCAGCAGGTCCCAGTCCCCATCCTTAGGAAGCTTACAGTCTGCTGGTAAGAAAATGAATTGGGCATTTATAATTCAAGGATTCTGCTGGAGGGGACTGATACCTTTTAGCACCTTTAAAATCATTTCTATGTGAACAGGAACTCTGTGACTTATACATGCAATAAATAACAACTGAACTGTCCTTTTAGGTTTATAAAGTACTTTCCTAATATTAGCCCAGTATGACAGGCCTGTAAAGCAGACAACCCTTTCTTGATTTTACATAGAGTTAAGGAGTTTATTTTTTTTTAAGAGGTTATTCTTGATCATGAAGGTAATAAATAATAAAATCAGAAATCAAAATCTCTGAAACTCATTATGCTTTTATCCATTCCAGACTGCTCCTCCTATATCTTTATATTGCCTGGCACTCCATCCAGTTTCCTACGCCATCAATCTGCTTACCTCTACCCATCAATCTGCTTACCCCACCCAACCAGTCACAAGTCTGGAGAGCCTCTCTCTTTAATTTCTCTTCTATCTCCACACCCTGTGCAGGGTCTCCTCCCTTCTTCAATTTCTTGGAAAACAGGAGGCCTCTGGCTTTATGTCCTTCAATCCATCCTACATGTGGCTGGCAGACAGAACTTTTAGAATATTAATAAGTTCTCTGGACCTGCCAATGCCCTATAAAAACCTTTAATAACTCACTATGGCTTCAGGATAAACTTTAAAATTGGGCACATGAGCACCTTCTTGCTCTGACTCCAGTGGTTTTTTCTCTATTCTTCTCTGTACACAGGGGAAGCTTCATGCCAGTCAAGATAAAATTCCCTGAATATTCATGCCATTTTCTCTGCCTGGAATATTCAGCCTTTTTCTCTCCCTCTAGCTAACCTGACTTCATCCTTCAAGGTTAACTTATGTCCACACAAAACCTGCACATGGATGTTTATAGCAGCTTTATTCATGATTGCCAAAACTTGGAAGCAACCAAGATGTCTTCCAGTATGTGAAAGAATAAACAAACCAGCATATCCAGACAATGGAATGCTATTAGTCAATGCTAAAAAGAAATGAGCTGTTGGGGCTCCTGGGTGGCTCAGTCGGGTTAAGTGTCCGATTTCAGGTCAGGTCATCATCTCACTGGCTCATGGGTTGGAGCCCCGCCTCTGGCTCTGTGCTGACAGCTCAGAGCCTGGAGCCTGCTTCAGATTCTGTGTCTCCCTCTCTGCCTCTCCCCTACTCATGCTCTGTTTCTCTCTCTCTCAAAAATAAATAAACATTAAAAAACATTAAACATTAAAAAATAAAAACATTAAACATAAAAATAAACGTTAAATAAACATTAAAATAAATATTAAGAAAAAAAGAAATGTTAAGCCATGAGAGGACATGGAGGAAACTTAAATGCATATTATTAAGTGAAAGGTCCCAGTCTGTAAAGGCTACATACAGTATGATTCCAACTATATGACATTGGTTAAAGGCAAAACTATGGCAATAAAGAGACCAGTAATTGCCAGGGGTTGTGGAGAGGGGGAGGGGATGAATTGGCTAAGCACAAAGCACAGTTAGGGCAAGGAAATACTCTGAAAGAAAATACTTTGTATGATGCTCTAGTGATGGATATCACATCATTATACATTTGTCCAAATCCATAGAGTATGATACATAAGAGTGAACATAGGTAAACGGTGGACTTTGTGTAGTTTATGATATATCAGTGCAGGTTCAGCAGATGTAAGAAATCCTTTGATGGAGGATGTTGATAATGGGGAAGGCTATTTATGTGTGGGGGCAAGAGGTAGATGGGGACCTTCCTCTCAATTTTACTGTGAACCTAAAACTGCTAAAAAAAATATAAAGTCTTTGGGAAAAAATGATTGAGGGGTGCCTGGGTGTCTTGGTCAGTTAAGCATCTGACTCTTGATTTCGGCTCAGGTCAGGATCTCATGGTTTGTGAGATGGAGCCCCAAGTTGGGTTCTGCACTAAGACTGTGGAGCCTACTTGGGATTCTCTCTGCCTCTCCCCCACCCATGCTCTCTCTCTCTCTCAAAATAAATAAACAACAGTCTTCTGCTGCAACAGGAAAATGACTCCAATGGGAAATCACTCTGGAGTTTCCTCTGATAACTCTTTAAAGCCAAGTATCTGCAACATTATTGTAATTCCAGAGTAGGTCATCATCTGGGTACGTCTGGTAGAGTTAGTTTCACGCAATCTCTGTTCCCAGGGATTCTCAGTTAACATACGCCTCCTATAGCTCTTGGTTAAAACCAGGACGCCTCCTACATGGTTAAACCCTGATATAGCTGTTGGCTGTATCACACCCAACATAATAAATTACAAAGGCTTAGAGCTTTAGGTTTGAAAGTTCTTCACAAACACCAGTTGAAGATGTTGTCTAAGGTCTGAACCTTTGGCGAGTTAAGTATCAGCGATTTGGTAAAGCCGCATCTGTTTGCAGGTACACAGAGGTGTTGGTGAGCAAGCATTGATTTAGAAACACACTTCTACAACCTATGCCAGATTCTTTTCCATTTACTTACTCAACAAATATATTTTAGTTAAATATTTATTGAGTACCTATTAAGTACCAGGTACTACACTAAATGTCAGGGGATACATTTTAATAACTATAGCAGGCACCATTATATTATTATCTATACCTATAAACAGTAAATCCGGACAGAATCCAAATGCCTTCGTTGAGGGTTGACTTGCGCGTGGTTAACTCCAGAACTGCCAACTGTAACTGAGGACCCTCCATGCCTGGAATTACCAAAAGAAGATTCTCATAGCCAGGCCCCAGACAGAAAGCACTGTAAACTCCTGAGTGGAGAAACCGCACACAGAGGTTGCCTCCGGGGAGAGGGGAGCGAGACCAGGACACAGAGGGAGAGGCAGACGCAGGGCACACGTTTTGCACCGTCTGACTTCTCTCTGGGGCGGTCGCGCGTCCTGCACACCCGCTGCCCATCCGGCGGGTCGAGCCCTCGCCCCTCCCAGGGGCCGCAGCGGGGCGGGTGGGGGGGCCGCTGCTGGCGCGATCGCCGAGCGCCGGGAGCCACCGCGGGGAGGGGCCCCCGGAGGACCGCGCTCCAAGTGGCCGGGAAGCAGCTCCGGGTTGCTGGGCAGGAATGTGCCCTCCCCCGCCCCTGGCCAACTTTCGGCCTCCGCAACGGAAGCAGGAACTGGGGAAGCATACACCCCGCGGGCCGGCCTGGAGCTGCGGTGCATCCCTGCCGCCCTCACCGCGACCCTCGCGCGGATCTGCAGCTCCTTCCTCGAGAGCGCGTCGGGGCTGTCCTCGCGCGAGTGGGACACCGGGGCCCGCGGGGCCTGTAGCTACCAGGTAAAGGCGTCACAGCCCTCCCCTCACGGCCAGCCGCGGGCTGCGCAGCCACTGCCGAGAGCGCAGCGCCCCCCACCCCCGCTCTGCTTCTGGAGCGAGACCCGTCTACCTCTCCCGGAGCGCCAGCGACCGAGTTGGGGCGAGGAAGGGCTGGGCGGGGTGTTGGTGGGCCGTGGACGCCCAGAGGGGATCTTCAGGCTCGCGCAGCAGCACCGGTTCTCAGTGGCCCTGGCTCCGCGTTGTCATTAGGAGAGACAGAAGAATGCTCAGTAAGCCACAAGCATTTCCTCAAAGGAAGGGAAAGAAAGTGATTTCCAGTATCTGACACGGTTTTGTACAAGTGCATTTTAGGTACTATAGTAAGCAGGCGTTCAAGTTCAGTGCCTCCTGAACTTCTTCCCACCTGTATCATTTTCACCCTACCTTTCAACACAATTCAACTTGACTGTGGACCCTTAAGGCCTAAGTAATAATGATTAGAAGAATTACAGTGGTTGAGTATCTTTAGCGAGATAAACTTTTCCTTACTTCTTGCAATCCAGATGCCATAAAGATGCGGCATAGAGAAAACACAGTTCCTACCCCATCCCCTTTCATAGTTCTGGTTTCTTTACAAAAACTTGAGAAGGGATCTTGTCCTAATCCATGCAAAGTAAGACATTGGTCTTCTTTTCCTCTTTTGCTACTGTCTGGTTTTCTTTAGGGCTAGAAAAGAGACTTGCAAACTGTGGCAGCATAAAAAAGGTCACTTGTACCAGGATACTTAACCTGGAGAAGCCATGGTTAGTATTCCTAAAGTCTGTGAACTGCTGTGGGAAAATGTATTATTTTAGTAGCCGCTAACTGAAATGTAACATTTCCTCTGAGAGGCATGTGACCAAAGCCTTGGTAGAGTTAGAGGCAGCTGCAATTTGCCACCACTAGAAATCACAGGTGTTTTCGTTTCATATTACTGATTACACAGATCTTAAGTATCATGTACATTCAACAGTACTTCAAAAGTATGGCAGTTATTAATGTACCTCTTGTTACTCGAGAGGTTAATAAAGAAGCACAGATATCCCACAATTGTTTATATATTAACTGAAAATGGGGTTAATAATGGGATCTATCTCATAAGGATGGCAAATCTATCTCAATAGGATTCTTGTAAGGATTAAATGGCATGACATATGTAAATTGCTTAGCACAGAGACTGGCATGAGAGAAACATAAATGTTACTTATTGTTTGACTGGTAACGAAAGTTGAAAGTTGGACGCAACAGCAAGGAAGCTATTGACTTGTGTGGTTGCTATATATGGGTAATATATGCTTTTTTTTTTTTTGCTTTTCGACTTTTTTTTTTTACTATTTTGTCATTTTAAAGTCTATTTGTTTAATTAGGGAATCACTCTTTTTTTTTTCTTAAGATTTTATTATTAAGTAGTTTCTACACCCATTGTCGTGCTTGAACTCACAACCTGGAGATCAAGAGTTCCATGCTCCACGGACTGAGCCAGCAAGGCACCCCAATGTTAGGGATCACTCTTTATATTGTGCCGTTTTGACAAATGAGAAGACATGTATCTACCATTACAATATCATTCAGAACAATTTCACTACTCTAAAAATCCCTGTGTTCCACCGATTCACCGCTCCCTTCCTCCTCCTAGCAACCACTGATATTTTTACTGTTGATGTAGTTTTGCCTTTTCCAGAATGCCATATAGTTGACAAGAAGTCATATCTTTCAGACCAGCCTCTTTCACTTAGCAATATGCAATTATGGTTCCTCTATGTCCTTCTGTGGCTTGATAGCTCATTTCTTTTTACTACTGAGTAATATTCCATTATGAGGATGTACCACAATTTGTTTATGCATTCACCTATTTTTAAAAAATTATTTTAAATGTTTATTCTTGAGAGAAAGAGACAGAACATGAGAGAAAAGGGAGACACAGAATCTGAAGCAGGCGCCAGGCTCTGAGCCATCAGCACAGAGCCTGATGCCAGGCTCAAAGCCATGAACCGTGAGATCATGACCTGAGTCAGTGTCAGGTACCCAGCCGACTGAGCCACCCAGACACCCGTATCCATTTACCTATTCAAAGATGTCTTGGTTGTTTCCAGTTTTTGGCAATGATATGTAAAGTTAATATAAACATTTTATACATAGATTTTTGTAGGATTTGGTTTTGCCAGTTTTTTGGGTTTTAGTCATTCTAATAGGTGTGTAGTATAGGTGTTTGAATTTGCAGTTCCTTAATTATTATGATCTTGAGTATCTCCTCATAAGCTTATTTGTCATCTATATATCTCCTTTGAGATCCATGTGGGGCTTGATCTCAGGAACTGTGACACCATGACCCAAGTCAAATCCAAGAGTCAGACACTTAACCAACTGAACCACCCAGGTGCCCCAACTTTGCCCATTGTTAATTGGGTTGTGTTCTAAGAGTTCTTTGTGTATTATAGCTACTAGTCCTTTATCAGATACATGTTTTGCAAATATTTCTCCCAGTCTGTGGCTTATCTTTTTATTCTCTGAACAGTGTTTATTCTGTGAACAGTGATTCATTAATTTTAATGAAATCCAACCTATCAAAAAAACCTATAAAATGTATATTATTTTATTATTTTATTTTTCAAATAATTTATAGGATTTTTTTTGTTTGTTTTTTACAGGGAGAGAGAGAGAGTACACGAGCAGGGAGAGGGGCAAAGAGGGAGAGGGGCAGAGAGAGAAAGAGTGAATCTTCTGTGCACACTCAGCACAGAACTGGATGGATACAGGGCTCGATCCACTACCCTGGGATGGTGACCTGAGCTGAAATCAAGAATTGGATATTCATTGGACTGAGCCACCCAGGCACCCCTCATTTTTATATTTTAAAACCTGTCTCTCAGAAAAGATCCTAAGCTTTACCAGACTACCAAAGGGTTCAGGTTCATGAAAGAAGAAAAAGAAGGAGAAGGAGATTAAAGAAGTAATTCTGCTCTACACTGTGATTCAGTGAACAATTTGTATTCTGAAAATGAATGAATTCCCTCTACTGACCAACTAACTCTTAGAATTAGATTATTAGAGTTACCTGTCTCTGATTTGGTACTTAAGGAGAGGCAGCCACAAGAAAGACAGCCTCAGTTTCCTCATCTATAAAATGAGGAAAATAGTAGCTTTTTTTTTCAAACCTAGTATAGGATTAAATGGGATAATATATGTATATTTCATAGCACATTGCTTACCACCTCACAGGTGATTTTAAAATGCTTGTTGTTAATACTGAGAAAGAAACTCTGCTCAAGCCTATTATCACTGCTTTATCGGTGACTGGAGATTTTGTGTCTTCTCCCCTCCTGGTTAGGAGAAGCAAGAAGTGGAAGGGTTCTAGAACTTTGGGGGCAGGCCTCCTGTTTATATCTCTTCCTTCAGAGACATGTGTCAGCTTTTAAGCACTGATGGGATAGTATACGTGTTTGTGCTAATTAGTTCTTTACCAAGTTTTAAATGGAGGTTGTCTTGATTTATTAAAAGTGAAACATTAAAAAATGCTTATTTATTTGTTTTCTAAATCATGAGTCATTGACACTGACTTGAAGGAAATGAAATGTATCTTTGTGACATTTATTAAAAGGAACAAAACTCATTGATGATTTTCTATTTTTGTTCTAGAGAGAAATTCTATGATCTGTACAATCTTCTTGAAGCAAGGTCAGACCAGAGGGAGGATTATCCTTGACCTTGGAAGACTAAGGCTACCCTGAAATTTAAAATGTTCTTTAGGGAAGAATGGGGCTTGACTTCCACTTTTGTAATAATTTGTTTCCTGACCCTACGGCTGTCCACCAGTCAGAACTGCCCCACTACGACTTTAGAAGATGTTGTCATTGACATCCAGTCATCTCTTTCTAAGGGAATTAGAGGCAATGAACCCATACATACATTAACTCAGGAAGAGTGCATTAATTCTTGCTGTTCAACAAAAAACATAACAGGTAAGTAATAGTCCCTTGGCAGCTCTTCATTTTCTGTGTTTCGTGATATAAGCAGCTTGTTGATGTGGCTGCCTAGTTTATACCAGTGGTTCTCAGTGGGGTAGAAATGTGGGTAACAGAATCACTGGGAAAATGTGCCACAAGTGTGTCATCCCCTCCCGAGCTGAGTCAAAGTTACTGATGAGTGTGTGTCTATATCATCCAGGTGTCTAGGTAGAAGAAAGGTTGAGAACCACCAGTGTTATGTTCTAACAGGCATCTGAGATATTGGAAATAAAAACCCTTAAGGGACATGGGAAGTTGTTTGGACTGACCCAGTTCCGTGAAGAAATAGGCCCACAGGTTTGAACCATACCTTTTCATGTTTCAAGTTCCAGACTCAATAAGTATTTATCCAAGTGAAACAGTGTTCATTTTTCAGTTGTTTATGACCCTGTCCTAATTCCCTAAATGACAAATAAACAAACAACCACAAAAAACACCCACGCTAAATTTATTGAGCACAGAATGCCTTGTTGTTTTGGAGACAAAACAACAAAGAACATGGACAAGCCTTGCCATTAAGGAGCCTGGAAGAGCTAGTCAATGCTGGGCTAATGGTTCTTACCTGACTTACTGGCCAACCGAGTCATATGTTTTCTCTTGTATCTTTGGTTTCTCTTCTTCTATAATGGGTGTGGTATCATCAGAAATGTATGCATATAGTCTTTGTTCCTGGTTCTTGGCACAGAGCTCCCCAAAACCTTGCATTTCCTGAGTCTACAAGCTTCTTTTGTTATTCATTATGAGCCTCTTTTAACCACACCTGAGTTATGACTCTTGGTGACTCCCTGGATAGCTCTGGGATGGGAACTCATCACTAGAAAGACCAAGGCTTAATTAGAAGTTTGGAACTTACAGCTCCTTCTACCCCTCTAGGTAGGGGAGAAGGGCTGGAGATTGAATGCATTTACCAATGGCCAATGATTTAATCAGTTGTGCCCACATGATGAAATCTCCATAAAAAAAATCCCTAAACACAGGTTTAGGGGGCTTCCAAGTTGGCAAACACATGCACATGTGCAAGAGGATTATGCACGCCAGGTACAACCGGACAGAATACAATGTGTCTGGCTATTCATTTGTGTCTTTAGTGATAAACTATAGTAGTAAGTATAGCCTTTTCCTAAGTTCTGTAAATAGTTCTAGCAAATTGTCAACCTGAAGTAGGGGTGGTAGGAACCTGGATTTACAGCCAAGTTGGGCAGAAGTATGAGTAACCTAAGAGCTGGTACTTTTGACTGGCCTCTAAGTGAGGACAGTCTTAGGGGACTGAACCCTTAAACCTGTGGCATCTGAGTAGCGTCTGATGCTAACTGCAGGCAGTTAAAGTAAGAACTGAATTGAATTGGGGCACCTGGGTGGCTCAGTTTGTTAAACTTCTGACTTCGGCTCAGGTCATGATCTCACAGTTCATGGGTTCGAGCCCTGTGTCAGGCTTTGTGCTGACAGCTCAGAGCCTGCTTTCAGATTCTGTGTCTCCCTTACTCTCTGCCCCTCTCCTGTTAACACTCCGTCTCTCTCTGTCTCTTAAAAATAAATAAATATTAAAAAAAAAAAGAGGGGTGCCTGGGTGGTTTGGTCGGTTAAGCATCCAACTTCAGCTCAGGTCATGATCTCCCAGTCTGTGGGTTCAAGCCCTGTATTGGGCTCTGTGCTGACAGCTCAGAACCTGGATCCTGCTTCGGATTCTGTGTCTCATTCTCTCTCCCCCCTCCCCCGCTTGTACTCTGGCTCTCAAAAATAAAAAACATTGAAAACTTAAAATAAAATAATATAAAATAAAAATTAAAAAAAGAATTGAATAAGACATTCAGTCAGTGTCTTGAAGAATTGGAGTATTAGTGTGGAAAAGATACCATGTACTTGATGTCAGGAGGAAAACCACTTTCAATGGTTTTCTCAAACCCAGTGGTGTGCTTTGACACTCTCTATAGGAGTAATTTATGGAAATTACAGAGATTTAATTTAAATTTCCAGTTTTTCTTTAAATGTTGGTATCAACATTTCTGTGAAATAGCAAATTATCTGCAAACAGGATGGAATGCTGTGTGGGTGTTTGCTGGCAACACAGGAAACCTTGGATTTCTTTTCAGTTCCATAACGGGTGTTTAGTGCGAAATGAGGGTTTGCTGCTTTATCGTACAGGTAGAATTGCTGTTACTGCTTTACTGTAAGTAGAGGTAATTGTGGGTCTCATTTAACAGATCTCAGACTGTTTCCTCATTTATTGAGCAATGGCTTTAAGCACGTTGATAATTTGCTTTTAGCCACAGATTTTAGAAAAACGCAGGCCATGATCTCATGGTCCGTGAGTTCAAGCCCCGTGTCCAGCTCTGTGCTGACAGCTCAGAGCCTGGAGCCTGCTTTGGATTCTGTATCTCCCTCTCTCTCTCTCTGCCCTTCCCCTACTCATGGTCTGTCTCTCTCAAAAATAAAATAAAATAAAAATGTATTTAAAAATAAAGAAAAATGACCATAAGTACAAAGGACATGATGTTTTGTATACAACTTGGGGGACTTATGGACCTTCCCCTTTACCCATGTGCCCCCCAAAAATGGAATTGCAGAATTATCCTATTGCTGAGAAAGGAAAAGCCAAAGCACCTTTCTTGTTGCCTGGTGGAGAGATGACGTGATAAAACCCCTGCAGAAACTCCATCTTATTTCCACATGCGGGAGTCAAGGTTGAGCCTCACCATTGCCTGATTTGAGGAAGTGGTGCTGATGGCCAGTTATGCAGAATATTTGCCCCTGGCTTTATTGAGACATATTTGGCATGTAACATTGTGAAAATTTAAGATACACAGTGTGATGATTTTTTACATCTATATATTGTGAAATGACTACCACAATAAGGTTAGTTAATACATGGTTGCATGCGTGTATGTGTTTCTGTGTGTGTGTGTGTGTGTGTGTGTGTGTGTTGAGAAAGAGCATGCCTGTGTGCCTCTTAACCTTCATCCTGGGTTGCCTGGGTGACTCAGCTGGTTAAATATCCAACCTTGACTCAAGTCATGATCTCACAGTTTGTGAGTTTGAGCCCCATGTCAGGCTCTGTGCTGACAATTCAGAGCCTGGAGCCTACTTTGGATTCTGTGTCTCCCTCTCTCTCTGCCCCTTGCCTGCTCACACTCTTTCTCTCTCAAAAATAAATTTAAAAAGCATTAAAAAAAAACAGGCTACCTTCATCCTGGCAAGGGATATACTGAATCCTCAAGGGTTGTGGGCCAAGATGTGACGCGGTACCAGATTGAGACCAAAGCCAACTCTAGGCCATGATGAATAGAAAGAATAATTTTGATTGGGCATTAGTGGAAGAGACAAAAAAAGCAAGAAATGAAAGTTCAGAGTGAAATGTCAGAAAGGAAGGAAAATGGAAAAGCAGAAATAAGGAAGAGTAGAAATGTGAAGAAGAAAAATCAAAAGAAGAATGGTACCAATAAAAGTAAAAAATAGACTTTGTATTCCATCCACTACTCAGGTCATCTGTGGAAGGAGACAGTGGTGGTCTGATGCTAAATGTGGGGACTGTACTCAAGAAAGCCAGACTCATGGCTGCATAGGTGTCTGTCTTTGGGATATGAGAGAAACATGAAATCATTAGGTTAGACCCATTTCTTAAGTTCCAACTCAGTTGTAAGTGTGTAAAGATGGCAAAGTCAGTATTTCTGTGTACATTTTGATGGATATTTGAGCAAATGGAAGGCTTATCTAAAGAATTAAATGCATTTTAAAAAAAGAATTAAAGGTACTATTTAAAGTTGGTATTGCCCGAATTACCTTAATTCAGATTTTTTAACCTGATGTCTTTACAAATTGCTTTAAGTGACTAAGGAACAGGAAATGAATTAGTGCTCTAAGGAACAGGAAATGAATTAGTGGTCAGCAAGCAAATGAACATCATGAACAAAGGTATTTGTGTTGGAGAGCAAAATAAATCATTGCTGTTCTCTTTAGAGTATCCTTTTTCAATGTAATACTTACGATACCTTTCATTGCAGGAGACAAAGCGTGTAACTTGATGATCTTCGACACTCGAAAAACAGCTAGACAGCCCAACTGCTACCTGTTTTTCTGTCCCACTGAGGAAGCCTGTCCACTGAAACCAGCAAAGGGACTTATGAGTTACAGGATAATTAGAGGTAATAAAAACATTGTTCTTTTTCTTTGCTGATTGGAATTATTTAAGGATATGGTTCATGTGAAAGAATTTCTACAAAAGAATCTAAGTAAAACTACCAAAAGTAGTCACAAATATAGAGGCACACCAGAAAACTCTCATGATTTACAATTGAATTGTCTATTAAACCAAACATCTTTTTTCCAATGAAAGATTCTGAAGGATGGTATTTTGTGTTGTTTTGCCTTTGTTTCTACCTTCCTGAGATAGAAGGCACACAGACCTTTCAGTTGGAAATACCTCTTTAGAAAAATGTAAGCAGCCCTTGGAATAAGGTTTCCACAGTCCAGGGTGACTGTTTTAAAAGGGTTAAGACCTGAGGCCCCTGAGTGGCTCAGTCGGTTAAGCATCTGACTTTGGCTCAGGTCGTGATCTCGCCCTCTGTGGGTTTGAGCCCCATGCTGAACTCTGTGCTGACAGCTCAGAGCCTGGAGCCTGCTTCAGATTCTGTGTCTCCCACCACCCCCCCGCCCCTTCCCTGCTTGTGTTCTGTCTCTCTCTCATTCTCAAAAATTATAAAAACATTTTTAAAGCATTAAGATCTATGTGAGTATATAAAATTTTACTACATTTGTCTTTAGTTTCTAATTATTTTATAATCACATTATGTGAAATCAAACGCACTGGATTTTTTTACCTAGACCTGGAGGGAGGTTCACTCAAGAAGTATTTACTAAGCATCTACCATATGCCAAATTCTGTGCAAGGCATTGGAAATACAGCCTCCATTCCAACATATTTGTTCAGAATATAGAAAATAAACAAAAATAATATAATAATTTAGATATGTCTTGGTGAGATTTTGGCATGTTCATTTTTTAAGCTTATTGATTTATTTATTTATTTTTGAGTGAGACAGACAGCGTGAGCAGGGGAGGGGCAGAGAGAGGGAAACCCAAGTAGGCTCGACTCCGTCAGTGTAGAGCCTGACATGCAGCTCGAACTCACAAAACCATGAGATCACGACTTGATCCAAAACCAAGAGCTAGATGTGTAACCGATTGAGCCCCCCAGGAGCCCTGGTTTGTTAATGTCCAGGATGAAATGTTTTCAGTATCAAGTGTCCTTTTATTTACGTTTTGGAAAGTTTTTGTCATTATACTTTTGGCTATTAATAACATTCTATTTGTTCATTTACTCAAAAACAACAAACATTATTTAGCATCTCCTATATGTGCCAAACACTTTTTCCACCCCAGGAACACAAAAATATAGCACTTGACATGGAAAACAAGGTTCTTACCTCTGGAACTTATGTTTTAGGAGGGAGAGATAATAACCATCCTAGATAAGTAATCAAGAAAAATATAGACTCACGTGTTACGTTGATGATTGAGCTAAGACAAGGTAATAGATGGTCACTGGTGGACCCTCTTGGTTAGGTGATCAGAGGAAGCATCCTTGAAGAAGAAATCCCTTAACTGAGAATTGAACAGTAAGAACCCATATGTGAGAAGATCTGGGAAGACTTTCAGGCAGAGGAAGTAGCCTGTTTCAATATCCTGAGGCAGAATGGTTTGGGAGTATTTGAAGAACAAACACTTCGGTCTCGGCTGGCTGACTCACAGTAAACCATATAAAGAGAGAAATACAGGGGCACCTGGGTGCCTCAGCCAGTCAAGGGCCTGGCTTTGGCTCAGGTCATGTCTCCTGGTTCATGGGATTGAGCTGTGAATGGGGCAGTGCAGAGCCTGCTTGGGATTCTCCCTTGATATGCAAGAAGTATGAAAAGTGGGGAGATCACATAAAACTTTGTATGTCAGGGGAGGATGTTCTTTTTTAATTTTTAAAATGTTTGTTGATTTTTGAGTGACAGAGAGAGACAGAGCATGAGCAGGGGAAGGTCAGAGAGAGAGAGGGAGGCACAGAATCTGAAGAAGGCTTCAGGCTCTGAGCTGTCAACTCAGAGCCCGATGTGGGGCTTGAACTCCCAGACTGCTTGAACTGCCCAAGTCAGACGCTTAACCGATTGAGCCACCCAGGTGCCCAGAAGTTCTTATTTTAGGTGTCTAATAGGAAGCCATTGGAAATTTCTGAGTAGGCATGTAACATGGTGTTTTCAGGGTGATTTCTCAAAGCTCACTGTGACCACCCTTCTGGGTAAGGACAACAATGCAGTAGCAAGAGAAGAAGCGGGAAGACTGGGTAGGAGGCAGAGGCAAGATCCAAGTGAAAGGCCATGACATTGTGGGCCAGTGAGGTGGCAGACGAGGTAGAGAGAAGTAAACATATGGCTGTTTCAGAGGTAGAGCCAACGGTGTGGGATGGGGGTGACAGGGTGACAGCATGGAGAAGAGAAGCACAGGAACTGAGTCCTAGTTTCCTCGTTTTGGGCTTGAATGTCTAGGTGGATGGAGCACCAACTACTGAGCTGGGGAAGATCAAGGAGACTGGCTTTAGGGTTGGGAAAGGGGGTGCAGTCACGGGTCGTCTCGTGACTGCCTTAGGTGTGAAGAACACCCAGTTGTTTTTCAATTACATGAAAAAAATTAACTTTAATTAATTTAATTTAAAGCATGCAGAAATGTTAATAGTTGCTGGGACATGGTGATAAAAACCATAGTTTAATTTGTTTTATAATTTCCATATACTTCTGTAATGTTGTTGCTTTTATAATTCACGTGTGAAAGATTCTCTCCAGAGGGACTTTGGGGAACGATGCCCAGGGTACCTGGGCTCCGACTCCCGCTTTGTTCCCTGGGTAAGCCTGTGTCTGAGTTTTGGTTAATGAACCAGATGTATCAAACATTCCCTAAAGCAGGAGCATAAGGCACAAATTATCTGTGTAAATTCTTCCTAAATAGTGATATAAACCCACGTATAAGAAAACTGGCATAAGGTACAAAAGTTTCAGTTTTGCTAGATGAAGAAAGTTCTGGAGATGGATAAGAGTGATGGTTGCAGAGAAATGTGAATATTCTCAATGCCACTGAACTGTATACTTACAGAGAGTTAAAGGGGTAAATTGCATATACATTTTACCACAATTTTTTACTAAAAAAAATTTTTTTTTAAGTTTATTTATTTTGAGAGAAAGCATCCACACAAGTGGGGTGAGGGACACAGAGGGAGAGAGAGAATCCCAAGCAGGTGACATGGGGCTTGAACTCACGGACCGCCTGAGCCAAAACCTTGGTCATGATCTCATGGCTTGTGAGTTGAAGCCCCACATTGCCTGCTTGGGATTCTCTCTCTCCCTCTCTCTTTCTGCCCATTGCCCAGCTTGCGTGCATGCTCTCTCAAAATAAACATTATTTTTTTTAGATACTGATTTTTTTAAAATACTAGGCATAGAACAGATTAGGCTTTTGAAAACACTTAAGACCTTACTTTATGTGGACACTGTCTTGTCCTGCTCTTTTGGGGCTTTGGTGACCAGTGCGGCTGCCCCAGATCTGCATGGCTCCTTCACTTTGTGCCTGTGTACAAATCATCTGGGCTAAAAACATTGGCACCTACAGTGTGGCGGTGATACTTCTTGCTGTTCCTGTTTGATCACTTGGAGCACTGCAGAGCCTGTTAGGTGGCCAGGGGAGGTAATTCAGTGGGAAAGAGATATTCTAGTCTTAGTTTCCAAAGAGGTCAGGGCTCAAGACGCGAATCGGAATGCTTGTTCCTATTCTGGGACTCCATCGCGTGGAAGTTGGATGGTAACGTTCTGCCTCTGTTGTCCCTTCTTCGACTATCAGCGCATTCCCGTGTCTGTCTTCTACTTCACAACTAAAGCATGGTATTAAAGAAATTATAGGTAACTTAATCCAGCAATTCTACTTACATAAACCTAAAGAAACAAGACCAAAACAAGTAAAAGCTATTGTTTGAAGCATGTTTTTTGTGAAATTAGTTTAAAAAGTGAGAAACTAGGAGGAGCCTAAGCGTCCAATTGCCTTGAAAGAGGTTGAGCGTCCCGCTCTTGATTTCGACTCAGGTCAGGATCTCGTGGTTCGTGGGTCTGAGCACCGCGTTGGGTTCTGTGCTGGCAGTGCAGAGCCTGCTTGGGATTCTCTCTCCCACTCTCTGTCTCATCATAAATAAACTTAAAATAAATACGTTTGAGGTACATAAATAAAATTTCAGGTGAAAAACACCCAGTTATTTTCCAATTGCATGAAAAAAATTTAACTTTAAAGCATACAGAAATGGTAATAGTTGCTGATACATAAATGATAAAAACTGTAGTTGAATTTGTTTTATAATTTCCATATGTTTCTGTAATGTTGTTGCTTTCATAATCCATGTGTAGAAGAGGGACTATGAGGTAAAGATTCTCTCCAGTGGAAATGAGAGGAAAGGGAACTTGGCATGTGTGTGAATCTTTTCTGGGAGGCTGTGAAGGTCACGAAGTGGAATTCGAGTCAAACAGTTCCTGTGGCAGCCACCAGGGAGCGCCATCAGCCCAGAGCAGGTTGACCCTGCACCTCGTGTGTAGCTGGCTTTACATGTACAGGATGTTTACAAACTGTGTTTGTAATTCTCTTAATGAATCTGCCCATGTTGACGGATCGAGAGTACCCACAAAAATAAATTATCTGCTTCCTGTTTAGAGTGAAATTAATAGACATCTGTTTGGTGGTTTGTCTCCATTTTCTATAACGGATGGGCTAATATTTACAGACCAAAAGTTTGAAAGATGATGACTGTGTACTCTGTGCATGCTATGAAACCATTGCAATTTGGAATTTTTTAGTTATTTTCTCAGCTTTGCAGTATGTCATTTCTACCAAGGACTAGAATAGGGGAATTCAGAGACAGAATAAATTGGGGGTCCATTTGCTCGGCTGGCTTCCAAGTAATTTAAGTCAGTCCCTAAGTGTTTTATTTCATCAAGTCACTTGAAAATGAAACTCGAAAGAGGGATTGAGGGTACAGGGCTGTTTCACAGTCCCCACTGGCTCTCTCTGCACAAGCGAGAAACTGCACCATACCCCAATGGCAAACGTCAGTGGGTGAGGTGAAGGGAGCAGGTGCGGAGGACCCCTGCATGCTTCTAGGATCTTTGCCAATAGATGAATCTTATCAAGAAACGGGACTAGCACTTGCATTGCTTTGTTTATGAGCTGGGGCGTTCTTGAGAAAGAAAGCAGCTGTTTGGGTCATTCTTGTCAATGGTTTTGTTTAAGTTCTGAGGTCACACACGTCATGGAGCATTTAGTTGGTCATTTTTTTTTTAACTTTAAAATGGAATATGTTGAGTCCTGTTCCTTTTGAAAAATATCTGATGCTACCTAAAAATATAGATGCCATTTATCTCATGGTGATGTTATATCTATCATCGTGATATAACCTGCCACAGAAACTCTTCGGCATTGTTGGAGGAAAGAGGAATTTCAATCATCCAAATTCTATTTTGGAGTAAAATACTATGTGCGAGAGCAGGTGTCTGCAGGCTTTTTCTGTCAAGGGCCAAATAAGAAGTATTTTAGGCTTTCCAGGCCAGTTTTTTTAAAAAATTTTTTTCTAATGTTGCTTTATTTTTGAGAGATGGAGTGTGAGTGGGGGAAGGGCAGAGAGAGAGAGAGAGAGAGAGAGAGAGAGAGAGAGAGAGAGAGGGAGATACAGAATCTTAAACAGGCTCCAGGCTCTGAGCTGTCAGCCCAGAGACTAACGTGGGGCTCAAATTCACAAACTGAGATCATGACCTGAGCTGAAGCTGGCTTCAGCTTTGAAGCTGAGACCTGAGCTCAACCTGCTGAGCCATTCAGGCACCTCTCCAGGCCAGTATTTTAGGTTTTATGGGCCATATGCAATCTATTGTACCCACTTGCCTCTGTCCTATAGTATGAAGTGTCCACAGACAATGCATAAACAAATGAGTATGGTTACATGCCAATAAAACTTGACTTATAGACACTGAAATTTGAATTTTGTATAATTTTCATGTGTCCCAAAATATTATTCTTTTTTATTTTCGTCAGCCATTTAAAAATTAACTCACAAGCCATACAAAGAGAAGTGGCAAGCTAGATTTGGCCCTTGGGCCATAATTTGCTGACCCCTGTCCTAGATGGATTAATGAGTGACAGCGCTAAAGGACCCTCTTCCAGGTGTGACGCTTACTGAGTAGTCAAAGATAGTACAAATCAGAGGTTGCCTCTCGGTGTTTATTAGCAGAGAAGAGACCCTGGCATTGACAGGAGTTGAAGAAGAAAGGGGGAAAGAGAAAGGGAGGAATGAACCAATAAATGCTAAGGAATTCTTTTACTTCCTTCCTTGTGTTTTCTGCAGTTCAGGTCTAAGTGAAAATGATCAGCCAAGTAGCAGAGTGACACAGAGCAATTAGAATGACCCTTCCCTGCCCCTGATGGCTCCCACAAGCCTTTCCAGTTTGAGCTGTGATGAATGGCATGTGAGGCTAAGAGCACAATTCTAAGCTCTCTGTGGCCTGTGAGGGGGATATGAGTGAGGCTGCTCCGTCCGCAGTTGGTGCTCTGAACTGAGTGATTTTCGGCTCTTTCTGTCAGCACTGGGGGCCATCCTAATTTCAAATGTGGTCCCATTGTCCTCAGACTCTCAGACATTGGCTCTGAAATTTTAATCTTTGAGAGTGACAATTAAACCTCCCAAATTGCATCCCTCCCCAGAGTGTGGTGCTGAAACCTGCTTTTGGATTGGACAGTGTCCTCAGCCTTCTGCCACTGCGGTGGCCTCAGTGCCCTGGGAGGAGACCAGACCTTCCTTCCCCGGCCCTCCGCCTCCTCCCTGTTGCAGGCAAATTGCAAGGATCCTGCCTCCTCTCCCCCTTGCCTTTCTTGCCTGCAGGTGCCTTTGCTCTGAAATCTCTCCTGGTGATTGCTGGCTTCCCCACTGTCTGGATAGTCCCAGGGAGCTTCTCTCTGTGCCTTGTCTTCCAGCCCTGTTGCCTGGCCCAGCCACCTTCCCTGGCTTTGGCACCCTCAGCGTCCCCATCTCCCTAAAACTTTTGCCTCGGGTCCTGAACTCCCCTTAGCTCCCTGGCTCTGCTCCTCCCAACTCTTCCTTCATGTGCCCAGTCCTCCGCCACACATCTCTTCTCTGTCCCACCACTCTAGAAATAAACCACAGCATCTGGTAGAGAGGCAGTGTCACCAGATTCTGATTTAGCAATTTGTATTTTTCCATTTTGCACAAGTTTCTATGAAATGTCAAGTTTCAACAGTTTGGGGATTTACTGAACGATATGCTTTCTTTCTTTCTTTTTTTTTTTAACTGCCTTCACGTGGAAATATTTAAATCTCCCTTTAAATTTTCTCTGCATTTTCAGATTTTCCAGCTCTGGCCACAACTCATTTGCCAAACCGAGAGCTAACCCAAGAAGGTTCTCTCGTCCATGGCCAGTCTCTGCAGGCGACCACTCCCACACTCCCTCCTGGGACAGGTTACTCAGAGCCCACTGATAGCTTACAGAAAGGTGCCTTTTCTCAGAAGTTGGGATCCTCAGATCACTTGGAGAAACTGTTGGAGATCGATCAAGTGAGCACACGGTTCCCTGTTTATAAAGAAAAAGGGCATTCTCAGAGTTCACGGTTTTCTTCAGAACAAAACATAGTTCATCTGCTGCCTGAAAAGGTGACAACGCTGCCCACTACCATGGCTGTTTCCTCTCTGCCTATCCCCTCTGCCGCTCCAAAGCCTGAATTTCTCCCCACCGCCAATGCTCCGGTGATACCTTCTGTGACTTCTGAGCCAGAGGCGGCCACCTCAGCTCTGCCCCTCGCTGTGCTCAGGTCTCAGCCTCCCACAAGCCTCTTGTCTACAGCATTGACACATGCCATGCTTACACCCAAAGCCAGCGTAACTACTACAGCACCAGTTTCAAACACCATCTCTGAGTCACCTACGGATGAGAAAGGCCCCCCAGGAACAGTGCCCGTTAAAGACATTTCCAACCTGTCCTTGAACACAGAGGATGCCTATAACCCTGCTGCGCTTTCTTTGTCAACTGTGGCTTCTTCTGCGACTACACTGCTTCTGTCGAATGTGGATTCTTCTGCTCCCAACCAAACTGCTTCCCAGGGAAATGGGAAGTCCAGTCCAGGTGGTTCCTCCCTGAAGAGTGTTCCAGAAAGTCAGCACAGCCTTCCATTTGAAAAATGGCTCCTCATTGGAACCCTGCTCTTTGGCATTCTGTTCCTAGCCATAGGGCTTGTCCTCTTGGGTAGAATGTTCTCAGAATCTCTCCGCAGGAGACGCTATTCAAGACTTGATTATTTGATCAATGGGATCTATGTTGACATCTAAGGGGGAACCTAGATGTCTCTTAATTCATGTTCTTCCTGGTAGCCCAAACACAGTGACTTTCTACTGACTTGCTGATCTTAGGAGGATTTTTGAAGTATTGTGAAGACAGGCAAATGCCCCCTACCACTTTCTTTTTGCATTTTTTTAAGACAATGGGAGAGAGGAAACAAATTAGGTAATTTGAGTGATCTATCTCTAAAATATTTGCTGAAAACAAAGCTCTACCTAAAGCAATAAACTATAACTGGCATATAAATTCAAAAGTGACTGGCTGTTTGCAAGAAAAAGTGGTTAGGACTTCTAGGCTGCAGTTCATTAGCATTGCTGGTTCCAGATAAAGTCAACTGTTTATGATATTAATTCTAATGGCTTTACTTTCCTTTTTATATGAATTCCAATAAAACTTATTCCAGATGTATTTCCTTCCAATTAAATATTTGAATAAATCTTTTGTTACTCAGTAATGTTCTTGTAAGTGATATGTCCAGCTGGGTAACTTTCAATTTATTCCCACCAGCAAAATGATTAAATGATGAAAATATGTGTTCTAAGTTAAAATGATACCCCCCCCCCTTCCCATCAGTGAGCAAAGAGTTTCCTTTGGGAGAATTCTAGTAGAAGATCAAGCTACATGGAGATAGTGATGTCACTTTTGCTAAACAGCCAAATCTACTTTAGGTCCATTCTAGTTAATTATTCCCAACCCCCCCGCCAAGAGTAATACAGGAATTTTCAAGTTTAAAACATAACAATGTTATTTATAAATCTTTATGTAAATTTTGCCAATAGTTAATTTTGCTTTATGTGGAATAACATTGGGAACAATAGATAACACTTAAAATTATTGTTAAATGATTACTGTGCTGTAATTTTTATGTGCACTTAAAAAATTCATTTATTTTTATTTCCAGTATAGTTAACATACAGTGTTATATCAGTTTCAGGCATACAGTAAGTATGCTGTTATTTTTATTGATTAGTTATTGAAATGCCTTTAATAAAAATAGTTCTCCAGAGCCAGTTATAGTGAGATGACTAAGAATCCAGGGAGCTGCCTGGGTCAGTTTGACACCTCAGTCTCTGGACTTCAGTTTGCTTATCTGCAAAAGAAGAGGTTGTCCCTTCCTGGAGTCACCAGGGTTTTCAAAGATACAAATGGAATTTGGGAGGGAACTTTATACAGTGAGCACTAGAGGGCAGTAGCTGGTTTGTAAGTATAGCAATGAAGACAAATACAGGAAGTAACAGAAACAGCCTTTTCTCCTGTTTCTTCCACACCTCCTCCTTCTGCTACCCTCTCCTGGACACCACATACACACACACACACACACACACACACACACACACACACACACACACTTACACTAAGCTCATAAAGCTCATTAAGAGGAAAGTTGGTCTAGTGAAAATACTACCTTTCATATATTTTTCCAACTTAACAGCTTGACACAAATCTCCAAGGGGTTTGTATAAGCTTTAAGTAGGTTGAATAAATAAAACCTTGAATCAATTTAATTTAACAAGTATTTATTGAATATCCACACTCCGGCCAGAATCAGATTAGTAACTAAGTGCCTTGGAATTTTAAAATTTCTCCTCATCTTTGTTAACAGACTTGGCTGGTGGGAATAGGGCTTTCTATGGGTGCTTATAGAAGTTTTCTTCTGGTTCTTTCATAGCTCTCTGTCAACCTTACTGTATTGCCTTCTTTTTTGTGAATGAGGAACTTGAACAGGAGCCCAGATGAGGGATGCTTGGGTCCCAAACTCCGGCCCTTTGGGATGTGGATTGTAGCAGGACAGCTGGATTTAAGACATCCTTCTACGGAGGAAAAGAGTGGCTCTTCACACAGCTCTCCCTGCCCCTTACACCTGTCATAGTGGCCAAGACTGCTGCCAGGGACTGTGACGGGGAGGGAGCCGGCCTGTGCTTTCTCATAAGTAATTTTAACAGTGAACGGCCTGGCCCGCCTTTTAAACAAGGTGAACTGAATTATGAGCCCCCTCCTAGGGATGATGACAGCCTAGAAAGAAGCAAGAATACTAGAAAGGACACTCAAAAATATCCTTTCTCCATGTTTTACCAATAGAGCACTCACCAGGGTTAAAAAAAAAAGTATTCTTAGGGGCACCTGAGTGGCTCAGTCAGTTAAGTGTCCGACTTCGGCTTAGGTCATGATCTCGTGGGTCATGGGTTCAAGCCCCATGTCAGGCTCTGTAATGACAGCTAGCTCAGAGCCTGGAGCCCGTCTATGGATTCTGTGTCTTCCTCTCTCTCTGACCCTCCCCTGCTCATGGTGTCTCTCTCTCAAAAATAAAAAGTAATAAAAAAATTAAAAATTATTTTTAAAGAAACTGATGGCCTTTGAAAGGTGAACCCTACCGCTGACTTCCTCTGAATATGTCTATGCCCTTGTTTCTCCACCACCCCTGGCCTGAATGAGGCATCCTTGGAACTCTTTGGTTCTCAGATTGTGGCAGCCACTACAAGCAACAGCAACTCCAATTCCACTTTTCCTTCATTTGTTGTAGGTTAGAAGCGTCAGATTCTTTTCCAGCATCTCTTGAAGTTAGGGATGGGCCTGTGGCCCTGTTCTAGCCAAAAGGAAACCTACTGGGGGCTTCTAGGAAAGAGTCTCCTGCCTGATAAGTGAGGGATTCACGAAGAAGAAAGTCCCTTCCCTCCCCCCGCCCCACCAGACCCCTTATTTCCTGCTTGGAATGTTGTTGAGTAAGGGCTTGACACTTGGAGCTACTGCAGCCTTTCTGCCACCATGAGGGGAGAAATCACTAACAAGCTAAGCATTGCAAAGTGGGATTTGGGAAGAGTCTGGTCCTTGACAGCTTGGTTATCAAGCCCCAGCACCAGCTTTGGAACTGCCCACATCCAATCTCATTCTGTAATACATCTCTAACCATACATCTCTGTACCATTTTTAGTTGAGTATTCCGTTACTTATCAATAATGATAGCAAGTACTTATCAGGTACTTCACTACGTGCCAGGCACACTTCCATATATACAAACTCATATCATTCCTATAACAGCCTCATGAAGAACTTATTTTGCAGATGAGAAAGCTAAAGCACAGGGACATTTAAGTGTTGCCTAAGGTCACTTGTCTGGGGAGTCTGGCTCTGACATTCCTATTCCACACTCTCAACAGGAGATGATACGCAGTGTAACCAAAAAAGAGGTGTGCAATAATGGGACATATCCTAGAGAACAGCTTTTTAAAACTGTTTAAAGAGCTTTTAAAGGGTGCTTTACCTTGAGCCCAAAGCATGGCAGTTAAGATCAGTGGTTTCATTTTGGGGCAGGCTTCCTCCATTTTCTTAGCCGCTGACACCTGTCTTCTTGTTTAGTCCCTGACGACCTGTGCCAATGTTAATGGTCACTCTCTAGTCAGGAGGACCCTGGAGTAAAAAACTCAACCTTGTTGCTTGTGGGCTTTAATTAATAGTACTGCCAGCCACCCAGTCTCCCTTGTATCAAGCAACTTCAAGGTCATGCTCCATTTCTGCCTCCCTCCCCCAGCCTCCACATTCAGTGTTCACCACATATTGTCTCTCCCCTTTCAGAAATGCGTCTCAGAGTCAGTGCTTCCCACTGCCGCCTCCTATTTGTCTCCTTACCTATTTTTCCTTACTGCTGTGTTACACACTCCCTCCATGTGCCCTCCCATTATCTTAAAAGCACCATCTGTGCACGTGTGAACACACACACACACACACACACACACACACACACACACACGGGGCACCTGGCTGGTTCACTTGGTGGAGCATGTGACTCTTGGTCTCAGGGTTATAAGTTCAAGCCCCACACTGGGTAGAGATTACTTAAAACATAAAATTTTGGGGCGCCTGGGTGGCTCAGTCAGTTGAGGGTCCGACTTGGGCTCAGGTCATAATCTTGCAGTCGGTGAGTTTCACTCCTGTGTTGGACTCTGCGATGACAGCTCAGAGCCTGGAGCCTGCTTTGGATTCTGTGTCTCCCTCTCTCTCTGCCCTCCCCTGTTCTCTCTCTCTCTCTCTCCCTTAAAAATAAAAATAAACAATAAAAAATTAGAAACAAATAAAAAATAAAATCTTAAAAACAAACAAAGCAAAACACACACAACACATCCCGCATTACACCTCTGTGCCCCCACTTCCCTTACCTGCAAGGGTGATTAGCCACTGAGTGTGGCATAACAAGGCTCCCCATGCACTAGCCCCAAGCTACTGGTCCATCTACATTCCCCCCCCAAAACCAGGCAGCAGCCACACATCTCTCTTCACCATTTCTCAAATGTGCCAGGCACTTCCATGAGCCATGCTATTCCCACTGCTCGCAAATACCCTTCTCTTTCTTCACCTGGCAAATTTCCACTCATCTCTCAAGATTCCGCTCAAACATCACCTCCACCATAGTCGTCCCAGAGTCTCCTAGGAGAGTATTATTCCTGCCAAATTGCTGGCATGGCAATGTTGATTTATACCATGAGCAGGACACTCCCATGGTATCTTCTAACGTATCAGTTTATATATTCCACCGCTACACTGACACGTCAGAGAACAATGCTACTTTCATTCCCCCACCCTTAATAGTGTGCCTGGCACACGGTAGAAACGCGATAAATGATCATGCACGAATTTTAAAGCCTGTTCATTATAGTTCATTCCTTTCAGCAATGGACAGTAATGTAATCGGTGGTACATGCAACAGCTTCTAAATCATGAGGAGAAAACCCAGTCAAGACCCCACTTCCACGCATTTTTTAGGAGAATAAGATACAATCCAGGTACAGAGTACCGAAGTGTATAGTTTTATTTTAACTAAGACCATGTGCTGAGGATAAGCATTGTGATTCTGTTTATTTCTCTCCTTAGAATTGAGGTAGTACAGTTTACTTAGCCTGCAGAGAGGGTGAGCTGACGGAATTTGTTTTTGTTCGTGCTCTTCCATTTTTTGAGTAATTTGAAAGGTAACTTTTAGAGTGCTTCAACAGCCAAAATCAGGCTCAAAATCTAAGTTTTCTGTCTCCAAATTACCATGGTGATTAGCAAGAGCCAAAACTGAAACCAAGAGCCTTCGGATTCAATATTCTCTCCACCACCCTGTACTACTGTCAACAACAGTGTGTCCCTATAGAAATAATGCAACTAGTATAACACTCACCCAGACATTAGGGGAGGGGACGGTCCAATTATTTGTTAAGATTTTATTTTAGGGATGCCTGAGTGGCTCATTCAGTTAAGCATCTGACTTCAGCACAGGTCATGATCCTGCGGTCCATGCATGGGTTTGAACCCTGCGTTGGGCTCTGTGCTGACAGCTCAGAGCCTGGAGCCTCCTTCAGATTCTGTGTCTCCCTCCCTCTCTCTGCCACCCCTACTCCCCGCTCATGCTCTGCCTCCCTCTGTCTCTCAAAAATAAATAAACTTTAAAAATTTTTAAAATAAGAGCAAACATTTAAAAAAGATTTTATTTTTTTTTGAAGTTTACTTATTTATATTTGAGAGAGAGAGAGCACACAAGCAGGGGAGGGACAGAGAGAGAGGGAAGAGAATCCGAAGCAGGCTCCAGGCTCTGAGCTGTCAGCCCAACATGGGGCTCGATCTCCCAAATTGTGAGATCATGACCTGAGCCATAATCAAGAGTCAGACGTTTAACTGACTGAGCCACCCCGCTCCCTTAAAGATTTTATTTTTAAGTAATATCTTCACCCAACATAGGGTTTGAACTTACAACCCCGAGATCAAGAGTCGCATGCTCTACCGGCTGATCTAGCCAGGAGCTCCAAGGAGGGGGCCGGGTCCAATTTTGACTTTCAATCTCATTACACACTATGCAATTTATAACGTCTTTAGTAATATTGGTTTTTCATCTTTTCTCAATGGGAACTATACATTTACATGCAGATAATAGAAAATACGGTCTCAATGGTTATATTAAGATACTGTCTTTGTCAAGGGCCAACAAAATTACCTCTGCAACTTCTTGTATTCATCTTTTTATGTGGATGATTTGTCCTCGCAGCAGTATTGAAAAGTGTCTGGAAGGTTAGTGCTCTTTATCCTCCCCTTCTTTTTTTTAACGTTTATTTATTTTTGAGAGACAGAGAGAGCTTGAGCAGGGGAGGGGCAGAGAGAGAGGGAGACAGAATCTGAAGTAGGTTCCAGGGTCTGTGCTGTCAGCACAGAGCCCAACGTGGGGCTCAAACTCACAAACCATTAGATCATGACCTAAGCCGAAGTCGGCCGCTTAACCAACTGAGCCACCCAGGTGCCTCATATCTTCCTCTTATTCATAACTGTTAGTGTCATTTATTATTTGCCACCTGCGGCTACAGCTCATGCCTATTTTTTTCCTCATCAAGTCCTAATTACCATGCATTAAAGGATAAGAAAAGTAGAGTTCAGTTCAGAGAATTGAGGGACTTGCTCGAACTTGCCTCTGCCCCCCCCCATCCTTGCTTTTTCTGCTGTGACAGCTGCTGCTGGCCTGTGCATTGACAAGGTGATAAGTAAACACCTGTTACTTGCAACATCTTGCAGAGTTCTAAACTCGAAGGTGTCTGGCCTGTCTATTGTGGGATGAAAGGAAGCCCAAATGCAGGGAGACAAAAACAATACAAATTAGGAACGGTGGTGGGCTCTTCCATAGTTCTGGCCGAGGACGCTCCCCATCCCTTGCTGCCTTCTCCCCTTCCTTGCCAGCACTGCTCTCAACTCCTCAGGCCCTGAGCCCTGCGTTCCGCTCCAGTATTCCCCTCTGCCTTCCGTGGCACAGCTCCCAGGCGAAACAGGAGAAACGGGGAGCTGGCAGGCTCTGCTGGAGCCGCCTGTCTCCTCAGAGACTTGACCTGTTCTCGCAGTCACTGCAAGCCACGGGCTGGCACCATCAGAGGGGAAAAGGAAACCCTTACCAGCTACCATAGCACGTACCTGACCATAAACGCTGGCGGGCCTCTGATGCAGGCCCATGTGTAATAAGCTTTACTTTTTTTTATGTTTATTTACTTTTGAGAGAGAGAAAGGAAGCCAGGGAGGGGCAGAGAGAGAGGGAGAGTGAAATCCCAAGCAGGCTCTGTGTCTGGCATGGGGCTCGAACTCACAAACTGTAAGATCATGACCTGAGTCAAAACTAACAGTTGGGGGGCGCCTGGGTGGCTCAGTCGGTTAAGCCTCCGACTTCGGCTCAGGTGAGATCTCACGTTCGTGGGTTCGGGCCCGGCGTCGGGCTCTGTGCTAACAGCTAGCTCAGAACCTGGAGCCTGTTTCCGGTTCTGTGTCTCCTTCTCTCTCTGCGCCTCCCCCTCTCATGCTCTGTCTCTCTCTGTATCAAAAATAAATAAAACATTTAAAAAAAATTAAAAAAAAAAAACTAACAGTTGGAACAGTTGGACACTTAACTGACTGAGCTACCCAGGTGCCCTGTATAAGCTAAAAAAACCCCCACCAAAATGAAGAAATCTTTTTTAAAAATAATTTTTAATGTTTATTTCTTATTTTTGAGAGAGCATGAACAGGGAAGGGACACACACACACACACACACACACACACACACACACAGAATATGAAACAGGCTCCAGGCTCTAAGTTGTCAGCACAGAACCTGAAGCAGGGGCTCAAACTCAAGAACCTGAGCTGAAGTCAGATGCTTAAATGGCTGAGCCACCCAAGCATCCCCAAAATGAAGAAATCTGAAAGGATAATGTAGATGAAATAGGATTTGGAACTCGTTTAGTTTGGAGGGAGGGAGGGAGGGAGAATGGGTGAAAGAGAGGATTCCAGGGACTGAGCAGATGAACCATTAGCCAACAGGCCGATGTCGCTGGCTAACATTTAATGAAATGCATGGTGCTAAATTGATTGGTCTCAGTGGGCCCTGAGAGACCACTGAGGTGTCCATGCTTGACTGACCAGGAACAGTGGCACACAGGCCCAGTACTGCCGCCGCACCCTGCTTTTTTGCAGACAGCAAGGAGCTACAAAGGAGCCCGTCCTTCCCTATTCCAGGCAGTTTCTGCATATTTCAGTTTTCATCGCATAGCCTTCAGTCAACATCATCAGCAATCTTTTGTTTGTTTTTTAGTTTAGTTTAGTTTAAGTAGGCTTCAAGCCCAGCATGGAGTCCAGCGTGGGGCTTGAACCACCCCTGTCAGATCAAGACCTGAGCCAAGATCAAGAATTGGATGCTTAACCAACTGAGCCACCTAGGCGCCCCAACCATCACCAGCAATCTTAAGACTTGGCGGCGGGGGGGGAGGGGGAACCAAAGAGTTTCTTAGCTTACATAAAAAAAGGAAAGCCTTTGCATTAGGAGGACTTTGTCCAGCTCAGACACAGTTACTGGCATCCTCCCCTCCTCCCACGAAGTGGCAATAACAGAACATAGCCCTGGCCAGATTTATGACCTCTACTCCCTCCCGCCCCCCGTGCAGGGGAGAGGAAAAGGGCACAACTTTGAGAAAAACAAGTATCAAGGGTTGATGATGTGTGCTGAACTTTAAAATGTGAAATTATGGCAAAAAATATTTTGGAAGAGAAACTATCTTCCAAATTGTGCGACATAGTAAAGTTAATGGAGCCCATATGTCGTCTACTAAAACTTAGAAAAACAAACTAAAAACAATACTTTAGCGTCTGCCAGGCTGAAATGTGATCCACTTCTTAATACTCACTCAACCCGGAGTAAAATGGTAATGATTCCAGAGTGCAGCCTGAGCTCAGTGGATAAACAACAGACCTCAAACACAGGGAGGGTGTCTGTTCTGATCCCAGCTCTGGGCAAAATCACTTCATCTCCCGGTTCTTTCTCAATTTTCTCAGCTCTAGAATGGGGATATCAGTATTTCACAAGGTGTTTACAAGGCATACTAAAATGATCGTAAAGCACTTTACAAATGTTCAGTAACTGATACTTTTTTCATAACTTGACTTTATAACATCCTTCATTATTCAGTGGTGTGGAAATAAATGAAGGCATGCCAAATGAGCACAGACGCTATTTATTCAGAGCTTGCTATAGTAAGGGAGTCAGCCACCATCGCTTGCATTTGGCAGAGACACCAGCCAGGCAGGGGAGTAGCGGGGCTCTGAAGTGGAAAGAAAGGGAAGGCTTCAAGTAACCTCCAGTTGGAATTTGTTGGCGCAGGGAAGGTGGGGGTGGGCCATCTAGAAGCAGGGCATCTCATGGGATTGGTTTGGGGAGCATATTTGGCTTCCTCAGGTTGGTCCTGGTTGGAAAGGGGGTGGGGATCCTGAGTCGGAAGGCAAGTTCCTTGGCTTCTACAGCTGATTGCAGAAGAGGTTATGGGTCAGAGCTCTACTGTCATATAGGTCATATATTTGGCCATTGCCTGTTTGTATATTCAGTCCTTCAGCGGAAAAGGAAAGGTGGGGTCCAAATACCCACAGATGCCTAGGAGTCTAGGAAGTAGCTTGTACTTTTTATACCTTTCTATCACTTTTAGAAGCAGCGTATTTTGAAGATAGACTCCTGAACTAATAGTACTGACTCTGCAGGATCAATGGGCATAACACCAGACTGGCAATTGGGACAACCGGCTTCTCAATGTTGTGATTCTAGGGGCGCCTGGGTGGCTCAGTTGGTTAAGCCTCCGACTTCGGCTCAGGTCAGATCTCACATTCATGGGTTCGAGCCCCACATTGGGCTCTGTGCTGACAGCTAGCTCAGAGCCTGGAGCCTGCTTCCGGTTCTGTGTCTCCTTCTCTCTCTGCCCCTCCCCCTCTCATGCTCTGTCTCTCTCTGTATCAAAAATAAATAAAACATTAAAAAAATGTAGTGATTCTATTGTGTCCATTCACCACCCCAGCCTGAGACAAGTCACATAACTTCCCAATTTCCTCACAAATAGACTGGGAATTCCTATCTGTGTAGTGTAGCTCATCATTTGGTTTTAAAAATACAGTTTGGGGAGTACCTGGGTGGCTCAGTTGGTTGAGCGTCTGACTCTTGATTTCTGCTCAGGTCATGATCTCATGGTTCATGAGATCAAGCCCTGCATCAGGCTCCACACTGACAGGTGCAGAGCCTGCTTGGGATTCTCTCTCTCTCCCTCCCTCTGCCCTTCCCCTTCTCACTCTCTCTTTCTCTCAAAATGAGTAAAAAAACACTTCAACAAATAAAAATAAATAAATAAAAATAAAAATAAATGGCTGGGGGCTTCTGGCTCAGTCAGTGGAACACACAACTCTTGACTTCAGGATTGTGAGTTCAAACCCTGAAACCTTAAAACAAAATCTTAAAAAAACAATGGCTTAAGTTTCTACAAGGACACTATAAAGCAGGTATTTTGAACTCCATGAAGCAGGTAATTTAGAAGACATTCTAGAAGTGTGAGAAGGAAAAGTATGCCTTTAAAGTTTCACCTAGTGAACTAGAATCTTCAACACGTGTCCCGTGAGAAGACCGGCTGATACTCACTCAGACTCACCATCATTCCCACCTCTACCTCCAATAAGGCCCCCCACGCCTCTGCTTTTCTATTTTTCATCTCTGTGACTGCACTAGTAGAAACATGGGAATTTCTTTAGGCCCCTAACGGAAAGCTGCGTACTTGATTTCTACTCACGCTAATTCACCCATTCCTTCAAAACCTATGTGTTTGTTATTATTTTTAAGTGAATGTTTAAATATTTTAAATAAATATTATTTAAATTTCTCATTTTAAATTCTAATATCATAAATATCAATAGCTATAACAAATATAAACAAAATCCCTTTAAGTCCTCAACAATAGTTAAGAGTATAAAGGGGTCCTGAGACTAAAAAACTGTCAACCACTGCTGTAGGTAATGTTACCTTTTGTCCCAGTAATCTAGAACATAAAATTGCATAGAAAAATTCATGCATAGTATGTTCATTGCAGCACATTTATCAACCTAAGTCTCTGAGGAGGATTAGTTACATATTTCATACTACATTCATAAGGTAGAATATTCTATAGTTACTGAACACATTTTCAAAGAATTTTAATGAATACAAACATATTATTTAAAAAAAATTTTAATGTTTATTTTTGAGAGAGAGAATGAGTGTGAGTGGGGGAGGGTAGAGAGAGAAGGAGACACAGAATCTGAAAGCAGGCTCCAGACTCTGAGCTGTCAGCAGAGAGCCTGATGTGGGGCTTGTACCCATGAACTGTGAGATCATGACCTGAGCTGAAGTCAGGCACCCAAATGGCTGAGCCACCCAGGCGCCCTCAGAAAAACTGATCTTATTTTTTTAATGTTTTTATTTATTTTTGAGAGAGACAGAGCATGAGTTGGGGGAGGGACAGAACGAGAGGGAAAAACAGAATCTGAAGCAGGCTCCAGGCTCTGAGCTGTTACTACAGAGCCTGACGGGGGTTGGCATTCACAAATCATGAGATCATGACCTGAGCCTAAGTCGGTCACTTAACCGACTGAGCCACCCAGGTGCCCCCAGACAAACTAATTTTATTTTATTTTTTATTTAAAAAAATTTTTAATAGTTTATTTATTTTTGAAACAGAGGGAGAGAGAGACAGAGCATGAGTGGAGGAGGAGCAGAGAGAAAGGGAGAAACAGAATCTGAAGCAGGCTCCAGGCTCTGAGCTGGCAGCACAGAACCTGATGTAGGGCTTGAACCCACGAACTGTGAGATTATGATCTGAGCTGAAGTCAGCTGCTTAACCAACTGAACCACCCAGGCACCCCACCAGACAAGCTAATTTTAAGCAAAAGTGCCAAGAATACACAGATGAAGAAAGGGGGGCGTCTTCAATAAATGGTATTGGGAAGACACTGTATTTACATGCTAAGAATGAAATTGGACGCTTACTGACACAAACACAAAAATCAACTCAAAATAGATTATAGACTTAAATCTAATACCTCAATCCATAAAATTTCCAGAAGAAAACATAGGGCAAAACTCCTTGACATTGGCCTTGGCACTGAGTTTTTGGTCATGACGCCCAAAGCACACACAACAAAAGCAAAAATAAACAAATGGGATGACATCAAACTAGAAAGGCTCCGCCCAGCAGAGGAAACCATCCGCAGAATGGGAAGACAACCTATGGAATGGGGGAAGAACGGTAACTCACTTATCTGATAAGGGGTTAACATCCAAAATATACAGAGACCTCTTATGACCCAATAACAAAAATGAAAACAAAGTGAAACCCAAATAACCCCCTTAAAAGATGGGCAAAGGACCTGCATAGACATTTTTCCAAAGAAGACACACATACAAATGGCCAACAGGTACATGAAAAGGTTTTCATTGTCACTAATCATCAGGGAGATTCATATCAAAACCACAATGAGATATCACCTCACACCAGTCAGAATGGTTACTATCAAAAAGACAAGAAATAACAAATGCTGGCAAAGATGTGAAGGAGAGGCAACACTTGTGTACTGCTGGTGGGAATGCAAACTGGTACAGCCACTTTGGAAAGCAGTGTGGAATTTCCTCAAAAAATTAAAAATAGAACTACTGTTTGATCCAGCAATCCCACTTCTGGGTATTTTCCCAAAGGAAATAAAATCACTATTTTGAAGAGATATGTACACACCCATGTTCATTGCAGCAGTATTCACAATAACCAAGATATGGAAACCACCTACGTGTCCATCAACAGATGAATAGAAAAGAAAATGTGATATATATCTACATATACAATGAATATTATTCAGCCTTTAAAAAAAAAAAGGAATCCTGCCATTTGCAAAATCATGGATGAACATAGAGGGCATTATGCTAAGTGGAATAAACCAGAAAGAGAAAGACAAGTACTCCACAGTATCACTTAGATGTGGAATCTAAAAGAAAGAAGGAAAAGAAAAGACAAGAGAAGAGAAAAGAAAAGAAAGATCAAACTCATAGAACAGTAGTTGCCAGGGGTGCCTGGGTGGCTCAGTCCGTTGAGTGTCCCACTTGGGCTCAGGTCAGGATCTCACACTTGTGAGTTTGAGCCCCATGTCGAGCTCTGTGCTGACAGCTCAGAGACTGGAGCCTGCTTCACATTCTGTGTCCCTCTCTGGCTCTGCCCCTCCCCCACTCATGCTCTGTCTGTCTCTCTCTATGTTTAAATAAAACCTTAAAAAATTAAAAAAAAAAAAGGAACAATAGTTTCCAGGAGATGGGGCACTGGGGCGGGAGGGGGGGGACATGGGAGGATGTTGGTAAAAGAGTACAAACTGTATGATAAGTTCTGAGGATCTAATGCAGAATAGTGACAATAGTAAATAATACTGTATACTTGAAATTTACTAAGATCGTTAGAATTCTCACATATGAAACAAGATAACTGTGAGGTGATGGATATGCTAATTTTATTTGTAGTTTGATTTGATTTCACAAATCATGTTGTATGTTTTAAAAATATTATAAATTTATTTGACAATTATACTTCAATAATTCTGGGGCGAAAGAATGTCAATGATATGGGAAAAAGCAGGATAATATTAATTGAAATATGAGACATTATTAGGTATAATCCCAGTTTTGTATGTGTGTTTATGTGTGTGTAAAGGCTTAAAGAAAATTTACCAAATACAATAAACCATGCATGGTAATTAGCCATCTTTGGGTAACTGGACTTCGAGTGATTTTGTGTCTTTATATTTATCTGTATTTCACATGTTGTCTATAAAAAACTCAAATATCATTTTTATAATTTAAAAAACTCAAATTTATTTTTTAACACTTATTAGATTTATATTTTTAACACAGAAGCTTGCAGCCCTCCAAAAAGACAAGGATCCACAATTTACATTTTTTTGGAGGAGCATTTGCTACCGCACTTATAAATATGACAATTTATATAGCCACTGCTTCAATATCCAATCATGTGTCTAGAGGCTGAAAAGTCATGTCTTTCATAAAACATCTCGTTCAAAAACCATGACCAGGATAGGCCAGAAATCATGGAAAATCTGTGGGAACAGGTGGAGGCCCATGACCTGATACAGGTGCATAGCTGTGGGTGTAAATCTTGAGGAAAATGCCAAGACCGAAAGATAAGCGTAAGGGGGAAAGACAGGTGGACTTTGACTTCTACAAACCAAGTCTCAGTAGGATCTGAAGGTCAGCCCAAGCTGAGACAGAGCAGGCAGTAGCAGGTGATTGGAAGAAGGCCAAGGAGGCTGTTGGCAACAGACGATTCAGCAACAGGCACTCAGGCACCAATCCCAGGTGCTGGGATTTATGGGTAATCTGAGGCAGTGAAGGAACCAGAGCACATAGATCCCCATTTCAAGAGGGCGTAGATAAAAATGGGAAATGGGAAGGGCGCCTGGGTGGCTCAGTCCGTTAAGTGTCAGACTCTTGATTTTGGCTCAGGTCACCATCTCACCATTTGTGATTCCGAGCCCTGCATCGGGCTCCATGCTGACAGTGTGGAGCCTGTTTGGGATTCTGTTTCTCTCCCTCTCAAAATAAATAAGTAAACTTTAATGGCAAATAATGGGAAAACCTTGGTTTCAGAGACACACCAGAAAGATCTAGCTCAGACATACTCAGTTCAGCCAAGTGAGCTTGTGCTAATTTCTACCTCACAGGATAATGGCGGAGATTAAATAAAATGCAGCAGATGAAATATCCAGCACAGAGCCTATATGGTAGAAATAAATTGAAGTTGCTACTGTTATTAGTTTTATTGCCATTTCAACTTTCATCAGATGAGGACTTGGGTATATGTAGGTGAGAATCAACATTCCTCAGAAACAAACGTTTCCTCGGAAACATTTTGCCTAATGGACCAAGCCTAGGAATTCTTCAGTAAAGTCCAACTGGGACACATTCTAACTAGACCTGCAGGAGCCTAGATCAAGGGGAACTCATAGTGACATGATGATTATTGTATCTTCAGGCAAGGCTTTTTCACTGGAGCTCCTTGTCTGCACCACGCTTGTAAGTGCAGCCTGTAAAAATGAGGCTTTGCCTTTACTGGTCTCTGTTGGAATCAGAGGGATTCAAAGCAGAGTTCACTTTTTTTTAATGTTTGTTTATTTTTGAGAGAGAGAGAGAGAGAGAGCGAGCACAGAGAGAGCACAAGCAGGGGAGGGGCAGAGAGAAAGGGAGATACAGAATCTGAAGCAGGCTCCCGGCTCTGAGCTGACAGCACGAAGCCCAATGTGGGGCTCAAACTCTTGAACCACAAGAGATCATGACCTGAGCCAAATTTGGACACTTAACTGACTGAGCCACCCACGCGCCCTAGAGTCACTTTCTTAAACCTTAAATCATAACGTTGGCAAACATTATACCTTTTATGATTAAGAAACAGGATCACACATATAGATTATGAATCAGATCTTAATCTAATCGGCTGTATGTTATAGAACACAGTTGAAACTTTTTTGGGAAGGGATTATAAATGTTTACCTTCAAATTTCCAGCATTATATCAACCATAACAGGAAAAAGAAGGGGAATTTCTCTCCAGATTTTTATGACCTTCATGCAAAGCTAAGAAAACGTGCCTGTATCTTTTGCTGCTACCTGTGTTGGATCCTGTGTTCCCAGCCTTGTTTCCCTATAGGTTCAAGCTCAAGTCCACCCAGATCCTGAACCAAAATAAGACTTAGGTACAGCTAGTAATTGCTATTGAGTCCCAGTGTATGGACTTTAAGCTCTAGGCACAATTAGACCAACTTAGTAATTATTTTTCTTTTTCTTTTTTTTTTTCCGTGTCCAGGATAACAAACACTTGCTTCTTTTGGTAACGCTATCATTATCTTTTTTGGTGGGTGTGGGAGTAGAAAGGGGCAAAGTGGGGAACTAATTCCTCTCTGGCTCCATGTAGTCAGAGTGGAACTCTCACAGCACTCTGCTTTTCTCACGCAGAGGTAGGTGATGTGTTTATGAAATAAGACTTTCAGACTCCAGATATGTGGTTGGATATTTAAACACTGGCTGTACCAATGATCCTTGGAGATTCCAATTCAGTTGGGGCCAGGGCCTCCGTATTTTTTTAAATTAAAAAATAGATTTATTTATTCATTTTGAGAGGGAGAGAGGGAGAGAGACAGGGAGGGGCAGAGAAAAAAAGGGAGAGAATCCCAAGCAGGTTCTGCACTGTCAACACAGAGCCCAACGTGGGGCTAGAACTAAGGAACCATGAGATCATGACCTGAGCTGAAACCAAGAGTCAGAGGCTTAACCAACTGAGCCCTCAGGCCCCCCAGCGCCTCTGTATGTTTTAAGCTCCCCATGTGGTCCTAGTGTGCAGACAGTGTTGAGGTCCACTGGGTCTGTGCAAGCAATCTCTGACAGAAGACCCTGAGAGTTCCTGTCTCTCCCCAGCTCAAGGGACTCTCCCCTGACCATTGCCCCTCTTTCTCCCTCTTGAATTTCCATCTGGCTTATTCATATTATAGAGTGGATATTTGGGCCATGAAGTTAATATGGAATTAAGGTTTTTAGATTTAAAAAACCTACTGGGGGATGGTGAATCGTTTGTGACATTTTTATTATTCTCAGACCCAACTGCAGGTTTGTGTTATCTTTAACAGACTCTACAGTTCCCCATATGGCATACTTGTGTTAACAGAAAGATTACTCTGCCAGTCTCATGAGAAGGAGACTAGTAATGAGAAGCAGAAAAGAGGTTAGGAGGCTGATTCTAGGGTAATGGGCATATTCTGAACCCTTACACTGAAGGGACACATGTGGTCCAGTAAGATTAAAATGAGCCTTGTAATTCGGTAAAAAGACCTACTCTTCTCATTTTTGTGCTATCTGGACACTAGAATTTTGATTTAGATACTTATGGAGGACTCATATGGTTCAGGAACTAGATATAGCTAGATGTCTATAACATTTTTAATTCCTTAAATCAAGATAACAGACAAATGGATTTGTTTGAAAAGACCAAGACCATGCTCTCGATGCAAACCATGCAGTTTACCCTCACAGAGATTCCTGTGTAACAAACTATAACGTGATACTTTCTATGGAACATCATTCAATCTCTCTCTGGCAGCAGCAGCAGTTGGAAATTACTGTTTAAACATCCATGCTCACTGACCCAAGGGCTACCAAGGCACAATGCTGAAAGCATTTAACACTCTCTCTGAGGCTAGCCTTCCACCCACTTTCCAGTTCAGTGACAGACACCAGTTGTAAATGCAGTCTGGCCAAGCCATGGTTTTTATCGATGAAATTTGAAGGTACTGCTGTGACAGTTTTCCTCATTTCCCTCATCCATTTAACACGCAGTGACCAAGCAGCTTCTGTGCGTTAGGCATTAGGTTGGGTACTGGTGATTCAAAGACAATACACAATACACAATACACAATACACAAAACACAGTTAGAAATGGTTCTACGCATGACCCTAGAAGTATGAACGAAGTAGCATGGAGACACGAAGTTTTCTTAGGAAGTTTAGGCCTGTTTTTTATTCTAATAGGGGAAGTCATGTTCAAGTTGGGTCTTGAAGAGTACATGGGAGTTTCCCTAAGACAAAGGCAGAGAATGGTACTCCAGGCAGAAAGAATAGATTGTACAAATGCAAATGAGGAAAATAAGCATGGCAACTTTGAGAGCAGTGAGAGATTCATTGTCACTTAGAGCAATGGGTATCGGGAATAGGATTTACATGAGACTAGCCAGGTAGTTTTTGAAGGGTTTTTGTAAGTCTTGCTTGAGAGTTTAGATTTTTACCCCAGAGCACACAGAGTAAGGTCGTTATTTCCAAGCACAGCCTGTTCTTGTTACGAAAGAAAATCGACCAGCTATATGAGGAAAAGACTAGAAGGGAGAAACAGAAAAGGCAGTTCAAGGCTCTTTCAAGAGCAACAGTTCTCAACCAGGGGAGATTTTTTGCCTGCAGGGGATGTTTGGCAAAGCCCGGACATATTTTTAGTTTTATGAAGGAGATAGAAGGTGGGGAGGAGGGGTGGTGCTGGTATAGAGTGAGGTGAGGTCAGGGATGCTGCTAACATCTTACAAAGTACAGGGCAGCACCCCTCTCCCCGCCCTCTACCCTACACCTCAAATTATCCAACCTAAAAAGACAACGGTACCAATGTGGAGACATTCTGTTCTAGGCTGTAGGTGGACAGCTGCTTTGGGTTGCTGGATGTCCATCCCCTCTTCTTATTTGGAAAAGCACCTTTTCCAAAGGTTCACCATTTCCTATAAAGCCAAGTGCTTCGGGGGAAGCTGACCTTGCCCTAACCCCTCCACACCCCCCTCCCTGCCCCAGGTAAGGCTGAATCAAATTTAGCCAATCAGCTCATCCCAGTCCCTCCAGTATTCATTTGGGTAGAGACCAAGCTATGGTAACAAAGAGACCCAAAAATAGTGCTTTAAATAAGATGGAAATTCACTTCTCATGAAAGTCAGTGGTCAGAGATCTAGGGCCAGCTGGGAAATTCTGTGCCACCTGCCGTTAAGTAACACAGATTACTTTCATTCTACTGTACCACTGGCTCCTAAGGTGCCATTCTCCTCTTGTGGTGGAGACTGGCTCAGCTTCACCTGTGAGTTCCAGTCTGCAGGAAAAGCAAAGAGAGTTCATGACAAGCATTATTGGCCTTTAAGGGGGTGATCTAGAAGTTGCACACAACACTTTCCCTCCCATCCCATCGACCTGAATTTAGTCGCTTGATACTGTTACCCAGAAGGGAAACTGGGTACTGGCCCTGTTCTCAGCTAAAATGGAGGAAGGTGCTGGTTCTTCTGCAGAAAGGAAAAAGGTTAGTGTGGAAACTGAGGGGTAATTAACATCTCTGTACATTGAGTTGGTGGTGTTCACTTCAGGACCCTGACTTAATATAGGCCCACGAGATATGAAAACATGTGAAAAACCCATTTGCTGGAAGCTGCTGGGAAAAAGCTAGTAAAATTCAAATCACCCTAAAAATAACTTACAATGCCCTGATATTTTTTAACCTTATTAGATCTCTTCCTCCAAACTGTATTTTTATTCTTTCAGTTTCCACACTGTCCTATTTCCATCAGCGGAAATCACTGCCACATTTTCCCCATCATAATGAATTGATACTTGACATTTTCTTTGTAGTCCCTATAACTAGTCACTCATGAAGGCAAAGCTCTATTTTCTAATGTCCCTCTTTTATTTTAAGGAACTTTGTTTATAATTCACACACCAGGCAGTTCACTCATTTACAATTATAATTACACCCAACTGCAGTATAAAATTCTGTGGTTTTTAGTATATTGACAGATATGTGCAAACATCCCTGTAGTCAGTTTTAAAAATTTTTTATCATCTCCAAATGAAAGCCCACACTATTTGGCTATCACCTTTGTAGATCCTCCCCTTCATCCCCCTCAACCTTAAGCAGCCACTAATTTACCTTCTGTTGCTATAGATCTCCCTGTTCTGGACATTTCAGAAGAATGAGATCATATAATAAATATGTGGTATTTTGTGACTGGCTTGTCTCATTTAGCATAATGTTTTCTTTTTTTAATTTTTGTTTTTAATGTTTATGTATTTTGAGAGAGAAAGAGAGAGAGAGAGACAGAGACAGAGACAGAGTGTGAGAGGCAGAGGGGCAGAGAGAGAGGGGGACACAGAATCTGAAGCAGGCTCCAGGCTCTGAGCTGTCAGCACAGAGTCCGACGTGGGGCTCAAACTCGCAGACTGCAAGATCATGACCTGAGCTGAAGTCAGACAACTGACTGAGCCATCTAGGTGCCCCTAGGATAATGTTTTCAAGGTTCATTCATGTTGAAGCCTGTATTAGTACTTCATTCCTTTTTATGGCTGAATGATATTCCAATTACAGCCATATTACATTTATTTATCCATTTGCTAGTTGAAGAATACTTAGGGTCTCTCTACCCTTTGTCTATTGTGAATAATGCTACCCTAAACATTCATGTACACGTTTTTAAGTAGGAGTATATTTTCATTTCTCTTGGGTATATACCTAAGGAATTGCTGGTTCATATGGTTCAAACAGTTTTGAACTGCCTGACTGTTTTTCAAAGCAGGTGCACCATGTTACATTTTTTTTAATAGTTTATTGTCAAATTGGTTTCCATATAACACCCAGTGCTCTTCCCCAAGTGCCCTCCTCCATTACCACTCCCCCTTCCCTCATCCCCCTCCCTCCCCCCGCTTCAACCCTCGGTTTGTTTTCAGTATTCAATAGACTCTCAGGTTTTGCATCCCTCTCTCTCCCTCACTCTCTTTCCCTCTTCCCTTCCCCTGGTCCTCCATTAGGTTTCTCCTATTCTCCTGTTAGACTTGAGTGCAAACATATGGTATCTGTCCTTCTCCGCCTGACTCATTTCGCTTAGCATGATACCCTTGAGGTCCATCCACTTTGCTGCAAATGGCCAGATTTCATTCTTTCTCATTGCTATGTAATACTCCATTGTGTATATATACCACATTTTCTTGATCCATTCATCAGTCGATGGACATTTAGGCTCCTTCCATGATTTGACTGTTGTTGACAGTGCTGCTATGAACATTGGGGTGCATGTGCTCCTATGCATCAGCACTTCTGTATCCCTTGGGTAAATCCCTAGCAGTACTATTGCTGGGTCATAGGGGAGTTCTATTGATAGTTTTTTGAGGAACCTCCACACTGTTTTCCAGGGCGGCTGTACCAGTTTACATTCCCACCAACAGTGTAGGAGGGTGCCAGTCTCTCCACACCCTTACCAGCATCTATAGTCTCTTTTAGTTCATTTTAGCCACTCTGACTGGTATGAGCTGGTATCTCAGTGTGGTTTTGATTTGTGTTTCCCTGATGATGAGTGATGTTGAGAATCATTTCATGTGCCTGTAGGCTACCTGGATGTCCTCTTTGGAGAAGCGTCTGTTTATGTCTTCTGCCCATTTCTTCACTGGTTTATTTGTTTTTTGGGTGTGGAGTTTGGTGAGTTCCTTGTAGATTTTGGATACTACCCCTTTAACTGATATGTCATTTGCAACTATCTTTTCCCATTCTGTCGGTTGTCTGTTAGTTTTCTTGATTGTTTCCTTTGCAGTGCTGAAGTTTTTTATCTTGATGAGGTCCCAATAGTTCATTTTTGCTTTCATTTCCCTAGCCTTTGGGGATGTGTCGAGTAGGAAATTACTGCAGTTGAGGTCAAGGAGGTTGTTTCCTACTTTCTCTTCAAGTGTTTTGATGGTTTCCTGTCTCACATTCAGGTCCTTCAGCCATTTTGAGTTTATTTTTGTGTACACCATGTTACATTCTGACCAGCAGTGTTAAGGGTTCTGATTTCTGCATATCCTTGTCAACACTTATTATATAACTTTTTGATTCTAGCCAACCTCTGTCCTTTTTCAAAAGGCATCATCTAGTCCAAGCCCTCGACTGATCCATTGGACCCTGATTTCAAATCTTTTCTAGCACTACCAACCTCTGTATTTTCCTGTCCCAAACTCTCAGTTATTTATAATGAGCACTTGGCTTACTTCAATCTGCCTGGCCTTGCCCTCTTGGACCAAGGAGAGAGACCCATGTGGCAATGTGCAGATGATTTTCTGCTCTAGAACTACCCAGTCCTCCTTACACACACTGAATTGGAAAAAAATTAAAATGCCATGACCATACATTGGTAGGATTAAATATAGTATAGCAATTATGGAAAACAGAATGGTAGTTCCTCAAAACTTAAAAATAGAATTACTAGAGCACCTGAGTGGTTTGGTGTGTAAGCATCTGACTCTTAATCTCACCTCAGATCTTGAACTCAGGGTTGTGAGTTCAGGCTCTGAGTTGCGCTCTGCACTGGGCATGAAGCCTACTTAAAAAATAAATCAAATTTAAAGAATAATAATAATAATAAAATAAAAATAGAGTTACCATCTGATTCAGTAATTCCACTTCTGGGTATACACCTGAGATGTGCCAACCTGATTGGGTGACAGAATGCCCAGATGTCTTGTTCAACAATATTTTTGGGTGTGTCTGTAGTTTCTTTCTAGGAGAGGTTGCATTTGAACAGTTGGGCTGAGTAATGCAGAGGACCCTTCCCAATGTGATTGGCCACCATTCAATCTGTTGAGGATATGAATAGAACAAAATGTGGAGGAAGAAAAAATTCTCTCTCTCTGCCTGATGGTTGAGCTGCTCTCAGAATGGGACTTACATCATCAGTGTTCCTGGTTCTCAGGCTGTCAGACTTGGATGAGAACTACACGGGGGCACCTGGGTAGCTCAGTTGGTTAAGCATCTGACCTCAGCTCAGGTCATGATCTCATGGTTCATGAGTTCAAGCCCTGCATTGGGCTCTGTGCTGACAACTAAGTCAGGACCTAGAGCCTGTCTTCAGATTCTATGTCTCCCTCTCTCTCTGTCCATTCCCTGCTCATGCTCTGTCTCTCTGCTTCTCTCTAAAAAATAATTAAAACATTAAAAAATTAAAAAAAAACTACACTACTAGCTTCCCTGTTCTCCAACTTGCAGATGGCACATGGAAACTTCTCCACAATCACATAAGCCAATCCCTCATAATAAATCTCATTACCTATACAGTTTCCGTTATATATATAATTTCCACTGTTTTCTATAGAGTTTCCTATCGTTTCTCTGGAGAACTGTAATACGATATACAAATGAACTGAAAGCAGGAGCTCGAGCAGATATTTGTGCACCATTCATAGCAGCATTATTGGCAAAAGCCAAAAAGTGGAAAAAACCCAAGCGCCTGGTGGTCATCAACAGCGGAATGAGTAAACAAAACGTGGTGTACACATTTGGAATGGAATATTATTCAGCCTTAAAAACGGAGGAAATTCTGCTACATGTTACTATGTGGACAAGACTTGAGGACATTACGCTAAGTGAAATAAACCAGTTACAAAAAGGCAAATACTGTGGGATTCCACTCATATAAGATACCTAGAGTATCTTCACAGAAATAGGAAGTAGAATGGTAGTTGCTAGGGACTGGGGAAGGAAAAGTTGAGAGCTCTCTTTTAATGGATACCTCTCAGTTTGAGACGAAGAAAATGTTTTGAGATGCATGGTGATGTTGGTTGTATAGCAGTGTAAATGTACTTAATGCCACTGAATTGTACACTTCAGAATAGTTAAGATGGGAGGCGCCTGGGGGGCTCAGTCAGTTGAGTGTCCAATTCTTGGTTTCAGCTCAGGTCATGATCTCACAGTTTGTGAGCTTGAGCCCTATATCAGGCTCTATGCTGACACTGAGGAGCCTGCTTTGGGTTCTCTGTCTCCCCCCGACCTCAAAAATAAACATTTAAAGAAATTTTAAAAAGAATAGTCAAGATAGTAAATTTTAGGTTGTGTGTATTTTACTACCATTAAAAATTATAAAAATCATGGCAGCAAACATGTATAAATGAGGTATGATTGAGCAATCAAGAGAAATGAAATATTGATACGTGCTACAACATGGATGAGCCTGAAAATATTACACTATGTGAAAGAAGCCTGACAGAATAGATTACATTGTGTGATTCTGTTTACATGACACTTCTAGAACAGGTAAATCAACAGGGGCTGGACGGGGGAGGAAGTGGGGAGAAACGGCTTCATGGATACAGAGTTTTATTTTGGCATGATAGAAATGCTTTGGGACCAGACAGAGGTTGTGGGTGCACAACTCTTTGGATGTACTAAAAACCACTGAATTGTTCACTTAAAATGGCTAGCCATGTATTAGGTGGTTTTGACCTCAATACATTAAGAATTAAAATATAGGAGCACCTGGGCAGCTCAGTTGGTTAAGCATTTGACTCTTGATTTTGGCTCAGGTCGATCTCATGGTTCATGAGTTCAAGCCCCATATTGGGGTCTGCACTAACAGCAGGAAGCCTGCTTGGGATTCTCTCTCCCTCTCTCTCTTTCCTCCCCCACCCTTGCTCACAATCATTCTCTCTCTCTCTCAAAATAAATATACAAACTTTAATATATTTTAAATGATTAATTTAGATTAATATTTTAATCTCATGACTGGTATCTGTTTCCTGCTCAACACCAAGCACCACAGCTGCTCTGCGAAGGGGCAGCCCCAAACATGTTCCCCTGAGGGGAGGCTGGCCACTCAACTGACCCTCTTCTTCTCCCCTTTCGTGGGTACTCCTCTTCGTTCCTTCTCTCCTTTCCTCATCCCTCGTACCATCTTCATTACCAGGCCTACTGGGCTCGCCCCCAGTCTGCCCTCTGAGCTCTTTCCTATCACCCTCCCCTTGGCTTCCTGTCCTCCATGGACACTGGCCTCACCTCTGAACAGACCAAACACGCTGCCCGCTCACTGCCTGCACTGGCTGCCCCTAGCCCGCCATAGGGGCGCCGGGCTACTCAGTTGTTTTGCCCTCCTTGTATTTGGGTCCCCGCTCTAACATCACCTACGCAGAAAGGCCTTTTGTAACCACTCTATCTTCATTTTAAGTATGATCTTCCATGTTCTCTATCTCGTTCCACTGCCTTTTCTTTTCCTTCAGAACAGTTATCACTAGGCTTGTCATATTTGCATATTTAGATCTTTCTAAAATAAAAAATATAGATGAAAGTACTTTTTCTATCTCCACCAATATCACTTCCGTTTCCTCTTTTGCCAAAGGAAACCATCATAATTCTGATCTCTGACTTCATGTATTCTTCTACTCATGTTTTTATATTTCTACTTCACATGTGTGGGTGTAAACAATAAACAGCAATTGCTTTTTCTGTTTGTTTTAAATGTTATTTTATTTAAAAAATTTTTTTTTGTAATGTTTAATTTTGAGAAAGACAAATAGAGAGACAGAATCTGAAGCAGCCTCCAGGCTCCGAGCTGTCAGCACAGAGCTCAAAGTGGGACTCGAATTTGGGAACTGTGGGATCATGACCTGAGCCAAAGTTGGACACTTAACCGACTGAGCCCCCCGGCATCCCTGTTTGTTATTAATTATTTCTATACAGTTATCTATCATGCTCCATGTATATCTCCAACACACACACACTCATGTGCACATGCACACTTCTATCTATCCAGTTCATTCATTTTAATGGCTGCATTATATTTTAACAAATGAATATACCTCAATTTTTCTAGCCCCTTATGAATGAAAGTTTCCCTCTAGTTTATGGCTACTGTGAGAAATGCTGCAAGACAATATTTGTGCATGCCCTTCTACACATGTGGAGCTTCTATAGGGTATAAACCTGGAAGTAGAATTGTGGTATGCCAGATGTTTTCCGTCTGCCCCTCAGTTCCACTCTCTCCTCTCCTCTGTTCTGCACCCCAGGAAGCTGACCTTTATGAACTACATCAATGGATGCCCTTTCCATCTGCCGGTGGGAGATTCCAGCAGGAAAGCAGGGGAGTGGGTGGGTAGGAGGCAAGGGGGTTGAGATCAGCACATTTATTTTCCTGGTCTCTATCCTGCTGGTCTCTGTGAGTTGGCTACATTCCTCTCCGTAAGACTCCCTGAGTTTCCCTAAGGCTGTTGCTTCTCGGGTTCTGGGGATCTGGTGACCATTTTCTCTCTCTTTCCCCCTCAGACCTAGTGTTAGCCATGAAGTTCCCCAAACTTCCCTGCTACTGCTACCTGCATTGATTTTTAAAATTTTTGTTAACTCTGTGTTCTTGCAAATAGCCCTTTTATGAAACTGTCCTCAATGACCCAGGGTGAGAGCGCATTCTGTATCTTGCAAGACGCTGACCAGTACATATGAGGGTATGTGATTTTCAATTTTCCTAGATGCTAATCAGTTAAACCTTCCTCTATTTCTCCCAGATCTCAGGTATTTTCTGATGCCACTAAAATGTGACTTCCTTGCTTTTCACCACCTGAAATCTCTGTTCTACACAGATTGGCCTGTTCATTGGTCGCTGAACATCCTTGTGCTCTCAGACCTTCCTTAAATAAAATATTCCTCCCCATTCTGTTTCCCCTTTTTTCATACTGTAATCATTTGCACCCTTCCACCTCTCCTCCCCCTCTCTAAACTCCCTAGAGTGAGGAATCTCACTTGCTTCATGAAATCAAGCTACTGAGGGAGCTAATGACCATGAGCTCCTAATGCTTATTGTCCCCAATGTGCAGCTGGTCCTCTGCCTCTCAAAAATCTCTTGTGCTTGTGGGGCATCTGGGTGGTTCAGTCAGTTAAGCATCTGACTCTTGATTTCAGTGCAGATCATGATCTTATGGGTTGAGCCCTGAGTTGGGCTCTGTGCTGACAGTGTGGAACCTGCTTGGGATTCTGTCTCTCCCTCTTTCTCTGACCCTCCCCAGCCTCCCCAGCTCATGTGTACTCTCATTCTTTCTCAAAAATAAATAAACTTTAAAAAATCTTTTGTGCTTATTTTCCACTATTAATTAGTTTTTCCTATGTATATGTCTAGTGTCTTCAACTATACTACACTTCCTTGAAATGTAACTGACTTAAAGCTCTGTTTCTTTTTTTTTTTAAGTATCTACCTGCATTATTTAACTGCTGTGCTCGAGAGGTACTCAGTTAATATTTTTGATGACTCAGTATATGAATCTACTGCCCTAATATCACTAATCAACATGCAATCTGATGACTCAAGTCCTCTCTACCCTTATAAATATATAATTTCCCTTTTTAGGCCAGTTGAATTCATTCTTATGTCAAACACATCTTGTTAAATAACCTGTGTGTCTGAGTTCTGAAAAGTATACATTTTTGGTAGTGAATGAATTAATGCCTGTGAATTTATTAAAGATCTAAAATTACTATTAAAATTAAAATTAAAGTATCTGTATTCTTGGAGTCCCTGGTTGAGTCAGTTGGAAGAGCATGGGACTCTTGATCTTCAGGTCATGAGTTTGAGCCCCATGTTGCGTGCAAAGATAACTAAAATAATAATAATAATAATAAACTTAAAAAATTTGTATTCTCATGATGAAAAAATTTCTTATCAGTGACAACAAGGATGATGATACCCAACCAAGTTAGTTAACAGGGATCAAGGGCCTTCCATTCCCACCCTCTCCAATGTGAAAATCTGAGGTTTCTTTGTTGACTTTGAAGTATCTGCTAACATCTGCAGACATCCTAAGGGAAATTGGCATACGATAAATAGATAGATCCATGCTATTTTTAACTCTACTGGGGGAAAAAAGGCAAGGAGAAATTAGGTTTCTCTATGTGAAAACAGGAAGAGAGATGTTTTTCAGGATCCTACCTAAAGCAAAAAGAAACAAAAATTAGTCCCAACCTCCTTCATGGCCACCCCAGGCAGATGCCTATCTAACATATACCAAGTGGTCATAAAGTTACAAATAATCTTTGTATTTGTCAAGCCATGGACAGAGTGGCAGAATGGTTACAGGACATTAACAGAGGGAGTGAATGGTGAAGACACAACATTGGTCAGTATAAACAATTGTAACCATTTGCAAGAAAAAGAAATAAAGCAACATTAAGGAGTAGCTCTATTGAGGGAAGGCGTTTTTGTCACCAGAACTCTTGTATCATGGGGGACCATGCTTGGGTTGGCGAAAGGACAGGCAGGTTTATCTGTTGAGGAGAGATGTGTGGAGTGGGTGCTAAGGTGGTGGTTCTCAAAATCCTGTCCCCCGTCCAGCAGTGCCACCTGGAAACTTGTCAGAGAGGCAAACTTCAGACCAACTGAATCAGAATGTCTGCGGGATGGGACTCAGCAGTCTGTATGTTAACAAGCCCGGCAGTCAATTCTGATGTGTGCTCAGGTTTGAGAACTAGAACTACCATGCCAGGAAATTGTTTATACAATACCTGTCTGTGTGCCTCTGCCGTTAAACTATTTGAGGTTTTTCCTGTTAGGAAATGTTTCCCACTTTGCCCATCATTGTTCACTCCAGCCAAGTGGAGCTGTGGGTGCCTGTGGGCTCAGGTAGACTCACACTCTTAGGCACTTCTAGTCCTAAGGAAGTTGTATAGAATTGCAGGTAGACTAGGAGGTCTACCGTGGAAGTCACTAGGAGGTCTAACTAGGAGCTCACAAACCATGAGACCATGACCTGAGGCAAAATCAAGAGTCAGACTTAGCCAACTGAGCCACCCAAGTGCCCCAGGATTTTTTATTTTTAAGCAATCTCCACACCCAATGTCAGGCTCGAACTCACAACCCTGAGATCAAGAGTCACATGCTCCACTGACTGCACCAGCCAGGTGCTCCACGAATGATTTAAATAGAGTGAAATTCAATGCTATAACAAAGGTCTGTATGGGGTAATGTGGAAGCCCAAAGAAAGGACATTTAGATCAGGGGACGTTTCCTGGAGAAATTAGTATCTTTTCTTCAGAACACAGAAGACGTACTTAAAGTATTAAAGTAACTGAGAGAAAAGGGGGGAGGTATATGTTTCTGGTGGAAGGAATAGCATTAATCAAAGACAGGGAGTTCGAAGAGGATAGCAAATGCTGGGAATGGAGATTCTCAGAAGTCAGCATTAGAGAGAAGCACATTAGCAGCTGGAGAGGGGGATAGCGGGTGACCACCTGTCTGACTTTCCCCAGAAAGGTCTCAGTTATAGCACTGAAAGTCCTCAGTTCCTCTGTTCTAGACAAACCAGAATGCTTGGTCATACTTGGATAGAGGCCAGAGTGCAGGTCAGGTGTGCCACAAAAAGAAGTACATACTTGATCCATCAGATGTCCATCAAGATGTCACTAAAGATGACAGGATATATTTGGGACAATCTTACATGGCTGCATTAATAAGAATAGGGGCCCAAGAGAAGGGAAGGCAAAGTCAAGCCTCCTGGCTTTTGCTGTCCCACACAAGGGGGGATATTAAAACACATATAAAAAAAAAACCACTGGTAAAGAGGGAGGAAGGAAAGGCAGGAAGGCAAGGAGGGAGGATAAGTCTTGAAGTCTGGAGTTGTGTATCCATTGTTTCCAATTACTCATACACAGTCTGTAAGCTTCAACATCCACATCTGTGAAATGGGATAATACCTACCTCCTTGGTTTGTTTTGATGATCAAACGACAGAGTGCATGTGAAAAAGCTTTGTAAACTATAAAGCACTATATGAGTCTTACTAATAGGGACACTATCAAACTCAAAATATATCCAACCACATCAATCTAGAGAGTGTAATTTGGGTTGTAATTGCATCACACTGCTGCCTGCATTTTACCAGTGCTGTCATCATTAAAACGCCTGTTGGTCAGCTGGCTCCAGTGGGATTCAGAGTGGCTGGGGACAATTGCCAAGGGAGAGACAGTCTAGATCCTTCCTTCTCTTCCATCATACCATAAAAATTCAAACCAGGGAAAGTTGGATTAAAAAGAACATGAGAGGCATAGGGGGACAGAGAAAGGAAGGGGAGTGATTTGTTCTAGATTCCAAAACTACCATTCTAAGGGTTGATATCAAGTCAAGTCATGGCCTTTTTGGAATTCTCTTTTGCCCATGGGACACAACTCAAACTTCTTGATCAGGTCCCTGGCCTTCCTCTCCAGATTGTCTCCAATCCTTCCTCCATATGCTACATTGCTACCACAACTAACTGCTAGCCATGGTGGAATCTGTCCTGCTCTCCTCTTGCCTGTGCTCTTCCTTTTGCCGACTTCCCTCTTTAGAGTTCTGTTATGGGCTCAGATGCTACCTCCAACGTGAAGTCCATGTTTACTTCCCCGGGGAAAGCCAGGCATCAGTGAGCCCAAAGCATCTCGGGCACTTTTCTAGCATGGGGAGCATGTGATGCTGTGTCACAGACAAGAACATTGGGTTTTCAGTCATATTCTGGCTTTTATGCTCGGATGGGCCATTTACTCTTTGGTGCAAGACACAGGAGAAGCCCTACAGTGGGTTGTGAAGCCAGACAGCCTGGATGTGGGAATGGGGAATAAACTCTTGGTCCCTAAATATGTCAAAAGGGGGTAATGAGGTTAGTGCTGATGTCATAGTGTAGTTGTGAGAATAAAATGAGTTAACATATCAAAACCACTGAGCACAGTGCCTGGCATATGCTTGTTAGCTCTCGTTATTAATCTCACAGTTTCTTCTCTTGTGAAATGGGAATTGCACTCATGGAAGAGGGCTGATACAAGAATTACTCAAGAAGAAGTGCTTGGCTTAGAGAAGGTCTGTGATAAATCTTTTTCTTGCCCTCTCAGCTCTTGCTGTTTGTTCTTCACTGAAAGATGTTTCCACTGCTAAAACCTCTTAGCTCCTCCAGGGAAGAGAGACATTCATCCATCTTCCATCCCCAGTGTCTGGCACATACTAGGTGCCTAAGAAATACTTGGCAAACGAATTGATAAAAAAATATGGTCTTGGCAAAACTCAAATGGCCTTAAATGACCTCTTAGCAATATACCAAAAGGTCACCAAATAGGAATTACAATCCCTAAAAATCTGTGTAATTTTTATACATCTGTGGAAAATTCACAGTTTGTTAGGTCTCTTGAGTTTTGTGTTTATGTCTCTTGTTTTGTTTTGGTTTGGTTTTTTCTTCCCTAGCCTTCTCTGTTCCCTGTTTTCATCTTGGGTAAAATTTCTCAATCCTGGCACTAGAGATTCTTTGTTTTGAGACCGGACCTGTGATTGTAGGCTGTTTAGCAACATGCAGGGCCTCTACCCACAAGAAGCCAGTAGTGTCTCCCACCCCTGGCTCTGACAATGTAATATGCCTCTAGGCATTGCCAAGAGTCTGGGAGAGGGGGCAAAATCCACCCTCATCTCCCACCATTGAGAGCTATTGGTCTAGGGAATCTGCTCAAACATTTTCAGATAAACTAAATTTTGGTAAGGACTGATTTTTTTTCCTTCTTTTTTTCTCCAAGGCAGAAATTTGGTTCAAATGCCTCCAAATTGCATACACTCTGACAACGGTGAAGGAAAAGGAATTTCTTCTTCCCTGACTGCAGTATTCCTCTAGACCCTCATCTTCGGAAATGATAAAGTTGGGGTGCCTGGTGGCTCAATTGGTTAAGCATCTGATTTCACCATTCATGAGTTCACCGTTCATGAGTCTGAGGCCTGTGTAAGAGCTCTGTGCTGACAGTGCCTAGACCAGCTTCAGATTCTGTGACTCCCTCTCTCTGCTCTACCCCACTTCTGTGCTGCTCTCTCCCAAAAATAAATAAAAACTTTAAACCAAAAAAAATTTTTTTAAATAAAAAAATGGCAAGGTTAGGGGAAATGGTTAAGAGCACATTTTATTTATCTAGACCTACGCCCCTTACATAGCAATTGCATCTTTCTTTTATTTCACTTGGTGGGGAAACTCAAAGAATGCAGTGTTTCACAATTCAAATTAAAGCTAAAAACACACCAGGCTGATTTTCTGGGAGTGAGCAGTAGGGGAGGAAATTTATGATGGCATAACTGCATGAAGACTTTTTAGCACCAGAAAGATGTTTTACAGCATGAAAGAAAAATATGTATGTTGAGAAAGAACATGAATGCTAGAAACACATCGTTACTATAAATTTTGAATCTGAGACACAATTCACAATGCTGCTTTACTAATAGTGCAGCTTTAAACCTATTTAAGCTGGGAAATTTGTTATCAGGTGACTCATACATGTGGGGAAATCCAGTTCATGTGTGCCAAAGATGAAAGAAAGCGATTAGGTGTTTAAATGTTAAGATTCCATTCAGTCTTGTGAATGAACTGCAGTAATCTTGATGAGAAAAAAAGCAAAGGGCAGTTACTCATCAAGTTAAAAAATGCTGAAGGACTCTCTGGATTTAAATAATAAAACCTTATATTTATGACACATTTATCTTTCAAATGCTGTGAGTACTTTTATTTCTTTTTTATTTCAAAATATTCACAAAGTTAAAGGAAAAAAGTTTAGTACAGTACAAAGAACTTTTTGTCCTTAACCATTTGAAAGTACAGACCTGGGAGCCTATTGTCCACAAATGCTTTTTCCTAAAGACAAAGACTCTCTCCTATATAATCACAATGCAACCATTAAAATCAGACAATTAACACTAATATATGACTGCTCTCTAAGCCTCAGACTCTACTCATGTCCTGCCAATGGTCTCAGTGATGTGTTTTCTAGCAACAGGTTCGGAATCACACACTGCACTAAGTTGTCCTGTCTCTGTCATCTCCTTCTGCCTGAAACAATGTCCCGGTCTTTCTTTGACTTTCACGACCTTAACGCTTTTGAGTTATCTTGTAACATGTCCCTTCATTTGGGTTTTGGTGGCGTCTCCTTAGGATTATATTCAGGTTACACAACCTTGGCGGGAATATCATAGAGTGATGCTGCTTTCTTCTCCTTATATCCTGTCATGTGACACCTAAGTTCAATCTGTCCCATTACTAATGAAGTCCACTTTGATTCCTTGCTTAAGGTAATATCTGCCAGGCATGTCCTCTGTGAAAATATTCTTTTTCCTAGTGAAACCATGTAAACATCCCATTCCTCAGCAAGCTTTTGATGTGCTCATTTATTCATGTCTTCGTACTCATAATTTTCTATTTTATTCAACAGGTGATGATGCTTCACTGTCATTTTTAATTTTGATGCTCAATTTGTTCCTGATTTGGCCAATGGAAGGCTCTTCAAGTTGGCTTCTTTGTCTTTTTGACACTTTCACATCATTCCTTGAGCCCTTCTTTGCTCTTCACAATAAAGTGTTCCAGGCTTATACCCTCCCTGCCCCAGCTGTGGGATCAGTCATTTCTCTAAGGAGCCCTGGTTCCTCTCAAAGGAAAGTGTTCTTTAGAAGCCAAGATCTTGGCAGTAGCTGTGCTCATTGGTATCAGGCTGTCACTGCCCCTAAACTTGCTGTGGTGCCTATAAAAATGTGTCACCTGGGTGGCTCTATCGGATGAGCACCGACTTCCACTCAGGTCAAGATCTTGCACTTCATGGGTTCGAGGCCTGTGTCGGGCTCTGTGCTGACAGCTCAGAGCCTGGGGTCTGATTCAGATTCTGTGTCTCCATCTCTGTCTGACCCTCCTCTGCTCTCACTTTGTCTCTCTCTCTCAAAAATAAATAAACATTAAAGGATTTTTAAAAATGTGTCACTCGGATCTCCTGCTACAGGCAACATACTTGACTGACAGCCCCAAGTACTGCCCCCGGATCTATCGCCTTGTTTGTATTGAGACCATACTCCCCAGGAGTTATTCCCAGTCCATGCTTAAGCACAGCAGGCTCAGTGGGCCCATTCTGGCAAGACACTGGAATTCTTCAATGGGCAACTTTGGCTTGAGAACTCCCCATCTACTTAGTAAATTCATTCTTGGAACTATGCTGCTGTTAAAGACTTGTCTTACTCCCATCCTTCCTTCCTTATCTCCTTCCACAAATGTCAGAATACATTTCAGTCTGAAGGATCTCTCTCCCTTCTCCTTTCTTATTTGTATTAGTTACCTATCATGGTGTAGCAATTACCCTCAAAAGATATTAGCTTAAAATAAACTGCATATTTATAATTGCATAGTTTTTGTCAGTCAGGAATTTGAGAGCAGACTGGGTGGTCTGGAATCTCTCATGATGTTGCCATCAAGATGTCAGCCACAGCACAGTCATATGATGGCTTGACTAGACCCTGGAAGATCTATTTCCAAGATGACTCAGTTGGCTGTTGGCAGGAGGTCTCAGTTCTTCACTACAAGGGCCATTCCTTAGGATTACTTGAGTGTCCTTGTGACATGACAGCTGACTTTCCCCCCACAGCAAGTGCTCCAAGAGAAGGCAGAGCCACTGTTAAAAACAAGACAACTGGTCCAAAATGGAGTCACTTATGCTAAGCCCCATGTCTCCAAACTGAAACTTTTGGTTTTGTCCTCTCTCAGAAATGGATTCTTAAACCACTCAATCATGAATCACCTGGTAAGCACTGGTGAGGTAATCTGCCTGATAGACCCTTGCCATTCCCTGAAGGAAAGCAGCTGTGTCACAATGGTTCAGTTATTTTGCTAGTATAACTTTCTTGTCCCACTCCCTTCTACTGATAAAAGTCTTCCATTTTGTACAGCTCCTCAGAATTCCTTTCTATCTGCTATGTGGGTTGCTGTACCACTCGTTATTTTTGAGAGAGAGACAGAGACAGAGCACAAGCTGGGGAGTGGTAGAGAGAGAGGGAGACACAGAATCTGAAGCAGGCTCCAGGGTCTGAGCTGTCAGCACAGAGCCCAACATGGGGCTCAAACCCACGCACCACGAGATCATGACCTTAGCCGAAGTTGGCCGCTCAACCAAGTGAGCTACCCAGGCACCCTGCCAATAACAACTTTAAAATTACCCAGTTGAATTTCTTTTTAACACCACCATGTCTTGTATTGTCTAACCTTAAATTCACACCATGTCATTGCAGCAGTAGGTCAACTCTATTCAGCACGGGAGGGGTCTTCCCAGGGATAAGACTGCCAAGAAGAATTATTGGGGGCTACCTTAGAGGCTGTCACACTCTTATGCATCTCTTGCACATCTATACCTGTCTTGGTAACTCCTTCTTAGTAAACATGAACTGACACATTTGCTTGGTAGACAGAGTTAGGGAGGGAATACACACACATACACACAGACACACATGGTCACATATTCATTTATAGCTATGTTTATTTTTATATCTATCCACATCTATTGAAAACCATAAATTCATATCAATACATCAAATACCAATACAGAATCACAGCATCTGTTCTAGTGTTTTCTCTTTGTGTATTTGTAAATCCGTTGTATGTGTTGAGATACCTGGACTTAGAGATTTATCTAGTTTATCAAATATGGGAAGTTTTCGATTCTTATTTCTTCAAATATTCTTTTTTATAATGTTTACTCATTTTTTTGAAAGATAGCGATAGAGTATGAGTGGGGCAGGGACAGAGAGAGAAGACACACAATCTGAAGTGGGCTCCAGGCTCTGAGCTGTCAGCAAAAAGCCCCATGTGGGGCTTTACTCCACAAACTATGAGGTCATGACCTGAGCCAAAGTTGGACACTTAACTGACTAAGCCACCCAGGTGCCGCCTTCTTCAAATATTCTTTATGCCCTTTTCTCTTTCTTACTGGGAATCCTGGTTGCCACCTTCAACATTGCTACTGCACCATGGAGAGAAGGGCAGGCAAGGGCAAATTAAAACACAACAAACCTCTTCTACCATGTTTCAGTGCTCATTTTTTATTTTATTTATTTGTTTAAATGTTTATTTATTTATTTTGAGAGAGAAAGAAAAAAGAGTGTGAGCAGGGGAACAGCAGAGTGAGAGGGAGAATCCGATGCTATCAGCACAGAGCCTGACACAGGGTTCAATCTCATGAACCATGAGATCATGTCCTGAGCCAAAATCAAGAGTCAGATGCTCAACTGACTGAGCCAACCAGGCACCCCAAACTTAGCTTTTGGATAACAATGGTTCCCCCTTACCATGGAGGATACAGTCCAAACCCCCCAGGGGGTCCCTGAAACCATGGATACACCTGAACCCTCTATGCACTAAGTTTTTTCCTAAACATAAAAGTTTAACTTATAAATTAGGTGCAGTAAGAGATCAACAACAATAATAACACAACAGAACCGGGGTGTCTGCCTGGCTCTATCAGTGGGGCATATGACCTTGATCTCAGGGTCATGAGTTCAAGCCCCATGTTGGACACAGAGCTTACTTTAAAAAAATGGGACACTTATAACAATTTACTGTAATAAAAGTTCCATGAATGTGGTCTCTGTCTCCCCAAATATTGTATTATACTACACTTACCCTTCCGTTTGTCATGACATGAGATGATAAAATGCTCTTGTGATGAGATGAGATGAAGTGAGGTGAATGACACTGTGATATAACATTAGACCACTTATCTTGATCTCCTGATGATAGGGGCTGTGGTTGGCTGTGGGTAACTGAAACCAGAGATAGTGAAACTTCAGATAGAGGAGGACTACTGTATTAAGAAAATAAAGGCCATCAAATGGAAACTGTTTCAAATTTTTATCTCTATTATCCCATTGCCCCGAAACCTATAGCTACAAGGGGCAGCTTCGGGTTTTGTGGTATCTGAGCATATACAACTGGGAAAGGGGGAATTAGAAAAAAAAAGAATTAAAAAAAAAACTTACCTTGACAAATAAACATATGACCATGTTATATTGTTGTCATGGTCCCTCCCAGCACCTCTGGAAGAAGCCTGTGAAAGTAGAGATGCAAGAAGGGAGCTGGAACTTTAGCAGCCTTTGATAGGCATCGCCTTCTCTCCCATCCAGAAGTGGGGGTCTTCCTCCTCCCCCTATCCAAGGCTAATTCATCCTGTGCTCTCCCTCTCTCTTCCCTTCATTCCTTATTTTCTTCTAAACAACAATTCCATCACACAGAACGTACTATTCTCTAACATGTTCTTCAATTAACAGTATATCAAGGCTACACTTCCAAATCAATACATCTAAATTTACACAATTCTTTTCAACAGCAGTATAATATTCCAATATAAGGATATACCATTGTTTATTCAACTATTCCCTACTGAATGCATTCAGGTTTTTTTTTTATTAGATTGAACCATATACAACTACCATATTTGTCAGCTTATTTTGTTCATTTTCTATTACAACATTTTACTAAATATCTATGTACATACATCTCTATAAATTTTGTTTCTTGGATAAATTCCAAGAGATGGGATTCTCTTTTAAAAGAGGTATATATTGGGGGAATTGAGTGGCTCAGTCAGTTAAGTGCCTGGCTGTTGATTTTGGCTCAGGTTATGATCTCAGTTTCCTGAGTTTGAGCCCCACAGAGGGCTCTGTGCTAGTGGTGCGGAACCTGCTTGGGATTTTTCCCTCTCTGTCCCTCTACCTCTCATGCTCTCTTTCTCTCTCACACACAAAATTAAAAGAAAAAAATTTTTACAAAAAGGTGTGTATAATGGGCCACCTGGTTGGTTCAGTGGGTTAACTATTGACTCAGTTTGGGTGCGGGTCATGATCTTATGGTCCCAAGATGGAGCCCTGGTGTCAGGCTCCCTGCTTGGTGTGAAACCTGCTTAAGATCCTCTCTTCCTCTCTGTCCCTCCTCCATGCAGGTGCATGCACCCCCTCTCTCTAATAAAAAAATAAAATAAGTTGTGTATGTTTTACTCCTAGATTGCTTTCCTAAAATGTTAGCATAATGTATGCTTCCACCAATGACCTTTTGGAAGTAATAAGCCCCAGCGGCCTTGTTTCAGTGCTTTTCAAAGCAGACTTCTCCACCGTACCCTGTATTCGCCATTAGTGCCCACACCTTCTCTCACCACAACTCTTCAACCAGTTTTCCACCTGTGTTTCGGTTTCTGTCTCTAGCTTCTCCTCTTCTATTCATTCCTAGATACTTGTATTCCACATCGATCTGCTCTGGCTCACTTTTCTAGTGACAATGAATGCTCCCTGCTCCCCCTCAGTAAGTTTAGGACTTCAGCTATAATCTCTATCCTCAGTCCACCAGAGAGGTGGCCTTAAGTTGACTTCACCTCAATTTAGAAAATATTGTCCCTTCCTGGAGATATGTTACTGTCATCCTCCAGAAAATTGTGGTGATAACTATTCTCTTGCTATTCAGTATTCTACAGTACATTCCTGGAGTGTGTGGTGTACAAACTTCACAATCATCACTGAATAGCTGCATTTTCCACTCCTCTCCTGAGTCCACACTTCTACATCAATCTGTGTACCGGATACCTCTAGCTGGAAGTTTCACAGATAGGACCAATATAAAAGACCCATTGTTTAACTTATCATCACCTCTTCTGAAATCCTCCTTATACATTTTTTTTCTTAGTAAACGAGGCTCTCATTCACTTGGGTGCATAACTTAGAAACCTGGAAATTCACCCTAGACTACTTCACACACACACACTCTCCCCCTCTCTCAATTCACATCTGATAGGTTCCCAAGCCCTGTGGTTTCCACCCCATATTCCTCATATCCATGATCTCTTCAATGCCCAGGATTGCAATCCTGACCATCTCTTCCATAGGGTAAAAATAACTTCCTCCTTGGTCTTCCTACTTTTTGCCTTGCCTCCCTTCTTATTATCCACATCATAGTGGATATCTATTATTCACTGCAGTCAGAGAAATTATTTAACATGTAAATAAATCAGTTCTTTACCATGAGAAAAATGCTTCGAAGTCCACACTGTCAACAGGCTAAAATCTAAACAACTAAGCAGGATTTAAAAATCTATTTATTTATCCAGTATCTACTTAATGGTCTGCCTCATTTTCCAACATTCTCTAAAAGCACCCTATGCTTCAGCTGTAAGGATCTACTTTCAAATCTCCAACATGCCAAGCTCTCTAATAATTCAGTGCCTTTGCACCTGCTCCCCTTCTGCTTGGAATTCCTTGTCAATCTTGTTGGCCTGACAAACTCCGACTTGAATTTCAAGCCTAAGCTCTAGGGTTATTTTCCTCTTTTTAAATGGTGCAGGCAGACAAAGACTTCAGGCAGACACTCAAGTTCCTTATTGATATGTGGCACAGCTACACCACAGCAATTTCAACATTTAAATGATTTATCAATTTGTGTTCCCAAACACAGTCATAAGCTTCTGGACAGGAGGGGCCATGATTAGTCTCATCTTTGCATCCACACATAACACAGTGACCGGCATTGAATATTTAGTAGGCATTTGAATGAATGCAAAAATAAATTAGTTAAGTAGTGAGGATGATGTCCAGGCTAGGGCTTAACCTTAAGCTATGTAGATTTCTCATTTAAGTAAGCTTTAAAAAATTGGCAAAGAACAGAAGAATATATCAACAGAAATTTAAGAAATAAAAAGTAAAATAAAGCTCATATTATTTTACCATCCTAATGCCTGTTTTAATGCACTTACTATTTACTTTTTTTTGGTCTTTGCTCAAATATGTGGTAAATAAAAAACATATATTTTCAAATATATGCTTATGTTTATATTTATATTTTACCTAGCTGTAATGAAAACACATGTGCACTTTCACATGGTTTTAACTAACTGTAAATATTTTCCAGCACTGTTGTATGGTCAGCTGAACCATCACTTTTCAACATTGTATGATACTCCCTTTTCCTACTTTGGATGATGGCCTACAGAGACCTACATTGTACTCGGTTTCCTATTATAAACAGGAATAGAGCTAGGTTTTTTGGAATCTGCCATTTATACAATTTTGAGAGATGTTTTCAGAAAAAGAATACAAAAAAACCTTACTTTCGCAAACTTTGTGAATGCATTGTTAGGGCCCCTCCTGGGGCTTGGAAAGGGCCTGTGAAAGTGAAGCTTGTCACTTAATTTAAGTGAAGGTTAATTTTCATCACCTTCACAGTTATCTACCTCCAATTATAAATAATCCTGCAATAAAGCATTTTGAGCATGTGATTTGTTTCCCCTCTTCTATTTTGTTTCAAGGATTCCAAGTTATTACGTCACTATTCACCTTGAGGTTGAGAAAGGAAATTATTATTATCTATTATCTATTGATACATTATCAATATAGAGTAGATATATTATTTAAACATTTTTAAATTTTTATTTACTTTAGAGAGAGAGAGACAGAAAGAGAAGGAGCAGGGGAGGAGTAGAGAGAGAGGGAGACACAGAATCCGAAGCAGGCTCTAGGCTCTGAGCTGTCAGCACATGTGAAGCTCAAACTCAGGAACTGAGAGATTGTGACCTGAGCCGAAGTCGGACGCTTAACCAACTGGGTTACCCAGGCATTCCAATATATTATTTACTTTAATCCATACTACAAATCTGAAGGAGGCATCATCCCCATTTTACAGATGAGAAAACTGAGGTGCAGTGGGTTTTGTACATCATGTACATCTTTGTGCAGTCATATCTTGTAACCGGTAGAGTCTGGATCCGAAGCTCATGCCTTCTCTTCTCCACTACATCATGGCATCTCCACAGCCTCTCTAGCTTCACAGTAATACATTTTCTAGGCTATTGCTGAAAAACCTGGTTTACAGTTACCTGTTTTGAGGAGGCCACTAGACAAAACTTGCAGTCTTGACATGGTTCTTGGAAGAAGGTAATTTAAATCCATGTGGCTAGACTTTTTCAGGTGAATTTAGGGGAAAGTGATTTGACTGCCTCTGTCCTCTGTCTGCTTACAGACCTGTATCACTTAGTTTAGCATGTATTTCTTAGAAGAAGCAGTGTCTGAAGTTGAAAGACCTGGGCTGGGTTTGAGTCCTGCTGTTCACTACTTGAGTGGCCCTGGGTAAGTCATCCAACTCCCTCATTTTCCTCTTATGTGCAATGAAGATAATAAGTAACAAATCCTGCCTCCCTCCAGTCTAGTTTTGAGCATCCAGTACAGTGCAAACTCTTAGTGAAGTCCAATGTCACTGAGGTACCTAGTTCCCCCTTATCAGAGGATTTGCTTTCCCTGGTCCATGAGGCCAACCATGATGGCAAGCTGATCATTCTTCTGACTGTTGTGAAAGGTCAGTAGTAGCGTAAGGCTACGTCACAATGCTTTCACTTCACTTCATCTTTCATGTAGACACTTGATCATTTTACATCATCCCGATAAGAGCGAGTACAGTACAGATAGTTTGAGAGGCCATAGTCACCTAACTTTTATTACTGTGTATTATTGTAATTGTTCTACTTAATGGTTAGTTATTGCTGTTAATCTCTTCGTAGGCCTAACTGATAAGTTAAACTTCATCTCAGGTATGTATGCATAGGTAAAAACACTATGATTTCAGGCATCCTCTGGAGGTCTTGCAGTTACACGTAATTTTTCTATCAGTAACTTTTCTATCAGTAACACCGTGGGAGTTCCTCCACTTGCTTACCCACCTGCCTCCAGGTAAGGGCCTGTGACAGCTGGACAAAATTCATCTGATGACTCCATTATGGTTAACTCTGGCTGGAGTTCCCTCCTCAGCTGAAGTTGTCACTTCTTATGGGGATGGGTGTCGGAGCTGAGCTGTTACACCTGGAAGCCCAGGGCATCAAGCATCAAAAGCAACAGAGGCTGTGCAAAACCAGGCTGAAATTCTGGTCAATCTTTTCCTCCTCAAGCTGCGAGCTGACTAAATAAATAAATAAATAAATAAATGCCAAACATTTGTCTATAAACGCAATTAGTAAAACCCGAAGCACAGTCTTTACCAATTGTCCCTTTGCTCTGTCTTAAGTGCTGACGCATCTATCTTGAAATTTTACCTGGCCATTTAGAAATTTTAGTCCTTGTGGGACCTACTTTTGGGGACGGTCTGTAATTCTGGAAAGCCACAAGAAAATAAAAATCTCTGTTTTGAGTTGGCGTTCGAACATCCTTCACCGTATCACGTTTAAAGCTGGTGTGTAAGCACCATTAGTCTCTCTTTTCCTTAAGAGAGAAAGCTTAAATCCATTTCCAAGCCCCAAGATTGAGCTCATCCCCGGGTGCCAGACTCCGCGCGGCTCCCCGCGCACGGCCTGCATAGCTCCACAGCTAGCCCGCCGCCTCCCGCGTCCCCGGCCCAGGTGTCAAGCAGCGGGGGCCCAGACCGCCACCTGGCTCGGCCAGCGGCGACCGCACAAAGAGCGGAGCAGGCGGCGGCCGGGCCGAGCCGCCGAAAGTAGTCCCGACCCACGCCAGGCCGATGTTGTTCGACGTCGATTCACGCCCTCCGCGGGGAGGGCCGCAGCGGCCGGCCCAGGAAAGAATCCCATAGGAATGCGCGGGCGGGAGGCCTTCTCCCTCTAGCTCGTCTCCGCTCGCCTGGCAGATCTCCCGGGGTCTCCAGGCAGAGGCCGCGCGCATGGCCCCCAACCTTCTTCCATAGCCGCACGGGAGGCGGCGCCGAGGGAGGGGCTCGCCTGCGCGCAGGGAGACTTTGGCGGCGACTCACAGCGGCAGCGGGACCCGCGGTATCCCTGCGCCGCTGCGTGAGAGGAAGAGGCTGAATGAGGAACTGCGCGGGGGAAGCGGGGCGCCGGGGGAGGAGGCGGCGGGATGGAAGCAGACGCTGGCGTCGCGCGAGCCCCCGGCAGAGCAGCGCGGTAGAGAGGGCGGCGGCGGCGGCGCGCGCGGAGCCTTGACGTGCCACTCTCTTTCTTCTCTCTCTCTGGAAAGCTGGGAAGCATGAGCGTGCAGACCTGCCGATGCGGCGGCCGCCCCGGCTCTTCACCTCCCCCTTTTCTGGCCGCCCCTCGCCGGTGAGAGAAGAGAACGCGAGAAGGGAAGATGGGGGCCGTCCTGAGGAGCCTCCTGGCCTGCAGTTTCTGTGCGCTCCTAAGAGGTGGGAAAGGTGGGGGGGG
>NC_043709.1:93428400-93466188 GCF_006229205.1 Suricata suricatta
CCAGGAGAGGCCTGGTCGTGGGGAAGGAGAGAGAAAGGGGCCCGGGAGAAGGGGCTGTGCGCTCCGCCCGGCCACAATGCAGACCCCTTCCTGGGGCTCCGGACCTTCCCGGGACACATAGGGGCCTCCTCCGGGCTAGGTGAACCCCTGGGGCTCCATTCTATCGCAGTGACTGAGGCTCCGTGTGTCCCTTGCTGCCGGGAGCCCTCCGGGAGAAGGGGCTTTGTATGGATTTTGGCTTTGAAAATGTTGGAACCGAAGATGCTTCAGCGTTGGTCTTCGCTCTCGAAGCCCCCGCCTTTTCTGTGTCTCTGAACGTGAACTTTTAGAGCCTTCTTCCTATTTTTCAGGCCTTGTTACTTCTAATAATTGGCTGCCGTCGGGGCTCTAATGATCCTGGGTGAGAGCACAGTTGGAAAGGGACTCCGAGGTTATAGGGCGAGCGTTTCAACATCGGCGGTCTTCTGAGCTTCAGCCCATAAAAAAATAGAAACGTTGCCCTTGTAACCCCTGGTATTCAGGACTTGCCCCTATTTTCGGAGCCTGCAAGTGTACAGTTGGCACTAGCAGGAGAGTCATCCTCGTGTGACGAGGAGCCCGTCCTGGGACTGAAGTTATCATTTGCTGCGCTCCCCCGGGGCACTGCTTGCTTGACACTTTGGTAAAAAAACGGGGCTGTTCTGGATATTTTGCTCCGAGAATCGCATAAATTCGACGGCCCCGTGGTTTTTGGAGTTGCCCTGGAAAGCTGTCACGCACGTTGTGACTTTCATTTTGTGACAGTTCACTAAGGTTTTTGATTGGCCCGCAAGATTTCAGCAGCTCGTCCCAAACTTAGTGTGGAAGTGGTGATGAGTCTGGTGCTGCTGAGTCCTTACCAGCAGTTTACGTTTGGATCGATGTAATGGCTGTGGCTTTGGTTTTGTTAAAATTCTCACGTGTTCATGGTAAATTCATTTCAGGTATAGGACCTCTTGAGTCCCCGGAGATTTTGAGCCCTTCATTTAACGAGCTAAACGTTTGTTTAGCCTCCAAATCTTGCTGAAGTTTACAGGGCACGATAGTAACCCACGGTCTTGTACAAAGGAGCCCAGTATGCCTTCTGTGTGTGTAGATTTGTGTTGGATGAATGCGATGGACTTTTTTGGGGGGTGGGGGGATTTTTTTTTCTGTAGTTACTCTTTTGCAGGAATATTTTGTTTGCATGTTATATCTACTTATACTTAATAATTATGACTCACTGTCAGTATATTCCAAGCTATTTTCACATGTCACCCCCAGAAAGACAGTGCTTGCTTTATTTTTTTGGCAGAGAATTTAATGCAGAGTTGTGTACTTGAGAGGCTTAATAAGTGTATGTTTATTTCATTATCATAAAGTCTTCGTTGAAAGAGGATTTTGCTCTAGTTGTTAGAAACCTATTTGACATAAGAATGTGCATATATTTTAAGACAGAAAGTTAGTTAAATATGAGAGTCAGCTGATTGGTTAAAGTCTTGGGGAAGTCTGAGTCCATAATCTGGGATGCTTCTTGTTGTCCAGTTGTATTTCTTAGAGGGCAAGGGTGTGATATAAATGCCATTTGTTTAATACCAAGTTTGAGCCTAGAGTTGGGTTTGTTCCTTACTGGAGTTTAGAAAAATTGTACTTGCAGCATTAACTTGAGGTATTGTGTTATGTAACAAGACCTAAAAGAGTTAACAGTTTAAAGTGCCTCATTTCTACTAGCAAATTTCCAGAAGTGGAACTCTTTTTTTTTTTTTAATGTCTTTTTTTATTTTTGAGAGACAGAGACAGTGTGAGCAGGGGAGAGTCAGAGAGAGAGAGCGAGAGGGAGATACAGAATCTGAAGCAGGCTTCAGGCTCTGAGCTAGCTGTCAGCACAGAGCCTGACCTGGGGCTTGAACCCACGAACTGTGACATCATGACCTGAGCCGAAGCCTGATGCGCCACCCAGGCGCCCCCTCTCATTTTAAATGCAGCATAATAATGGCATAAGGTGGTCTTTGAATTTAACAGTACTGGACTGTGAGTACATATCATTTGAACTAAAATATAGTCTTTTGATGGGAAAGATTTTTAGTCACATTTTAGATTCTTTTCATTCTTTGATAATGCCATTCTCTTATAATAGTGGCATTAGTTAACCTTGGACTCTGAGGAGAAAACTGTGATTAACTTGTTGCATGAAAATAAATTTTTTTCCATAGAGGAGTTGTTATGAGAAGTTAATATTGGGAAGATAGGATGATGAGAGAGTTTGGGAGACCTTTTGTCCTATAGCGCTGTTAAGTCAATAGCTGAAAGCCAGGGAATAATGCTGTCATCATCTGGGCTGCATCCCTAACCCCTATCATCTGAGGACAAAGTGTAATGGAAAGATTTAGGGATTTCAGCACTAAAGTCTTGGGTTCAAAGTCCGTGCTTCTCTGTTTAACAATTTTGTAGTTCTGCTCTAGTCAGTCAATTTCTCTGGGTCTGTTTCTTTACCTGTAAAATGTAGACAGTAATACTGATCTAATTTACATGTTAAACGACCATGTTAGGTGAAATGATGAATATCAAGTGATTTGCTAATGTTGTTTTTTGTTATAATTTTTTATTGTGGACATAGCCTCAAATGCCAGGCATTTGAGATTTAATTTGTGTAAGATTTACAAATTCCTGTGGGTAGAAGAGATCTTGATCATTCTGGTCTAACTGCTTCATTTGTAAGTGGGGATACTCAGAATCAAAGAGATTATGATTTGATCAAGCTCCTAAGCTAATTAATGGTAGAGGGATGGTAGGATTTATTGGTAGGGGATTTATTAATGATAGGGATTTATTGTTTCATTCTTTTAGCAAATATGTATAGGAATACCTGCCTACTATATATCAGCCTCTGACGGTAGAGTGGTGAGCAAAATAGCCATGTCTCTGTTCTACTGGACCTCACAACATCCTTACTGTTCTCTTAGTTCCATCCAGGTACCGTTTAGAAAAGATTATATGTCTGAATTTCTAGGGCAAATATTTCTATAAGAATATAAATTTTGGAATGCCATTGTGTGTATAATCTGTAAATACTATGTCCCAACTTATGTTGAGGTTTTGTTTCATAAAAATTTCTTGCTTCTTAGTATTTTAGAAAATATTATTAGTTTTGATGGGATGGTGGTAAATATTGTACAAACAAGCCACTAATGTTTTCTATCTTATATTTTGTAGAAGTGGTCCTTGGAAAAGTTTTTTCTTTAATATCAAGTATATAACAGAATCTTGAGGAGGTAGAGTGAATTTTGGAGTGGGTATCAGGAGAAGTAGGTTCTCATTCTAAATTTGCCATTAGCTAGCTGTGTTGTGACTTTGGATAAGTCACTTAATCTCTGTATACCTAATGAAAATAAGGTATATTAATATTAATTCATATTAACATATTAAGATCTCTGAGAGAATGTGAAGAGGCCATTTTAATTTTGTGTGACCCATTATTTCCTAAACTCAATAATATTTTTTCCATAAATCGTTGTAACATTCTGTTGAACCTTTGATCTAAGCAATACACCTGGAGAGAGCTGAACCAGATGACCTTTGAGAATTATGTTGGTTAATGTGATTGATACTTATTTTATTTATTTTCTCAGAGAGAGAGTGTGCGTGAGTGCACACATGAGCAGGGGAGGGACGCAGGCTTTACATTGCCAACGTAGAGCCCAGTGTGGGGCTTGAATCCACAAACCATGAGATCATGACCTGAGCTGAAGTCAAGAGCTGATGCGTAACAGACTGAGTCACCCAAGCACCCCTAATGTGATTGATACTTGATGATAATTTCATATAGTTAAATCTGATACTTTCATTCCTACTTACTTGGTTTTAGTTTTACTCATCTGGCTAAGGAATAATTTGATTGGTTATGAGTAAGGTTTCAGCTCTTTGTTATTATAAGGCCTAACAGATTTTTCCCATTGGTTTGGTTTTTCAGAGATTTTTTTTGTTGTGCCTTTTTTTTTTTTTTTTTTTTTTTAGTTTATTTTGAGAGAGAGAGAGCACGCACACATCAGCAGGAATGGGGTGGAGAGAGAGAGAATCCCAAGTAGGCTCTGTGCTGTTAGTGCAGAGCCCAGTGTGGGGCTTGAACTCATGAACCGTGAGATCATGATCTGAGCTGAAGTCCAGAGTTGGATACTTAACCAACTGAACCGCCTAGCTGCCCCTGTTTTGCTTTAATTGGAGGTTTTTCCATGTGCTGAACTGAAATAGTGTTTCCATGTAGTTAAACATGCTTTGGCTATCAGAAAGACTCTTTTGAATATCAAAGAAGATTCTGTGGAGGGTATATAAATGAAAATATTTTATGTGACCTTACAATTTGAGCATATTGGAAAAACAAGTAACACAATAACCTGTTTAGGTCACTGGTAGATAGCCTTGAATATTTAATTTCATCATGGAAACTTCATTGCAAGTTTATATTCAGAGAAGGTTATAAAGAGGGGCAGGAAGATCTAGGCTTTGTGGATAAACGAAGGTTAGATCTTCTGCTACTTTATGTAGTCTTGGACAAGTTACTTAGCTTTAGTTTCTGCTCCTGTTAAATAGGGGTAACACCTTACAAAATTTCTATGAGAACTTATGTGCAAAGGGAGAGTATGGTGCACAGTCAGTAGTTGACTTTGAATAAATGGTTGCTAATGTTAAGATGGCTAAGTTAAAAGAAACATTAATGCTTAGGAAAGACTAGTAAAACATGTAAGTTCCAGGCACTGTTTTGGGAGTCAGTAATTTTAGGCTAGTGGTTTTTGAATTTTTTTTGACTGTTCTGCAACTGAAACAAGTTTTTATTTTTTTAAAGTATTATCTACCCCCAGTGTGGGACTCAAACTTATGACCCCTGGATCAAGAGCGTGCTCTACTGTGTGAGCTAGCCAGGTGCTCCACTTGTGATATTTTATATAATTATGTCCACTGTCTATATTAAATTTACCTTCTAAAGGATTACAGCTTTATTTAACATTGTTTTAGGGTACTATTTTAGATAAACTAGAAGATAAATAGTGCAGTTGATTATAATACTTACTGTTTAAGAGATAAGTATGGGCAAAATAATTTTATCAGAACATTGTCTAATTGAGAAAATTAAAAAATTGTTTATTTCTTTTGAGAGAAAGAGAGAGAGAGAGCACAAGCATGGGAGGGGCAGAAGAGTGGGAGAGAGAATCCTGAGCAGCCTCCATGCTGTCAGTGCAGAGCCAGATATGGGGCTTGAACTCAGAAACCGTGAGATCATGACCTGTACTGAAATCAAGAGTTGGCAGCTTAATTGAGCCACCCAGGTGCCCTGAGAATTTTTTTTTTGTTGTATTATTTTGTTACAACAGTTAAAATAGCTCTGTTGATGGACTTCTCCCTGCAGGATGGGTAAATGTTATACTGAGTGAGTTCTGCACTGCATATTTCACTTTTCATATGGAAGTTCTTAATGTATCTTCTGTAAAATGAGCCTTGCATTGTACATTTTACTCTTTTTAAAAAGTATTTATTATTTTTGAGAGAAAACGCATGCATGCACGCACAGGCTGGGGAGGGGTGGGAGGGAAGAGGATCAAAAGTGGGCTCTGTGCAGACAGCAGAGAGCCTCATGTGGGGCTTGAACTCACGAACCATGAGATCATAACCTGAGCCAAAGGTAGATGCTTAACTCAGCCACCCAGGTGGCCTCATGTTTTACTCTTCATATGTTTTTATATGTATCTTCTGTAAAATGAGCCTCATCTTAATGAATAGAACACTGCTCCATGTGAATAACTTTGAAATTACATAGTCAAATACATAGACTAGGTGACCTAAGAATAGGATATTTGCCCTTGAAATTACTAATTTAGAATATACTTTGTAATAATAAATTTACAAATTTACAAATAATAAATAATATTACTTCATAATATGAGGAAAATAGTGTTATTTGAAATTATTAGCTCACACTGTCTCAACTATTTGTGTTATTTGTGGCAGTTGACTATCCTCACAAAAGGCTTAAGACATTCAGATGTGAAACTAGAAAATATTAAAATATGCCTGGGCTCTATTTGTTGAAAATTAATGGTACTTCAATGCTGTGATCCTCTTAGCTGTAATGTAACTTGATAATTTTTGTTTCTGTGAAACCTTGCTTGGGCTGGAGATTGGTGATGTAAAGTGAAATCATATTTTTAGGTGAAAAAATTTATAAAGTAAACTTTTAAGTTATAAATTGATATTAGGCCTAAAGTTATTGATTACACTCTCAATAAAAATAAAAATGCAGAGGTGAATATGATTTGTAGTAGTCATGTTTTTCAAGAAAATAGTTACTTAGTTAATGGGAAATGGTACCTTCATCAAATTATGTATGTTTCACGAGGAAGCCATTTTCTCTGATAGTCTTGGTTAGTCATCCTAGACCATTCATTTATCATCCTAGACTGTGTCATTCCTAGACCAGAATCACAGCATAGAGGGATAAGAGTCTTTCTCATTATTGGCCAGTTTTATTGGGAGATGGAATTTAAGTGTATCCATATATCCAGTTTAAAGATTCTGTATTTTGCAAGTCTGAGAAAGCTAACATCTGAACTTCATTAACATGAACTCTTAGCTACACATTCTATGGTCTTTATTTGTAGGTTTCTTGATTTATGCCAGTGAAGACAACAGCTCTTTGTTAGATATAAGGTGTTTCAAGAATAGATTTTTTTTTTCCTTCATTACTACTGTGTACCAGAGCTTTGCCTGTATTAGGTATTCTAAATTTTATATTTAAAGCAGTATAAAAAGATATGAATTTTTATGGCATTTATATAGTCCATTTGGAGCTTCATTTTTTGTTGTTTCAAATCATTTATTAGACATGGTATAAGTTTTTAGCTACTATAATTTTTTTAGCACAAATTTGGTAGAGAAAATAATTAGAAATAAGTCAGTGTGTTTATATGTGAAAAACTAATCAGAAATCAGCATGTGTATATCTGAGAGTGAATTTGAAATGTGGATTATGTAATATGTTGTCTGATTTTAGGATATGACTCTTGCATTGGTATTATAAGCATGTTCAAGTACTTTTTTAATCCTTTTTTTTTTTTTAAATATATTTCACATAAAGTTCTCCATTTTAAAGTGTCCAGTTCTGGGGCACCTAGTGGCTCAGTCGGTTGAGTGTCTGGCTTCGGCTCAGGTCATGTTCTCACGGTTTGTGGGTTTGAATCCTGCGTCAGGCTCTGTGCTGACAGCAAGCTTAGAGCCTGGAGACTGGATTCTGTGTCTCCCTCTCTTTCTGGCCCTCCCCTGCTCTAGCTGTCTCTCTCTCTCAAAAATAAACAAAACATTAACAAAAAAAGTGTCCAGTTCAATGGTTTCTAGTATATTCACAGGGTTGTACAGCCATCGCCACAGTCTAATCCAGAACATTTCATCACCCCAGAAAGAAACTCCATACCACTTAGTAGTCACTTTCCATTTCCTCTTTCCCCCAGCCTCTGGTAATGAGTAATCTACTTTTCTGTCTCTGTGAATTTTCCTGTTCTGAATATTTCATATAAAAGAAATCATATAACATGTAGCCTTTTGTGTCTGGCTTTCACTTAGAATAATGTTTTCAAGGTTCATTCATGTTTATAACACAAATCAGTATTTCCTTTTTATGGTTGAATAGTGTTCCATTGTATGGATACATGAAGTACTTTCAGTTGAGTGTGTTCTTGGTTATTGATATCTGTATCTTGAGAAATAATTACTGAGCTCTCTTTCTGAAATTATAGAAAAAGGCATTTAAAAAAGGTCTCAGTTCCTCTTTTTCTGCTGGAGAGGCACTCAGTAGTTCACCAGGATCTCGTTTCTGTGCATTGACTTACACAGAGCCCTGTCTCAGTTAAACTTTTTTTTGCTAAATTCATATTAGATTAATAGGATAGATGGGATATTAGAAATTAACTGGCCCAAATTCTTCATTTTATGAAGGAGAAAGGTGAATGACTAACATTAAGGCCAGATTGCTGGTACTCTGGACAGTAATTTCACATGTAATGCTTCCTGTATGTACCTAATTTTACCTGGGCCTTATTACAGTTAAAATGATACCAGTCATTAAAAAAATTTTTTTTAATGTTTATTTATATCTGAGAGAGAGAGAGCACAAGTGATAGAGGGGCAGAGAGGGAGAGACAGAATCTGAAATAGGTCCCAGGCTCCGAGTTGTCAGCACAGAGCCTGACACGGCACTTGAACTCAGAAGCCATGAGATCACGACCTGAGCTGAAGTCAGGTACTTAACCGACTGAGCTGCCTAGGCACCCCTATAGCAGTCATTTTTAATAGAGGAAAATAAATGCCAGTGTTGTTTTACAGTTTGCAATAGGTGGTTTGTCATATACTGTTAAAAAAAACTAGTCCTGATTTAGGTAAGGAGAGACTATTTGAAAAGATTATTACAGTAGGGAGAATGCTTTGACTGAAAGATCTGCAAGTGTCCCAAATCAGACAGAAAAAAACTTTCACAGAAAAGATAAGCAGGGCCAGCAGGAGCTTTGTATGGAGGTGAGTACATGGGTGGGGGCAAGCGGATTGCATGATCATGATAGTTTAACTCGATTTGTTTTCACCCTTTGGTCAGCAGATGCATGGAATGAGCTGTTAAGAGAGGAAGTTATGCATCTACTTGCTTAAACTTAGGGCAAGCCAAAGTCTAGGGGCTTTTGGGAAAGGGGAAAAGCCTGACTAAAGTTTGGTCAGGTAAGTCAGTGGATTAAGTAATGAGCATTTGGGAGCACTCCTCCTGTTCAAAACAGAATTTTTCACTGATAGGGATCTGTTTTAGTCCGCTAAGGCTTGCAGCTTTTTGCTTTAACAAAAATAGTATAGTTTGGGTGGCTTATAAACAATAGAAATTTATTTCTCATGGTTCTGGAGACTGAAAGTCCAAGATCAAGGTGCCCAGCATGATCAGTTTCTGGTTGATCATCCTCTGTGGATTGCAGACTACTGACCTCTCTGTATCCTCATATGGTGGATAGCAGAGAGAGGAAACAAGTACCCTTGAAAGGGTACTACCCCATTCGTGAGGACTCCACCCTCATGACTTTAGTAAACCTAATTAGTCCCCAAAGGCCTATCTCCTAATACCTTCACATAGTGGGATAAGGTTTCAACATAAGAGTTTTAGGGGACACAAACATTCAGTCCATAACGGTAGAATAAGAGTCATTGTGAAGTTGATATTGTTAGATTTGACCTGATTATTTATGTATGTGTAGGCCTTGTAAGTTTGCTTTGCTGAACATTTTTATAAGGATTCTTGGATTGGAGAAAAAACTTACTATTGAGGGATAATTGTCATGTAATGTTATATTTCAGGTATACAGTATAACGATTTGACAGTTGTGTACATTACTCAGTGCTTACCATGCTAAGTGTAGTCACCTCTGTCACCATATAGTGTTATTACTACAATATTATTGGCTATATTCCGTATGCTGTGCTTGTCATCTCTGTGACTTATTTATTTTATAAGTAGAAGTTTGTACCTCTTAATCTCTTCATTTTTTGCTCATTCTCCCACCCATCTTCCCCCTGGCAACCACAGGCTTGTTCTCTGTATGTACGTATTTATAAAATGTATTTATTTATAGCTGGTTACATGCCCAATGTGGGGCTTGAACTCCTGACCCTGAGATCAAGAATCACACATGCTACTGAGCCAGCCAAGCCTCCTTGTTTTTTGTATTTAATAGTCTGTTTTGTATTTTAGATTCCACATATAAGTGAAATCATATGCTATTTGTCTTTGCCTGACTTACTTCACTTAGCATAATACCCTTAACATAATAGATCCATTTATGTAGTCACAAATAGCAAGATCTTATTCTTTTTTATGGCAGAGTGATAGTCCTGTGTGTGTGTACATGTATACCACATCATCACATCTTCACTCATCTATTGATGGACACAGGGTTGCTTTCATATCTTAGCTATTGTAAATTATGCTTCAGTAAACATAGGGTACGTATATCTTTTTGAATTAACGTTTTTACTTTCTAAGGATAAATAGTCAGTCGTGGAATTACTGGATTATATGGCATTTCTATTTTTAATTTTTTGAGGAGCCTCCATACTGTTTTCCACAGTGGTTGCACCAGTTTACATTCTCTTAACAGCGCACAGTGTTCCCCTTTCTCCACATCTTTGCCAAGGCTTGTTGTTTCTTGTGTTTTTGATTTTAGCCATTCTGACAGGTGTGAAGGGATGATTTCATTGTGGTTTTGATTTGCATTTCTCTGATGGTTATTGATGTTGAGCATCATTTCATGTGTCTCTTGTAATCTGTATATCTTCTATCTATTCAGGTCCTCTGGCCTTTTTTTTTTTTTTTTAAGTTTATTTACTTTTGAGAGAGGAAGCACGAGAAGAAGGGGTAGAGAGAAGATAGAAAGAATCCCAAGCAGGTTCTGCATCGCAAGGGTGGCACCTGATGTGAGGCATGAACTCAGGAACAGTGATATCACGACCTGAGCTGGAGTCGGACACTTAACCAACTGAGCCACACAGGTGCCTCTTGTCTGCTCATCTTTTTTTATTTTAATTAAAAAAATTTTTTTTAAATTTATTTTTGAGAGACAGAGAGAGACAGTGCGAGCAGGGGAGGGTCAGAGAGAGAGAGGGAGACACAGAATCTTTGAAGCAGGCTCCAGGCTCTGAGCTAGCTGTCAGCCCAGAGCCCAACGCGCGGGCTGACCTGAGTTGAAGCCGGATGCTTAACTGACTGACCCACCCAGGTGCCCCATTGTCTGTTCATATTTTAATGAGATTGCTTTTTGTGTGTGTTGAATTAAGTTCATTATGTATTTTAGATATTAATCCTTTATCAGATATATGGATTTTCAGGGATCTTCTCCCACTCAGCATATTGCCTTTTTGTTTTGTTAATGGTTTCCTTTGCTGTGCAAAAGCTTTTTATTCTGGATTTCATTTTTAAAAGCTTCCTGAAGCCAGGAAGCTAGGATTCTCAAACATATCCTAGGGTCTTTTGGCCTGACCGAAGTGATCTTGCTTGCTTCCCTTACAAAGCTCAGAACTCCAAGCCAAGTACTAGTCCTTTTTTCCTAAGAGGACTGTGAGCACTGGCTTCATGAAGTCAGCCATAGCTCCTTAAATCTGTCTAGTCATATTTGATTAAATGAGCACCACTTTCAAAGATGACATTCCAGTCAAAACCTTAGTTGCATAACCAATGTTTTCAACTAGGGGGACAGACTCTTATTGAATTTATGCAAATAAACATATTGCTGTGAAAATAAGAATACACAATGAAAGTTTTTATTATGGAGGAGTCAGGCAAGGAGAAAAAATGTTTTATTTCTGTTTACCAAAGCATAGTCTGTTTAAATCATTAATGAGTTATAGGTAACTTAAAAGAAAAAAGAAAAGAGTTCTTTATATCCAGAAAATGGGACATTAAAGCATCAGAAGTATCTTAAATAAAACTTGTAATCATTCTTCATCAGTTTATTCAGTCCTCTTAATTCTTGTTCTCCTAGATCTTGGGTTAGTAGTCTTATGAATCTATCTGCTTCTCCACTAGCTTTTTAGAAATCCTGATTTAGTCCACTGCTACAGTTTCAAAGTTATTTAAGTGATCAGAAGCCCAAGAGTACCTGGTATAGTCCTTTTTCAACAGTCCTTTTTTTTTTTTTTTTGAAGTTAAGCACTCTAGCTTATACTTGATTTCTAAGCACTTTCAGGGAAACATCAGAATTAAAAAAAACATACCTGTAGATGACAGAAGACTTAAAATGGTGGTGATTAACTTACTATTGATTATTTAATTTAATTAATTAACTAATTTATTATTAAGTAATCTCTATGCCTAATGTGGGGCTTGAACACATGATCCCAAGATGAAGAGTTGCATGCTCTTCCGACTAAGCCGGCTAGGTGTCCCACTATGGATTTTTAAATTTTATTTTATTTATTTTTAAAGTTAATTTTTTGATGTTTATTATTGAGACAGAGAAACAGAGCATGAATGGGGGAGGAGCAGAGAGAGAGGGAGACACAGAATCCGAAGCAGGCTCCAGGCTCTGAGCCTGATGCAGGGCTTGAACCCACAAACTGCGAGATCGTGACCTGAGCCGAAGTTGGACGCTTAACCAACTGAGCCACCCAAGCGCCCCAAAGTTTGTTTATTTTGAGAGAGAGTTGGGTGGGGAGAAAAGGAGAGGGAGAGAGAGAGAATCCTAAGGCTCCACACTGTATTTGATCAAGGAGCCTCATTTGGGGCTTGAATTCATGAACCGTGAGATCATGACCTGAGCTGACATTTGATGCTTAACTGATCCAGCCATCCAGGTGCCACTGCAACTGCCCCCTCCCCCCATAGTGATAATTTTACAAGTGAAAGATCTATGAGAGTTTGTTATAAAACATTCAGTTGGTTAGGAAATTTGATTTTGTGGAATGCAAACCAAAGTCCGGTCAATCCAAAAAAGTTTTAGACAAAATATAAGCATAATGATTAACCTTATTTTATTTTATTATTTAAAAAATTTTTTTTAACATTTTTATTTATTTTGAGAGACAGAGTGAGACAGAGCCCAAGTTGGGGAGGGGCAGAGAGAGAGAGGGAGACAGAATCTGAAGCAGGCTTAGGTTCTGAGCTCTCAGTACAGAGCCTGATGCAGGGCTTGAACTCACACACCCTGAGATCATGACCTGAGCTGAAGTTGGACGCTTAACTGACTGAGCTACCCAGGTGCTCCGATTAACCTTATTTTAAAGAAGAGTGGGTATTATGTCTAATCTATGTTTATAAATGTATATGATCTTTGCAGAGAATAAAACTAAAATATAATCCCGAGCCACATGTGCCATCAATAATATATAATTAAGAGAGGGTGGTGGTGGAATGAATGGGGTGGGAAGGGGACCAAAAACAACAACAGAGACTATATCAAGATTATTAAGTAAAAATTTTAATACATCTGGAATAAATCCTAAACATCTGTATAATAAAATTCCTTAAGTGATGTGAATTCTGAGAGACACAAGCCTATCTAGTAGAATATAGTATATTCAGATATATTGTTTATGACCAAGTTAACATAAAAATCTGTAAGGGAAATTATCACTGATGAAACAGTATTATTGTCTAATATTAGGCAGCACAGCACTGGGACTCCTGATAAATAGAAATATCTCATGAACATAGTATTGATAAATTCCTAGGAATTTGACATAATTTGTGAAATAATATTTTACTCATAGATTTAATCTAGAGAAGGTAAGCATCACTTCTGATTTCACAGTGCTTCCCATGTAATAAAATTTTTTTTAAAGATTTTGTTTTTTTAAGTAATCTTTGTACCCAATGTGGAGCTCAAACCCATAACCCCAAGATCAAGAGTTGCCTCTGCTCTACCAACTGAGCCGGCCACTTGCCCCACAAATTATAACATTGATCAAATTAACCTAGTTATTTTTAGTATCCCCTTTTACAAAGTGAAAGAAATTCTTTGTAAATTCCTGGGGACCCTTTGGGAGATTTTGAAGATAGTTATGGGGCAGAATACATCATTTAGGACTTGATTTCGTAAAGCCAGAGTGTCAGAGTTGTCAGGAGATTTGGAGATTTGAGCATGTGATTAGATAGGCTGATGGGTCAATGAGGAGAAATACTTGGCTACCTATTTAACCAAAGTGTAAACAATTTTGTTTAAAGTAAACATAGGAAGAAACATGATGAGCCATAGCTCTTTCAAAAATGAGAAGGCTTTGTTTTTTTGCTTTTATAATCACGATATGATAAAGTCAACATCAAGCACAGGAAATTGTGATAGGATACAGGATTTTTATCTTCTGGGGAGATTACCTAGAAGGCAAAGAAAGCCTTTTATAACCTCTTTATTAAGAGCAGACCAATAACCCAAGAAAATTTTGTCATTTTAATAGACTGAATTTTATTTTTATGCATGTAACAATATTTGATACTAAAGCACTTTTTGAAAAATCTTACAAATAAACCCATCAGATCTTAGCCAGTTTTGACCACAACAAAAAAATTTCTTTTTTATAAACTTTTTATAACTTTCTGTTTTCCATTCAGGCAGGAATAATTAGTCATTTTATGTTGGGACTATTTTCTTTTTCTTTAATAAAAACACATCCTGCACACCTGTATATAAAGTTGTTCTTGTCTGTCACTTTTAAATATAAGATGATGGGGGCACCTGGGTGACTCAGTTGTTTAAGTGTCTGACTCTTGATTTTGGCTCAGGTCATGGTTTCATGGTTCATGTCACTTACACTCTGTGTTATGGAGCGACTTCTTTCTTTAAACCTCATGAACCAACTTCTGTTAGCTTCAGACTTTCCTGCAGCTTCCTCGCCTCTCTCAGCCTTCGTAGACTTGAAGGGTTTGGGCCTTGCTCTGGGTTAGCCATTGGCTTATGGTAATATTGTGGTTGGTTTGATCTATCTAGACCTCTAAAACTCTTTCTATATCAGCAATAAGGCTGTTGTGCTTTCTTATCATTTGTATGTTCATTCATTAAAGCAGCAGTTTTAATTTCCTTCAAAAGCTTTCTTTTTGCATTCATAACTTGGCTGATTGGTACAAGAGGCCTAGCTTTTGGCCTATTTCTGCTTTTGACGTGCCTTTCTCACTAAGCTTAATCACTTCTAGCTTTTGATTTAAAGTGAGAGTGGGCCATTGTAGTGTTATTGGTTGGCTTAATTTCAACATTGTTGTATCTCAGGGAATACAGGGACCTGAGGAGAGGAAGACACATATGGGAATGTCTGGTTGGTGGAGCAGTCAGAACACAAAACACGTCGGTTTTGTTGTCTTATGTGGGTACAGTTTGTGGTGTAATACAGTAGTATTACAGGTCACTGGCTGCAGATTGCCATAACAAACACGACAGTAATGAAAAAATTAGAAATATTGGGAGAATTAGCCATAATGTGAATTACATACATGAAGTGAGCAGATGCTGTTGGGAAAATGGCACCAATAGACTTGTTTGACACAGAATTGCCACAAACCTTTAATTTGTTAAAAAAGGCAGTATCTGCAAAGCGCAATAAAATGAAGTGGAATAGATGAGGTGTGTGATGAGCCATGGAAATTCCCTCTGTAATCGCCACTGGGGGAGTCAAGGGAAAATAGAAAAGGCCTCACAGAGTAGCAGGGAATATTCCTTCTCAAAAGGTAGAGTGTGATTCTCAAAGAGCCAGAGAAAAAAATGTCTTTGCTGGAAAATATCAAAGTACCATTGGAACAGACTAGATGTCTGGAGCACTGGTTCAGGAGTTGAAATTAAGGAAAGATACTTGAGTCTCTGGACAGGAGAGTAGTTTAAAAAGCATTATCAAGGTAGGGATGGTGTGTGTCCGTAGGTGAAGCCCAGTCCTCATCCAAGTCATGTCACCATACAAATGTCAAAAATAAATCCCTACTTAGGCAGGAAGACACTTTATTTGAAAAGACTGTTATAATGCTCTGACCATGAGATACATAAGTCTCTCAAAATCAAACAGCAAAAGGCTTTTCTCTTATAGGTACAAGTGAATAATGCCAGCAGGATCTTTGTGGGAGAGTGGGATAAACTGGTGGGGGTTAGCCAATGACATGACCATGGTAATTTAATAGATTTTTTTTTTCTGTGATCACCTTATGCTCAGAATAAGTCCTTAAGAGAGGATATTCTTGCATTGTCTTGCTTAAGCTGAGAGCTAGCCAAAGTTTAGTGTATGTGGGGAGGAGGTTAACTTGACTAAACTTTGGACAAGTCAATAGGTAAGTAGTGGGCATTAGTGAGCACTTGGCTAGTACTTAATGTAAAATCCTTTTGGGTGTATGGCAGATATATTGGGTTCTGGAAAATGCCTTTTAGATTATTAGTACAGGTTCTGGAAAATACCTGTTAGATATTAATAAGTATGTTTACCATATTATTGTCAGTCAGTGAACTCTGCCAGGGATTGGGGATAAACTTAGTTTTAAGGTATTGTGCTATTCCCAAGGGTTGGGAGATCTTGGCTGAAATAGTAAATATATTTTTAAAAATGCTAATATCAAATAAATGGTAAAGACTGTAAGGGCTCAAAGAAGGAAAGCTGAGGCAATAGGAAAGATTGATGGAATAGATAAGATTTGAATCTGGCCTTGAAGAACTTGCTTGCTGGGATAACGAGAGGGAAGTATGGTGTAGGCAGGAAGATGAATACACTGTGGTGATGTAGTATGATGTACTCACAGTCAGTGTGTTAAAAACCAATTTGTATGATCCAGAGGCTATGAAAGTAAGTTAGAGTCAAAGGTAGAAGTCACCTGATGGTGGCTTGAAGTACTGAGGCTTTTTATTTCAGGCAAAGGAAATCAGAAAGCTTTTTGAGTGAGATAAAGTAGAAGTATTAGAAGTGGAAAAGGGCTGGGAGAGTGTTGAGATCACTTACTATTAAAGTAGTTTAGGTGTAAGGTCATGAAGGTCTAGAGTAGGATAGTGGTTCTAAAAATGGAAAAGAAACAGACTTAAGGACATGCTAAAGAAGGATCAGCAAGACAGAAATTGGCAGACTGGGGGAAAAGGAAGGTGTCAAAGAGGGTTCCACAGTGTACCAGTGAGGTTAGGAAAATGGTGGTACTGTTGGCTCTTGAAGTTTTGTTTTGTTTTGTTTTTGGTGGTTTGGGGGGCAGGTGATGAATTTAATTTAATGGCTCTAGAAGAGATAGCCAACAAGAGATTACAGGTGCAGTAGTGAAGGTTAGGCTAGAGATGATGATTGAAAAATTTCCTGAATAGAGTTGCTTTATTGACCAGATGAACTTGGCTTTCTCTACTATACTTTTGCCGTTCGGGAACAGTAGAGTATCTTGGGGATATCCATATCTGAGAGGTGGGGGGAAGATTTGAAACTAAAAGGCAGATGAAGCATGACCAGAAAAATAGGAATAATAGTGTAGTATAAGGAGAACATTCTATATAGGTAGCGGATATGGTCAACATTGTTTTTTTATTTATTTTTTATTTTTTTTTATTTTTGAGAGACAGAGAGACAGAGGGTGAGCAGGAGAGGGTCAGAGAGAGAGGGAGATACAGAATCTGAAGCAGGCTCTAGGCTCTGAGCTAGCTGTCAACACAGAGCTTGATGCGGGGCTCGAACCCACAAACCGTGAGATCATGACCTGAGCTGAAGCCGGACATTTAACCAACTGAGCCACCCAGGTGCCCCTGGTCACCATTGTTGAATGTTAAATAGAGGTCAAGAATAAGGACTGAGGAAAGGCCATTGGATTTGGTTAGGAAGACTTGGAGAGAGCAGGTTTAGTTAAGTGATGGATGGAGAGTTAGTCTAAATTAGACTAAGAGGTGGTGATATTGATATGAAGTGTATTGAATATTGTAAGATTTGTGGTTAGGAGAAATATAATTATTCTCATGGTGGTAGCAAGGTGAAGGATATTAAAGTTTTTTGATATCAGGAACCTGGGAGGAATCATTGGATCTAAGAAATAGGGAATAATCCATAGAGCAAAGTTGCCGAGGAATTAGGGAGGTTGAATCAAAAGTATTGCTTTAACCTTAAAAAGGAGAAAGGGTAACTTGTCATTTGAGATTGTGGACAAGATAAAGGAGGATGGGTGGGACATGTAAAGATTTTTGAGAAGTTTAAATTAAGATGTTAGGGATATATGACATTTACCTTGTTGGACAGGGTGAACTCTAGGATTTCCTTTTAACAGTTGGTAGGTTTATGTATAGTCCTTTCTTTTTTTCTTTTCTTCTTTTTTTTAAAGATCTTATTTTTAAGTAATCTCCACACCCAACATGGGGCTTGAACTCACAATGCTGAGATCAGGAGTTGCATGCTGTAGTGACTGAGCCAGCAGGAATCCCTAAGTGTAGTTAGTCCTTTAGAAATTGTAATTATAAACAGTACTGCTAAGTCAAAAGAAGTTCACTTGTTCCCCACCCCAACCTTCTTTTATACCCCTTATACTTTGGCTTTTGAGGCCTTAAATGATCAGAAGGGTTCGTTGGATTTTGTAGACCAAATGTTGAGTAGAAATGTTTGACTTAAAAGTCATCAACAGACTTATCGGATTTAGCTAATATCTAATGCTATATGCACATTTGCTACACAGTTTTCCAAGGATACCGCTATAAAGAAAGGTGCTCAATAAATAGTAGATTATTATCAGTTTTGGATTTTAAATTGTAAGGGCTCAGGCTTAGCCTTGTACAGCACTTAGCATTGTGCTCTTCACTAATAGAGACCCTTTTTCTGATTTTTTAAATTGGCTAATAATACGAGGGGCTCAATATAAGATAGTGCACTGGACACTATGGGTACTGATAAATCAGTATGATGAATGAAGGCATGGAGTTAGTTAAAAGTGAATCTGTGAGGGAGATTTATAAATTTGTCAGTAATAGTATTAGATGTACAGAATAAGCAGAAAGAGCTCTTAGTCACTTTTTAAAAAATCTGACCACCCATTTGTTTTTGGCTAAGAAAGTTGAATTGAAGCTTTGTTAGAAGGGAAATTCACATTATACTTACAGATGAAAATAGTGGACTTTATAACTCCATTTGGCAGCCAAAATCCATAAACTGGCTTAAACATCTTTTTTTTCTTTATGCTTTTTTGAGCACCTTAATTTTTTGAAATTAATTTCTTAAAAAAGAAGTAGCAATTACTTTTAAATGGTACTTGGTATTGGCTTTGGATGAGAAACTTTTAAACCTTTAGTAAGTAGTTGTGGGAAAAGATTATGTATTTATTGTATAACTCTGGTATTATTTTTCTTCCCTCATTTGTGTTATCTCAGCCTTTAGATCTGTGCTGTCCAATACGACCACTTGTCTATTTAATTGTAAATGAATTAAGATCAAATAAAATTAAAGACTTAATTTCTTAGTCATAGTAGCCACATTTTAGGTGCTCCCTAGCTACATGTGGCCAGTGGATACTGTATTGCCCAGTGGAGAGTATATTTCTGTTATCATAGAAAGTTGTGTTGGATAGTTATAGTCTTAGATATTTAATTACTAATGGGGCCTGGAAAATGAATATCAGGAACTTGGAATAGATAACTTAAAAAACCCCAAGCCATGGAATTTAAACAACTTCAATCCTAACGACTTCAGGCTTCTCAAAGTTAAATATTATTTCTTAGGATAGGCTTTATATTTAATTTTGGTTTTTGGTCTTATCAGAGGTCATTCTGATAATGTAAAACAGAATAAAATAGTTGTGTTAAGAACTGTCTCTGCTAGACTATTTATTTAACAGGTTAATTAAGATATAATTGATGATACAATCCTGCATATGGAAAGTATAATGTTTAATAAGTTTTGATATATATGTATCTCTGGAACCATCATCATAGCCAACCTAATATACCTATTACCTGTAGGTTTTCTCATGCCTCTTTATAGTCCTTCCCTGTATAGTCCCTGTTTTTTTTTACCCTCTCTCTCCACCTCTAGATAATCACTGATTTGCTTTCTGTCACAATAGAGTAATTTGAATTTTCTAAAATTCCATATAAATGGAGCCATGCAATCTATACTCTTTTTTTTTTGTCTGACTTCTTTCACTCTGTTTAATTATTTCGAGATTCATATGTTATATGAGATTCCATATTACTTGTGCAAATAATTCATTACTTTTTATTGTCTGGGTGTATCACAATTTGTTCATCTATTTGTTGATGACTGCCCCTATTGATAAGCTGCTGTGAACATTTATATACAGGTTTTCGTATTGACATATGGTTTTATGTCTCTTGAGTAAATACCTAGGCATGGAATGGCTGGATCATATGGTAGGTTGCCAAACTAATTTCCAAAGTGGCTGCATCATTTTATATTCTCCCCAGTAGAGTGTGCATGTTCCACTGGCTTCATCATTGGGAATTCTTGGAATGGCCAAGCTTTTTAAATTTATGTGACAGACTATTTTAACAAGAAAAGACTGTCCTAAGAGAATTAATTCCTTGCTCTTGCAACTTTTTGTATTTAAGCGCTGCAAAAATAGTATTTGTGAAAAGATTTTAAGACCATCTTCTATAGATTTATTTATTGTTATTTTTGATACTATTTGTTAACTCAGTTTATAAGAGCCATTACATTTTCCTTCTTACTTATTTCTCTTTTTTTGTTCTAGCGGCCCCTTTGTTGCTTTATGCAAACAGACGGGACTTGCGATTGGTTGATGCTACGAATGGCAAAGAGAATGCTACAATTGTAGTTGGAGGCTTGGAGGATGCAGCTGCGGTGGACTTTGTGTTTGGTCATGGCTTGATATACTGGAGTGATGTCAGCGAAGAAGCCATTAAACGAACAGAATTTAACAAAACTGAGAGTGTACAGAATGTTGTTGTTTCTGGATTATTATCCCCTGATGGGCTGGCATGCGATTGGCTTGGAGAAAAATTATACTGGACAGATTCTGAAACAAATCGGATTGAAGTTTCTAATTTAGATGGATCTTTACGAAAAGTTTTATTTTGGCAAGAGTTGGATCAACCCAGAGCTATTGCCTTAGATCCTTCAAGTGGGTAAGTTTTGTTCAGTGTACAAAGGCTATTGCATCTCCATTTCCTGGTTTCTTTCTGCTAGCATAGACTCCCCCCATTTCTAAGAGAAAACAAAGGTCAAAAACCCAATTTTAGATTCTTTCAGCTTCTTTTCAAGTAGACTTGAATGTGGGAAATTATATTGTGTTAAGATATTTATGTCGCTTATGGGACAGCTATATATAGAGTTCTTGATTTGTTTTCTGCATTTAATAAGTACAAGAGGATAATTAGAAGGCACAGAAGAAGGAATGAAGACCTAACAGGAGTGGTATTTGATAGCTCAAGATAATGTAAAAAAAAATCTTACGGATCTTATAACTTTCATTGTATATGCAATCATTCCTAGTGTTTTTTTTTACACTCTGAACTATTATTAATAATTTAATATGTCAGTATGAGTGAAAAATAAAAATTACGTTGTTAAATAATCCATTTCTAGTTAAACAGATTTACTGTAAATAGTTTCCAATGAGAAAGGAAACTGAGAAAGGAAACTTAAAGCCAGTGGTAAGCCCCATTAGAAAATGTGAACTATGTCATTACATGCTTCTGTTACTATGCTTCACTTCTACCATACACTATTCATTGTTTATTGAATATGTTGTAATGTCAGGGTGTGTCATGGTAGGTGTAGGTAACCATCTAAACATGAACCTGAAATAAGTTACTTATAATTTAAAATTTAAAGATAAGTAACCTGCAAATAACCATCTTAACACTTTGTTTTCTTTGACTTTCAAGTATGTTGGAATACTTTACATTTATAGGGCGCCTGTATAGCTCAAATGGTTGTGTCTGACTTCAGCTCAGGTCATGATCTCACAGTTCGTGAGTTCGAGCCCCACGTCAGCTCTGTGCTGACAGCTCAGAGCCTGGAGCCTGCTTTAGATTCTGTGTCTCCCTCTCTTTCTTTCCCTCTCTTGCTTTCTCTCTTTCTGTCTCTCAAAGATAAATAAACATTAAAAAATTAATAAAAAAATAAAATTCATTTATAGAAGGGAGTGGGTTATTATTTAATAAGACTTGGGGAAAAAATGAAAGAAAGGTTTATGTATGTTCCTTTATCTTGATAAACTTTGTTGACAAAGTTTAAAGAAGTGCCATGTTGTAGGAAAATGAAAAGATTTGTCTGACCATGAAGGATAACATGGGCAACGGTGTAGTTAAACTTCAGAATGAGAAGTACACACCCACACACGTGTGTACATGCGCGCACACACACACATCATATATATGTGTATATATATGACTTACATGTAATTCATATAATATATTAAAATTGTATAATTTTTAGAGGGGCAAAAGAGGTATCTGCTAAAGTCAGGATGTCTCTTAATAAAGCATGAGAAAATACAGTGGTTCTAGTGGTAGGAAAAAAGGTTGAGTGTCCCCCAGAAGGAGGTCACAGATGTTGGATATGCAGTAAACTGTACTGATTGAAGAATTTGGTTGTTGAGAACTTGAAAGATATTTTTGACAAATGGAATCTGTGTTTTTCCAACAAAGTTTATGAGTCTCAGAGAGTGTTGGAATGTTTGTGAGGTTACTGCTTTATAGAGCACAAAGGGTTTTGGTGCTCTCGGTGGAACTTTGGTAAAAAGATAAATAGTTCTTAAAAAATTATATTTGAAAAACTTAGTTTTATGACTGTAAGAGTAATGATGGAAATTTAGCCAAATACCTGTTAAATAGTATGTTTAGAGCTCTGCTTTTTGTGCTTTTGGAGAGAAAGGGAGAATATCTTACAGTGTATTTAAGGACAAAACGGGAGAGAGAACTTTCCCTTCTTCAAAAGCCTGTTTATTTGCATTATGTAATGTGTATGTGGAGAGGAGAAGAATGTTAAAAATTGGAAGGGTCACAAGAGCTCTTACGGAGGATGGGTGGATAAAAGAGCTTGATTACTACAGTTCTGAAGCAGCAAAGAGACCATTTCTATAAAGCATAATATGACAGTACATCATATAAGGAGTAATATGCTAGTAATTGAAGGAAGCTGAATTTATAGAAAACTCTTGACTATTCAGGATCTAATAATTTAATGGTTAAATGAGTTATTCTAATTATGTGCCCTAAAACTAATGAGCTTTACTTGTGGGTGTCAGGTCTGATAAGTGTCTTAGGAATTACGTTTACCATATGATTAAAAAATACATTAGAATCTTTTTGTGGCTAATTTCCCAGTATTGAAGATGAGAAGCCAACAAAGACTCAGCTGATCAAGAATATTACTGGAAGAATAAATAGAAGTATGCTTTGAAGGTAGAAAGTAGTGTTATTTAAGCTTCTAAGGGATGTTCAGTGAAGACTTTTTCATGAGGCTTAAAGCTTGGTCAGACACTCAATGAACTATTTTTTCATTATTTTTGAAGGTTGTGGTTAGTGTTGCTTACGTGTAGGAGTGTGTATGTAAATTACTCCCCTCCCCATTCTTAAAATCTTTTTTAATTTTTGGAAAGTTATGTGTCATATGGCTATTTTTAAAATTACACATCTGGACATAAATAGAATGCAGCCAAATGGTATACATTTGGTAGTTAGCATGATGGAGTATAAAATTATATTTTAAACTCATGCATTTAAAAATATATTCTATCAGTCTTCGGTGTTGGTCTTAGATTTATGTTAACGATTGTGGTTTTACTGGAAGAGTAATTTTAGATTGAGTACATCACTTATCAAAGAGAAGAGATGATTTCCAGCTTTTTGGGGGAGGAGAAATGAAGTTTACTTTCCAGAGAAAGTACATGAAAACAGTACTGTAGAAAAATGTAGGCTTTATCAGAGTTCCAGTATCCTTGGTTATGAGGTTCAGAAGAGCTGACTGAGCTCTCTCACATCAGCTTATGTAAAAGGAAAGCTATTGAATGACTGGTATTGTTTGAGCCCTGGGAACTAGTGCAGACATCTGTGTGCTTTCGGATGTATGGAGTTCTTTGTGTAATCAGTCCATTTAGCCTAGACTGAAGGAAGATTTTTATTTCCCTCCCTAAATTTGGCCTCTGTTAGTCTGAGATTTTTTTCCCCGTTTGAGTGATGGCAGTGTAGAATTCAGAATAAGGAACAGGAAAATATGTGTGTACAAATTGTTCCAGAAATGAATAACCATACCTAGAGAAAGCAGTCCATATTCTTACTTTATAGTGAGAGGTATTTCTGACGTTGTGTCTGCTCTAATTGTGGAGTTTCTTAGACTGTTCATAATGACTGTAGTAATCTTAGTGATGTTGAGGGCCAGCTGTTTCAGATTCACATAAAGGAGTTTTAAGGGTTTTTTTTTGTTTGTTTGTTTAAGGATCTGTTCATATTCCCAATCCTTTTGGATATTTTTGAAAAAGTTAAACTTCAGTGATTCAGTCTGAAGTGATTTCATACTGAACCACTTTGAATGATAGGTCTTTTTAAAATACATTTTTATCATGAAGAATACTATTTTAAAAAATATCCTTATCCATTGAAAGGATGACTTTTTTAAAATGTTTTATTTATTTTTGATAGAGCATGAGAGGGGGAGAGGCAGAGAGAGAGGGAGACACAGAAGCTGAAGCAGGCTCCAGGCTCTGAGCTATCAGCACAGAGCCCAACGCAGGGCTCGAACCCACAAATGTGAGGTTTTGACCTGAGCTGAAGTTGGAGGCTTAACCAACTGAGCCACCCAGGCACCCCATAAATAATATTTATACTACTAAGAGTTCTGCTTTATTTATTTAAAAACATTTTTTTTCTAATTTTTTTTTATTTTTGAGAGAGAGAGAGACAGCGTGAGCAGGGGAGGGTCAGAGAGAGACACAGAATCTGAAGCAGGCCCCAGGCTCTGAGCTAGCTGTCAGCACAGAGCCTGAGGCGGGGCTCGAACCCACGAACCATGAGATCATGAACTACGCTGAAGCCGGTTGCTCAACTGACTGAGCCACCCAGGGGCCCCTGCTTTATTTATTAAAAAAATTTTTTTTAATGTTTATTTCTTTTTGAGAGACAAAGAGAGGCTGGAGAAGGAGTAGAGTGAGGGAGACACAGGAACCAAAGCTGGCTCTGCATTGACAGCAGAGAGCCTGACGTGGGACTTGAACCCACAAACTGTGAGATCATGACCTGGGCCGAAGTCAGGTACTTAACCTACTGAGCTACCCAGGTGCCTCATATGAGGCATATGTAAAAATGTTTACAGAACTAACTCATTGGAAAAAGAATAATGTATACTTTCCCCAACAATTATATATATTTAATTGTCATATCTTGAGTATGTTTAAAAGTATTTTCTACACTGGTATGTTCCAGGTGACAAAAATCATTCCTGCCACATAGAAGGTGTTAAATATTTTTTGAGTGACTGGACTTTATATTTTCTTTCATAATCCTATTTTCCTTGTTGGAAGAGAAAGTGTTTTCTAAGCAAATGTAAATTTTAGTATTCATGAGATAATCATGAATTCTACCTCATTATGGTTTTGATTATAATTGCCTATTTAAAATATATTTAAGAGTTTTAGTCTTTTCAATTCAATTCATCAAGATTATATTTTATAGAAATATACTCACTGGAGCTTGTTTTATGTCCCATGTAGCTCTCTTATTTACCTGTTAAGTCACTCATCTCTTTGGACTTCAGTTTTTTCACCTCTAAAATGATGGGTTTCCTTCAATTTTGACAGTGTTTTAAGCTTAAAAAGTGAAGATGTTTAAATAAGTACTCTATCAATTTAAAAATTCTTACTTTACAATTACACATTCAAGTTCATAATGTATGTTACAGTTAGAATTATTTCTGCAGAATAACAGATTCTTTAAAAGATGTTTTTAAAGATTTTTTTTAAATGTTTTTTTTTGAGAGAGAGAAAGAGAGTGAGTGTGCGCCCAAGAAGGGGAGAGGCAGAGAGAGAAGGGGACCTAGGATCTGAAGGATCTGAAGTGGGCTCTATGCTGATAGCAGAGTTTCGTGCGGAGCTGGAACTCAAGAAGCTTGCGATCAGGACCTGAGCCAAAGTCAGATGCTTAACTGAATAAGCTACCCAGGCGCACCTTTGCAGAACAGATCCTTAAAATTTGTTTCTCTTGCCCTTACAGTATAGGTCATTACTCTCAACCTCTCTTTTTTTTTTTTTTTTTAAGGCTATTTGATACATAGAACTAGTTTGCCAATTCTACCTGATGTAAATTGGAAAATACTTTAAACTGTCAAAGGTTCTTTTTGTTTGAAGAATGAAAAAGATAGCAAATTACTTTCAGGCAGATTATATCGGTTAAATATATGTTTGAGAGGAAAGGTTTTTGAGATTATTATCCAAAATTTAAGAGAAATATATTAGAAAAGCCAGGAAATTTGGATTATTGGTTTGGCTTTACCAGCCTCTGGGATATGATGCAAGGTCCTTGAAAATGAAAAGAAAACTTTTTAAGACTAACTGTGTGTATATGTATATTTTCAAATGTTAGTGTAGGGCTCTTCTCTTTACTTAAAAAAATCTTAATCCTCATCCAATTTTTAGTACAATATCCTTACCCTGTCTTAGACTGAGATTTAATTATGTAGTCAAGTTTTTTATGTCCTATATGTGTCTTTCTCTGACTGACTTATTTCACTTAGTATAATACCTTCCAGTTCCATCCACGTTGCCCAGTCTCTTAATAGTTTTGCTTTTAAATAAAAGCTTTCCTTGTTTGCAGCACTGACCATTTAATTCAGCCTTAGCAGAAAGAAGAATAAAATTTTGTGAGCATAAACAACAGGATATCTTTAACTGAGTATTGGCTGTCTATATTTTGGTGATCTTATGTACCCTTGCTGTATTCCAGTGTGACTACTGGCTCTTTAGAAATTACAGTAAATTACTTTTGACTGGCACTTAGTATTTGTGCCATTGAGCCTTTAAGATTTTGGAAGAGTTTGCTAGATAACTGATTTGTGAAGTAGGAATAAAATGACTGTCTTTAGTATTTTTCACATCATTTAATATTGATACTATATTCCTTTTAGAAGTTTTTCTCTTAAGACTTACTGATTTTTATACACTTTGGTTTTTCTACCACTTGGACTACCCTTTCCTTCCTTCAATAGCTTGTGAGATATGGAATAGTAAAAGTACATCGTTTTCTTTATTCTTTCCCTGAGATTATGTCTAATTCCATAGCTTTTGCATAGAAGCAGATAGCCAGTTATCCTAAAATACAAAGCTTCATACTAGACTTTGCTTTAAACACTGGTTCTGTGTATGAAGGATCTTGCTCCACACCCTCAACAACTTAAAGTTAAAGATGTCCTGGCAAACTGGGGGAGCCTATTTTCTACCCATTAAATCCTAGAACTGGTAGGGAATCCTGAGGAACTTATAGCTAAAGGCCTTCACTTTTTGGCTAAAGAAACCAAGGCCTTAGCTAAAATAAGAGACAGCCAGATTCTAATTTAAAAAAAAATTTTTTTTTTTTTTTGTAATTTGAGAGAGAGACAGAAGGGGAGGGAGGGGTGGGGGTGGGAATGTAGGGGAGAGGAAGAGGGAGGGAGAGGGAGAGAGAGAATGAATGAGAATATGAATATCTTAAGCAGACTCCATGCTTACCATAGAGCTTGGTGATGGGATCAGTCTCACCACCATGGGATCATGACCTGAACCGAAATCGGGTGTTGGACACTTAACCAACTGAGCCACCCAGGCCCACCAAGACAGCCAGAGTCTTAGCTGAGATTTTCCATTCCCACATTTGGTACCTTTTTCTTCAGGAAAAGTATCTTGCTTAAGCCATGTTTTTTGTTTTGTTTTGCAAATCAAATTATTTAAAAAATACAACATGGTAGCTTTATTTAAAGGAAGATTTTTGTAAATTCTTTGTTTTTTGATTTAAATATTATCATTTTTTATTTTACCATTGCTTTTTGCGTCAACTTAACCCATGTGGGTTTAGATTCCTTTTATTGAAGTATGTTCTTCAATTTCATTTAGCAAAACTTGATTAACGATAAACTCTTGGTCTTCATCTGAAAATGTATTTCATTTGCTCTCATTTGTGAATGACAATCAGTTGATTATAGAATCTGCACAGTAATTTTCATTCAGTTGTAGGAGGGTATTATGATTTTAATTGTTGCTGTGAGAGGTCTGCTATTTTCTAATTAACGTTGTTGCTTTGTAAGTACTTTATCTGTTTTTATCTTTTTTTTTTTCCTGGTTCTTTAAAAGCAGCCAGTAAGCACATCTTAAGTTTTGATATTTTGCAACTTTTCCTACACTGTGTCTAGATGTAGCTCTATTTTTTTTTTTTTTAATCCTGATGAGAACTCATGTTTGTAAAATCTAATTATTATTGTTCGGTCGTTCTAGAAACTTATTATGCATTATTTTTTATTTTTCACTCATCATCCTTGGAATACTTTGGAACTCCTTTCTGCTCCATGCTGCTTAATTTTGCTTTCATATCGTCTCTTTATTTCTCTGGGCTAGTATGTGGTTTTTTTTCTTGTCTTCCAGATAACTAATTCTTTCCTCAGGTGTGCCCAATTTTGCAGTTTAATGAGCAAGTTGAACTTTTAATATTAGTAACTGTACATTGCTTTCCTAAAAGCTGTTTGTGCTCCTCATTTAAAAGACTTACTATGAGAAAATGTCAGCCTACATGAAAGTAGAATAGTGTACCAAGAATTTTAGACTTACAAAAAAGTTACAAAAATAGTGCACCCAGCATACCTTAGTATTAACATTTTATTTAACCGTAGAACAGTCACATAGATCAAGAAATTAATGTTGATATAATATTATTAACTATTCTGTATACTTTATTTACATTTCTCCAATTTTCCTTCTAGTGTCCTTCTGGTCTAGGATCCCATATTGCATTTAGTTGGTATCTCTGTAGTCTTTTCTAATCTGGGACATATTAGCAGTTTTTGTCTTCATAACCTTGACCTTTTGAACATTATTGGACATTTTGTAGAATGTCTCTCAATTTCAGTTTTTCCGATGTTTTCTTATGATTTGATTAAGGTTATACTTTTTTGGCAGGAATACCACAAAAGTGATATATGCTCTACTCTGGGCATCCTATCAATAGTACATGATATGGTTCCTGGTGATGTTATATTTGATTACTTATGGTGTTATCTGCCAGAGTGTCATTTTTTTTTTTAGCTGGGTTTACTCTTATTTTCCTTGTAATAAATATTGGAAGCTATGCAGTTATCTTGTTTCTCATCATACTTTTATCCACCAATTTAAACATTCTTTGATGGTTTTTGCCTGCAACAGTTATTGCTGTGGTATTGCCACATGGTGATTTTTCTAGTTCCATTGTTTCTTCCACATGTATAATTAAATTCTACTTAAATGAAGAGTTGTTTTGTTCTTCCCACTTATTTATGTATTGTTGTTTATGTTAGTATGGGCTCATGGGCGTTTCTATAATACTATATAGTCCATTATTGTCATTATTTTTTGCTTAAACTGTCCCAGATTTGGCCATTGGGAGCTCCTTCAAATTTGTTTCTGTGTCCTTTTAATAGGTCCTCATCATTTTTTAAAAATATTTTTTAATGTTTATTTTTGAGACAGAGAGAGAGCATGAGTAGAGGAGGAAGAGAGAGAGAGAGAGGGGGTGACACAGAATCTGAAGCAGGCTCCAGGCTCTGAGCTGTCAGCATAGAACCCAATGTGGAGCACAAACCCACGAACCAGAGATTATGACCTGAGGCAAAGTCGGACACTTAACAGACTGAGCCACCCAGGTGTCCCAGTCCTCATAATTTTTTAAGTACTTTTTAATGGTCTGACTGTGGAAAATGTTTCAGACTTATCTTGTCCTTTTTCCACTTTATGCTTTGGATTAACCATTTCTCCAAGGAGCTCTGTCTCCTTTTATTGGAAAATGATATTTATTTATTAAAAATATTTTTTTGTTTACTTATTTTTGAGAGAGAGACAAAGACTAGTGCAAGCCAGGGAAGGGCAGACAGAGAGGCTGACAGAGAGGGGCCTGGTCTCATCTACCTCCCCTACCTTTGTTTTTCCTCTCTTCCTGTTGCTTAATTGGAAAGAATCCAAAGCAAGCTCCAGACTCTAAGCTGACAGTGCAGTGCCCGACACAGGGCTTGAAACCACAAACTGTGAGAGACACTTAACTGAGCCCCCTGGGTGCTCCTTCTAGTATTTAAAAACCAAGATCTGGAAACTAAGTGTGTTCTTTGCTACTAGGTTTTCATTGCTTTTAAGCCCTCTCAGTACACAGTTAAGAAATACCTGGATGTGTACACATACACATAGTTCTGTGTGTTTTCATCTTTTGTCTACATATTAAAAAAAGAATGAGTTCATGTTGGTATCTCCAGATCCAATCCACTGCTGCAAAATCATGTTATAGTCTTGTCCCTTTCCTGTTTTGGTCTGTTCTGTGATACTGAGAAACCTGTCTTATCCACAATATTTTTTTGTATATATTGTGTGCAAATCTAGTGTGCAAGGGTTTCAGATTTGCTAACCTATACTCTTAGGAGAAACACATTTACTGTCTGGAATACAGTACTGTGACACTACTGTCCATAGAGTCAGAATACTGTCTTTGAAATTTACTTAGGTAATTTGTTTCTTACATGTTGCAGTGTGACTGTGTTCTTCATTTCTAATACAATTAATACTGTTTGTATTCCATTCTGAACGTTCCCCTATATCCTAGCTGATTTTAAGTATTGCTTTATATTGGAGTTCTGTTGAACAGTTGCCATATTTTTAAGTGTTAGAAATAACACAAAAAGGTTATACTCTGAGTAGTGTCTTTTACCCTGGTCCTATTCCTCTTTGCTGTCCAGTCTATTCCCTCTTGTTTATAGGCATTTTACTCTCAGTAACTTATGGTTTTATTTTTTTCAATTTTTGTACAAATGAGCTAATGCATGAGTGTTCTCTTTTAGTTCTGTGTGTTTTCATCTTTATCTATGAAAAAAACATGAGTTCATGTTGACATCTCCAGTTCCAGTCCACTATTGCAGAATTACATACTAGTTTTGTCCCTTTCCTCTTTTGGTCCATTCTGTGATAGTGAGAAGCCTGGTCTTATCCACCTCCCCCTACCTTTTTTCCCCTCTCTTCTTGTTGCTTAATTGGAAAGACTCTGTAGTCCTGTAGAATGTTTTAGATTTTGTATTTTCTAAGAGATCCTTGAGATGCTTGGCTTATTTTTATCCCTTTATATTTCTTATAAAATGAAATTTAAAGTAGAAGACTTAGTGACAAATTCAGCATTTTGCATGAATGCTTCAAAGGTAGTACTAAGTACTTTGTATTCATCACATCAGAAAGTACATAATATCTTGTCCTACTTGTGATACTAAGATTGTTTGGTAGGTTCAGACGATGAAAGTTAATATCTTTATTATAAAGCTGAGTTTTTTCTCTTATATACTTCACATAATTTGTGGGATGATCCTTTTGCACCATGCCAATATCCAGTTCCTCATCTATTGATTGTTTTAACAGCCAATGAACATTATATTTCTTGTATTATTTCATTAGGAATATCTGTTACTGTTTCATGATGATTTATCTCATGTATTTTTTTCCATCTTTTATGTGTTTTAATCAGTTTAAATATTTATAATCTATCAGATTATTCGGTTATCTAAAGTTCTTAGAAATTCACTTCTGTGCTTTAATATATTTGCTGTTTCTTGCTTGAGGTAAACTATTTCCTTAGGTGTTGTATAGTTTCAGATTGTGAGCTGATCTGCAGAGGAGTTCCTGGCCTCCTAGGGGAACATATTTCTCCAGGGAGCTTTTAGTTTGCTTCTGCCAAGCACCATACAAGGTTTCCAGGGACAACTTTATTTTTTATTTTTAAATTGAAATATAATTTCTGTACAGTAGATTGCACAGATCTTATTTGTGCAGTTTTGGCAGATATGTACACCTGTGTTGTCACCTTATTCAAGCAGAGATCATTTTTTACATGTAATTTTTTGGAGTTCTAAGTTCCTATACCATGTACAGAGAATTAATTCAACCCCTAAACCTATGTGAGGGCAGTGTTGTGGCTACAAAGTCTTTGCTCATTTCTCCTACCTTTTCAGAACCTGGTCCAAGACTGAAGAGCTTCTTTACTTTTCTCTGCCAATGGCAGATTTTTGTATTTCATTGTTCCCTGGGAGTCTTTGCTTTGTTCAAGAATCTTCTCACGCTGTGTTTCTTATGTGTCAAGGCCTTATCTTCCCTGTTTTACTGAAACAGAAGTCCCTCTGTTTCTGAGATGAGAAAATCCCAAAGGGTTGCTGTAGCATCAAGCATGTACTGCTGTTCATTTTTGGTTCTCTAGAGATTTCCTCCCCTACTTTCATGATACTTAGCTCTATATTTAAAAGTGTGTTTATGTAGTTTTATTTTGTGTATATGTATGTCTTAGTCTCTTTGGGCTGCTCTAACAAAATACTGAGTGGCTTATAATGACAGAAATTTATTGCTTACAGTTCTGGAGGCTGGCAATTCTAAGATTAGGGTGCCAGCATGGTCCCCTTCTGGTGAGAGCCTTCTTTTTGGTTCAGAGCAGGTGTCTTCTTGCTGTGTCCTTACATGGTGAAACAACGTAGGGATTTCTTTGTAGCTTTGTCCTCATGACCAAGCACCTCCCAAAGGCTCCACATCTTACCACCGCTGAGGGTTAGAATTTTAACATAGGAATTTTGAGAGGACACAAACATTCAGACAAAAGCAATGTATAAATCAAATAAAAGACTAGCCAGTGGTTCTAGAGGTTTTGTAAAAGGAGGGTTTTCTGCTTATTTAAAATTTTTTTTAACATTTATTCATTTTTGAGAGTCAGAGAGAGAGAGAGAGAGAGAGAGAGAGAGAGAGAGAACATGAGTGGGAGAGGGGCACAGAGAGAGGGAGACACAGAATCTGAAGTAGGCTCCAGGCTCTGAGCTGTCAGCACAGAACCCAATGAGGGGCTCGAACTCAGCTGACCACAAAATCATGATCTGAGCTGAAGTTGAACGCCCAACCAACTGAGCTACCCAGGTGCCCTGGTTTTCTGCTTATTTTGTTATTAAATTACTGGAAACAGAAATTCTAACTTTCATGTTTTTAATTATTGCCTTTTCTTATTGTGGATATATGTGTATGATAAGCATTATTCATACATAGTAATATGTATTAGTGACTCTTAATTATAGGTAGGATTAAATAAGTGACTTCAAGGATCATGATATGATTTATGATCTAGTATAGATCTGGTTCATTTAGTTTTTATGACTCAATTCTAAATGTTTTCTTTATTAACCACCTTTGTGTGTAATTACATCTTGTAAAGGGTGTAAAACCTAAACCAGTTTAGGTTTATTGAAACTGAGTACTTTTGAATATTTTTGTTAGGGGAAACTGGATTCAGAATGGAGAATGTATTAGATTAGGAGTTTGTGAATATTTTGAAAATTTATTTTATCCTTACCTAAATTGTAGACATTATTATGTTTTGGATTATAGTAAATTTGTCTGAAATGCTTGATATCTAGTCTGATTGTCATTTGAGGTATTTTTACTTTATAAGAAACTTTGATGCTTTGAAAACTTAATTTCTTTATTTACTGTAATTACTTCCTAATTAAAATAAAGCCTGTCTTCTACCCTTCGCTTCATTTAAAATGTATTTTCCAGAAAGTACTGCAGTGGATATCAGGCCAGATACAACAATAAAATTACATTCGTATGGAAACTAGTGAACAGCATTTAACAACCTGGTACTGGTTCATGATTTTTGATGAATAGCAGATGTGAGTACTACTGCAAACTGGCTCTGTAACCATGTATATTTAATTCTTCAGTATGAAGTAAGAATGTTTATCTTCTCGTAAGCCAAAGCCAAAATAGAACCCATTGAAGCCAAAGTAAATTAGGGGCCAAATAGACCACATAATTGAGTGTTAGTAATAATTGTTGCTGAAGATTTCTTCTAAATGAGCCTATAGCCTGGCCTGTGAGAAGCCACAGGAGACATTTATCAAACACTCTTGCAGTTCCTAAAGATACTAAAATTGGCTTTTAAATATGATGCTGACAAAAAGCTTTTACAGAATATACTACACAGCTAGTTGAACTTAGCAACTTTATTGTTAAGTACATTTAGGTAATCATAGGTTTCTAAGCTAGGTTAACTGTCCAAACAAAAACAGAAACAAGCTAAACCAAACCTACTTTTTAATATATGTACCCCAATTATTTTTATTTTTGGAAAGATAAAGTGAGGTAGTCAAAGAGTTTACCCCGTAGTCTGATTTTTAAGTAGCTGGTTTAAGAGGGAGGTGTTAAGCCTCAGTGTCATATATTCCTTGTTCTAATAACAGAAAATGTTTAAGTCATATCTTAACAGAGAATATGGAGAATGTTTTTTTCTCAGGAATTTTTTTTCCCCCCTACATCCTAAAATCTCTAGTCCACTGCAGTCTGATGTTTTTATTCTACTGATAGATCTTTAAAACGTTTACACCTTATTGGCTGGTGCCCAACCCCCTTTAAGGATTAACTCTGTCTTAAAAGTACTAGCACCTATACATTGCTTTTTATGAAGTGTGACACCTTAGTATATCTGAGACTCAGGCTTTTAGCAGGTGCTCCACGCTGAATGTGGAGCCTGACTTGGGGCTTGCTCACACAGCTTTGGGATCATGACCTGATCCAAAATCAGGAGTTGATTGCTCAAACGACTGAGCCACCCAGGCGCCCATATGGTATATATTTAGTGTTGGAAATGGCCTTCCCTTACCTTTCCAATGCAGATGTAACCCTTGATGACTTATTTGATATTCATTGCCCCCATGATGCTTTTTGTTGGCAATTCTACTCTAGCTGTTTCTGGAAATTTTGAAGTCAGAATAATTTTGAAAAATGACAAACAAAAGTCCCTAAAGGATCCAGTTTTGTTTTTAAATTATCTGGTGAAGAAATTATAAAGTTAAAGTTTATTGGGAATTTTTAAAGCTCTTTTATAAACGTGGAATTTTTCTAGTTCACATAATCTTTCTGATACAAAAAATAGACTTTTAATTTCTTTTAGTACCAGATGTCTGTTACATTTATAGAGATATTGTATTTTTGTAGCATGTCTGGATTATACGTATTTGCGGACAGTGCATGCTAGTCTTGTCTTGCACTACACTTGTACTAAGGGATGTAAATTGACATTCATTTGGTAATGTTAAAAATGGTAACTCAGCTTTGTCTCCTCACCTGACTTAGATAAAGTCCTCAGATACAGGAGATACTTTGTCTGATTTTGGAGGACAAATCCCATTAGATGTTTTCTTTCCTCTGTGTAGGATTGTTCTCTTCCCCTCACGCTGAACTGTGAGTTTGGGTTTAGAAAACAGAACCAGGCACCCTCCTACACTGTTGGTGGGAATGTAAACTGGTGCAGCCGCTCTGGAAAACAGTGTGGAGGTTCCTCAAAAAGCTATCGATAGAACTCCCATATGACCCAGCAATACCATTGCTGGGGATTTACCCAAGGGATACAGAAATGCTGATGCATAGGGGCACATGTACCCCAATGTTCATAGCAGCAATGTCAACAATAGCCAAAACATGCAAAGAGCCTAAATGTCCACCACCTGATGAGTGGATCAAGAAGATGTGGTATATATACACAATGGAGTACTACATGGCAATGAGAAAGAATGAAATCTGGCCATTTGTAGGAAAGTGGATGGACCTTGAGGGTGTCATGCTAAGCGAAATAAGTCAGGCAGAGAAGGACAGATACCATATGTTCACACTCATAGGTCTAACAGGAGAATAGGAGAAACCTAATGGAGAACCAGGGGGAGTGGAGGAGGGAAAGAGAGTTGGGGAGAGAGAGGAATGCAAAACTTGAGAGACTCTTGAATGCTGAAAATGAACTGAGAGTTGAAGGGGGAGGGGGGAAGAGAGGTGGTGGTGATGGTGGAGGGCACTTAAGGGGAAGAGCACTGGGTGTTGTATGGAAAACAATTTGACAATAAAATATTATGGGAAAAAGAAAATAGAAAACAGAACCATCTGTGCAGTCAGCTGCCACAGTTCTCCAACATCACATCCCAGTACAGTGTCCTCGGAACGGGGCTCAGTAGCTTCCACTCCTTTTGGATCAGCTTCCTTGATGCATTCAGGAGTGCCGTGAATGCTTGTCTCCTGCCTCTCCGGGACCTATTGCCAGTTTATTGCACTCCTTGGAGAAGGACAGAGTCTCATAAAGCAGATTCTGAGTTTGAAACCAAGGGAAAAATATAATGTGACTGCTGTGGAGAAGACCCAAGCAGAAAGCCTCATTCTGCAGTCAGGTGCATCCCATTACAGGAAACACCCACTTGTTACATTTTAGGAATAACATTTATATCTTTCAGGCTCTATTTTTTATTCCTTCCTGTGAATACATAATTTAGCTGCCTTTGGGAAAGGTACCAATTGAGGATTTGGTGCCAATCTTACTGACCAGTACGAATGAGTACTAAGCTTTTATAGAACAGCAAACTGAAGCAAAGGGGTTTTGCCTTTTTTTTTTAAGTTTATTTATTTTGAGAGAGAGTGAGTGCGAGAGCGTGTGCACGTTCGTGTGCACATGAGCAGGGAAGGGGCAGAGAGGGAGAGTGAGAGAATCCCAAGCCATCTCTGCATTGCCAGTGCAGAGCCTGATGTGGGGCTTGAACTCAGGAACTGTGAGATCATGACCTGAGCCGAAATCAGGAGTCAGATGCTTAACCAACTGAGCCACCCAGGTGTTTCACCTTTTTTAAAAAATTTTTATTTTTATATTTTTATTTAAATTTTAGTTAACATATATATACTTGTTTCAGGAGTAGACTTTAGTGATTCATCACTTAAATGTAACACTCAGTGCTCATTCCAACAAGTGCCGCCTTTAATGCCCATCACCCATTTATTCCATCCTCCTGACCCAACACACCTCCAGCAACCCTCAGTTTGTTCTTGTATTTAAGAGTCTCTTAGGGATTGCCTCCCTCTGTTTTTATCTTACTTTTTCTTCCCTTCCCCTATGTTCATCTGTTGTGTTTCTTAAATTCCACGTATGAGTGAAATCATGGTATTTGTCTTTATTTGACTGATTTATTTCGCTTAGTATAATATGTCCCACTTGTTTTTTTGTAGACTTTTCTTAAAGAAAAGTTTTAGGTTCACAGCAAAATTGAGTGGAACAAAATCTTTCTTTTCTTTCTTTTTTAAAATGTTTATTTATTTTGAGAGAGAGAGAGCATATGGAGGAGGGACAAAGACAAGAATCTGAAGCAGGCTCCAGGCTGACACAGGGCTCAAACTCAGGAACTGCAAGATCATGATCTGAGCTGAAGTTGGAGGCCTAACCAACCTAGTCACCAGCACTGCCCCCGTGCCCCTCACTGTCCCCACTCCCAGGACAAAATATTTCTAATTCCTCCCTTCTGTAGTAAAAGTTTTTATTTTATATTCACGTTATTCCTTCTCTAATGCTCTTCCTTTCTTTAATGTAGTTCTGAGTTTCTTATTTATATCATTTTTCTTTTTTTTGGAACTTCTTGCAAGGCAGGTCTACAGGCAAAAATTCCCTCAAGTTTTGTTTGAGAAAGTCTTTTTTCACTTTTGAAGGCTAATTTTGCAGGGTGCAGAATTCTAGGTTGGTAGGTTTTCCTGGACCTTTCACCTCTCTAAATATTTCATTCCAGTCTCTTCCTGCTTGCATGGTTTTTGAGGAGAAGTTAAAGGTCATTCTTATATTTGCTCCTCTGTACCTGAGGTGTGTTTTTTTTCTTCTGGGGTTTTTCCCCAAGATTTTTTCTGTGTCTTTTGAATTTCTAGGGTTTAAATATGATATCCTTAGATGTAGGTTTTTTTTTTTTTAATTATGCTGCTTTAATTATTATTGCTGCTTTCCTGTTCTTTGAGCTTCTTGGATTTGTGGTTTGGTATCTGACATTAATTTGGAGAAATTCTGTCATCATTGCCTCACGTAATCATGCATATGTTACATCTTTATGTTACATATTTTGTAGTTGTCCCCTAGTTCTTGGATATTCTGTTCTGTTTTTACCTCCCCGCGCCCCCCCCCCCCGGTTTGTTTTCTTTGGTTGTTTCTATGGATATATCTGTAAGCTCAGAGATTCTTTCCTCAGCTGTGTACTGTCTATGATTGAGTCCATTAAAGGCATTCATTTCTGTTAGTGTTTTTGATCTTTTTTTTTTTTTTTTTTTTTTTT
>NC_043709.1:93466288-93528938 GCF_006229205.1 Suricata suricatta
CCTGCCATATCTGATTCTGTTTCTGATGCTTGCCTTGTCTTTTCAAACAACCTTTCTCTTTAGTATGCTTTATAATTTTTTGTTGAAAGCCAGCTATACTATACTAGGTAAAAGGAATTGCAATAAATTGACCTTCAGTAATGTGTTGAGGCCTTGGGAGAGGAGAAACATTCTATAATTCTTTGATTAGGGCCCAGTGTTGTGTGTTTGTATGTATGTGTGTTTTTAATTTACATTCAAGTTAGCATATAGTGCAACAATGATTTCAGGAGTAAATTCCTTAATGCTCCTTACCCATTTAGCCCATCCCCCCTCCCACAACCACTCCAGCAACCCTCTGTTTGTTCTCTATATTTAAGAGTTTATGTTTTGTCCCCCTCCCTGTTTTTATATTATTTTTGCTTCCCTTCCCTTATGATCATCTGTTTTGTATCTTAAATTCCTCATATGAGTCAAGTCATGTGATACTTTTTCTCTAATTTTGTTTAGCATAATACCCTCAAGAAGCTTTTTATTTTGATGAGGTCCCAGTAGTTCATTTTTGCGTTTGTTCCCTTCCTCTGGAGACATGTTTAGTAATAAGTTGCTGTGGTCGAGGTCAAAGAGGTTCTTGCCTGCTTTCTCCTCTAGGATTTTGATGGTTTTCTGTCTTACATTTAGGTCTTTCATCCATTTTGAGTTTATTTTTGTGTATGGTGTAAGAAAGTGGTCCAGGTTCATTTTTCTGTGTGTCGCTGTCCATTTTTCCCAGCACCATTTGCTGAAGAGACTGTCTTTATTCCACTGAATATTCTTTCTTGCTTTGTCAAAGATTAGTTGGCCATACGTTTGTGAGTCTGTTTCTGGGTTCTCTATTCTGTCTCATTGAACTGAGTGTTTGTTTTTGTGCCAGTACCGTACTGTCTTGATGATTACAGCTTTGTAATACAGCTTGAAGTCTGGAATTGTGAAGCCTCCAGCTTTGGTTTTCCTTCTCAAGATTGCTTTGGCTGTTCAGAGTCTTTTCTGGTTCCATACAAATTTTAGGATTCTTCTCTGTGAAGAATGCTGGTTGATAGGGATTCCAATTAGGGCCCAGTTTTTTAGAGAGCCTCTGCTCCTGAGCTGTGAGCTTTACAAATTCTTTAGTTTTTTTTCTCCTTAGGTGGGGCAGGATGGTATAGTATCCTGGAGTTGGGTAATTCCCTTCCCTCAGGTGGGTTAGGCTCTGATAAATTTCCCTAGAGGTAATTCCCTTCCCAATAGGTTAGGCTCTGGTAAATTTGTTTTCCTCAAGGGCAGGCCTTGTTAAGAAGACTATAATGTGTTGATATATTTAAAAATGGTTAGTTTATCCTTCCCCCTGCTGGAAGCATGAGGTGATTTTTCTTTGATATTCACTGTGAGGACCTGGTAGAGTTCCTGGAGGTAAAACTTACAGAAGTGTGATGGCCCCTTCATGACTGACTCCCTTTGGAATTTTTAACTTTCAGATTTGTCTACACAAAACCTTTTTTGTATGTAGAATGAGTGATAAAAGTCAAGTAACAGTTTAGGTTTTCGTACCCTAGTACCGCTTCTCCTGGAGGTTTCTGTTTATGGGTTTCTGCTCTGGTAAGTTGTTGATATTCCGGATTTGATAGATAAGTTCTAGGAATATTCAGAGGTTTTTATCTGGATTGGGGCAAGCTTTAGGGGTTAGAACCTATGTGCTCTTGTATCTTATTTATGTTCTCAGATTCCCTGAACCATTGGTATTCCCTGAACCAATAATATTGTTATTTATTTAAAAAAACTTTATCTGCAGTAAGCAGATACTGTTTAGACGAGACTGACTTTGTTTAAAAATCTTTACAGTGAGACTGAACTGAATAAGCAAATCTGCATCATATCAATTTATATATACAAAGACCAAAGTGGAAGTGAGATAAAAATGAACTCATAACTGTCTTTATACGCTTTCATTAGTTTGTTAACGATAGACGTGTGAGTAAAACTCTCAGAACTTGGTTGTAAAGTAAGATGAAATCTGTTTTCTTATATAACTGTAACAATGTTTCTTTGAAGCCTAATCACGGACAGACAACTGTTAGTAATCTGAAAGCAAAGTTTTCTGAAATGAGACTCCTCAGAGATTGTGGAAGAAGTGGTATGTACATGGAGATAAGACTACAAACATGTAAACTCTGTATTCTGTTTAATAGAATTGAAGATGACTTTGGAAATGTGTGTGTTTGTGTGTAGAATGAGTGATAAAATTGTAAGATGTTATATATTTATAGAAGATGAGAAGCATCATAAAAAGCACACTGTGCATTTGTCAGAACCCATAGAGCTTTAACTCAGAAAGTGAACCGTAATGTATACAAAGTAAAAAAAGTCATTTGGGAGGTTGGAGGATCTTAAGTAGATTGCAGGTTGAGACAGAAGAATTCTAATTATGAAAGAATCTCACTGAACACAGTTGCGGAGGAAAGGTGCTGACTTAATTAGCTTTGGAAATGTGTGGAACTTGAAAGACTAAAGGCAAAAGGAACTGCACATAAGCAGTGTATTATAGTTGTCAGTGTTGGTTCCCGTAGCTGTGATTGCATGCTAGAATTAACCAGTTAAGTAAAATAGATCGTATGTGAGTAGGAGCCACGCTTCTTACTTGGGATGGGAAGGTACGACGGATAAACAAGGGAAGGATGATCCTTGCAGTAGTGAATTAGAATTGAAGAACTCAGTATGAGCTCATGTTTAACTTAATACATGGTGTACATTTTAAGTGAGTTTAATTCATAAGCAATCAAAAGTAAAAAAATTAAGCCCTGAAATTAGTACATAGTTTTTTATATTTAAGATAGAACTAGTAGTAGAAAAGTATATTATAGTTAATATTTTCAACATTTGCTTTCAAAAGTATTGTAGGATTTGTCAGATCTCACAGAAAGACTGGGAGAGCCCTAAGTCCAAACCTGTGTATTAGCAATCATATTGTTGAATGACTTTGGATATGAGGGTGATTTGTATTGATACAAATACATAACCCTTAATCGTAATGATTGCATTTAGCACTATTTGCAATTTTATTTAAATTACTATTACATATATGTGGAATGCTTCTCTTTCTTTCATTTCCTTCCCCCCATTCCCAGGAGGAAATACAGAGTTTCAGTGTAGCTAATACTTGTACCTAATTTTCAAGTAAAAAGTTTGTGGCAAGACTTGTAGAAGGACCATTTTCAAGTCATGCTGAGACTAAGGTAAATGCTCTAGTATGCCATTTAAGGGTCTTGGGAAAATTCAAGTCCTGTTTTTTCTTTTGATGAAATGAAGAGCTTAAATAAGATAATTAGGGAAATATTTCTTAAAAACCTTGGAGCATCTTTGTAATTTTTTATTATGCATGCTTACTACCACATTTTCTGGGAGAATGATTTAAAATATTTTATTTTGGTGTTGGATTGTATCAATTATAATTTGAGTTCAGAAAATACAGTCACAATATCATTGACATTTAATTGATGCTGTATCTGAATTGGTATAGTTTTATACTAGAAATATTGCTTAGTATTTTCTAGAGTTGTATATACCTTTTCTGATATTCCAAAGACCCATATCTATGGAAATGTAATACTTTGATTTTATTCTTACAGTGCAAATTCTGATTTAGTACTTTTGGATGAAGCTTGAGATTTGTTGAGGCTGTTGGTACATGGTCTGTATTTTGAGTTGCAAGGCTTTAGAGCAAAGGATGCTCAAAAGTTTTCCAGAAACATCCAGAGTATAAACATTTTAGTCTTTGTCGTCCACATATGGACTCTGTTGTATGTTCTTTCCTCCCTCCCTCTTTCTCTCTTTTTCTTTCCTTCCCTCCTTCCTTCACCTTTAAAAATGTAAAAACCATCCTTAGCTCATAGGGCCATACAAAATCAAAGCCTGGGATAGATATGAACCTCTGGTCATAGCTTGCCATTTTTGCTTAGAGACAAAAGATGTATATATTCAGTTGTTGATACAAGCAAAAATTCTAGAATTGGTGTTTGTTGTGGCTTTTCTCCATTTCAGATGATTATATGATTTTTCTTTGATATATTAATGAAGTGAATTATGATTCAGAAACTAATGGTTCAGAAACTTGTTTTTTTTGTGTTTTTTTGCTTCTTGTAATTGAGGTATAATTTTACATACAGTAAAATTCACTTTCTTTTTTAGAATATGATATTGTGAATTTTGACAAATGCATACAATTGTGTGTTGTCAAAGATGAACAAAGCTGGACCCTAGTTAAAATTGTAAGGACAGAATTCAGTTAGTAATATACAGTATATATTGCAGTGTGGAAGAGGGTGCAGTGTAAATGCAACTCTAAAGTGTACATGGGTAACTCAGTGTTTTAAAGGGAGGATGAGGGACTAGGGAGGGGGTAAGCAGGGGTTCAGTAGAGTCAGGGGAGGGATAAATTACAGAACGCTGGAAGGGGAAATTGATCTATGCGAAGTCTGTGTTAGTTAACCGGCACTTATCAAGAATCTTGCCCTCCCACAGAGCCTGGCAGACAGGGGCCCTATGTTCAGGTGTTGGCTGGAACAAACAGTAAATTCTTTGGGCATCAGTGAGTTTTCTCAGGCAGGCACTCTAGGAGGGGTTAGGATCATTTTAGGGGTGCAGCCTTGAACTATTAGAAAGTATGTTAGTATTCTGCTCAATTCTTTGTAGGCCAGAGTTGAGGCCTAGCTGAGAAAGGACTCAGTGGGGCCTAGATGGAGTTTAGTCAGAGAATCTTCATCTATATTAGCACCACAACTGGGATATAGAACTGTTCGGTTACCCCACCCCCCAAATTTCTTTGTGCTTTTTAAAAAAATTTTTTTTAATTTTATTTTTGATACAGAGAGAGACAGAGCATGAGAGGGGGAGGGGCAGAGAGAGAAGGAGACACAGAACCGGAAGCAGGCTCCAGGCTCTGAGCTAGCTGTCAGCACAGAGCCTGACGCGGGGCTCGAACCCACAAATGGGAGATCTGACATGAGCCGAAGTCGGAGGCTCAACCAACTGAGCCACCCAGGCACCCCTCTTTGTGCTTTTTTGTACTTACCTTCTTGCCCCCCTCCTCAGCTCCTTGAAGTTACTGACTTGTTTTCTGTTCCTATAGTTCTGCCTTTTCCAGAATGTCATATAAATGGAATCCTACAGTATATAGCCTTTTGAGATTGGCTTCTTTGAGGCCCCCTAAAGCATTTTAGGTTTATCTATGTTGCTGTATCAGTAGTTTTTGTTGTCATGGCTGAGTAAGATTGTATGGATGCATTGCAGTTTGTTTATCCACTAATTAGTTCAAGAATATTTGGGTTGTTTCCAGTTTTGGCAGTCACAAATAAAGCTGCTATTAACTATTAATATTATGTGTGGGCCTAAGATTTTATTCCTCTTTCATTACTCTTGGGCAGATACCCAGGAGTCAGATGCTGTGTTCTGTGGTAACTGTAATTAACATAAAAATCTGAAATTTTGCCAAAGTGGCTCTGCCATTTTTCATTTCCACTAACAATGTATGAGAATTCTAGTTGCTTTGCATCCTCACCAGTACTTGATATTGTCGGTTTCTTTTAAATCATTCTTACATGTATATAGTGGTATCATTGTGTGTGTGTGTGTGTTTTAAACACTGTCAAGTCAGCTTTATTATTCAGAGCCACTTTGCAGAATTTAGAGAATATGGCACGTTCATTTCATAGGTTGTTTGCATGCATCATTCTAGAGATACCAAAGGAAGATTTAAGTTTAAAAGCAGTGGATTCTGAGCCTTGCCATATGCTGCTTCTATATATAGAGGGGGGGTGTTTCCCAGTCTAGGGAGCCCCCATTCTCAGAGCTGGTTAATCCCTGGGTAAAGTCACTAACCTAGGCTGGCATATAAGTCAAGATATGGCTAGTAAAACATAAACTACTAGGTTTTTAAGACAATTTAAAAACAATTACATTCCATTATTTACAAATACATTTCTTTCTAAACTTTTATTTATTTTTATTGTTTATTTATTTTGAAAGAGACAGTGTGGGTGTGCACGTGTGTGAGTGGGGAAAGAGCAGAGAGCAAGAGCGAGAGTGAGGGAGAGAGAAGAGAGAACCTTAAGCTTCTGCCAAGGGCAGAGCCTGAAGAGGGACTTAATCCCATGAACTCTGTGTGAGATCATGGCCTGAGCTGAAACTAACCGAGCCACCCTTCTAAAGCTCTTAAATTTAACCTATAGATCTAGTTTTTTTTAGTTGACATAAAATACTATATCAGTTTCAAATGTACAGCATAGTGGAGCATCTTCATGACTACCTTTAGGTTCAGTAATTCATGAAGACTTCCAGAATTCACTGAAAGTTGTTATATGCTAGTTATGGTTTATTTCAGTACAGATAAAAATCAGCCAGGCAAAGAGGTGCAAAGATCAGGGTGCAGGAGAGTTCCAAGTGCGGAGCCTCCAGTTGTCTTCTCCCAGTGGAGTTAGGTGTGTAGAAGGCACTTACTTCTAGCAGTGTCTACCAACACATAGAGCAATGCCAACCAGGGAAGTCACCTGAGGTTTGGTCATGTAGACATGATGACTTCCTGCTTTGCTGACTATAGTCGCTAGCGTCCCCCCCCCAAGGTTGGGCTTACACTGAGTGGCCCAAAGCCTCTACAAATCACATTGTTAGTTAGCCTAGTCTAACTGACTAGATAGCCTAGTCTCTCTGAGGTGGCTGGTGGCTCATGGCCTCCGATAAACAAAGAGGCACTTCAAGGGCTCAGAGATTACCTCACACTGGCTGAGGGCAAAGGCCAGTCTTCTCTAAGGAAAAGGCTAATCATTTACTGCACTTAATGTGTTCAGAGGTATATTGGTTAATTACCAAATTTTTAGGATCTTGTAGCTATCTTTCTCTTACATATTCTACTTTAATTTTCTTGTGGCCAGAGAATATACTATATATGATTTCAGTTCTTTGTTGCATTGCCCATATTCTTGTGAATATTCTGTACGTAGTGGCGAAGACTGTTTACTACTCTTATGGAGTATTTTCTTCTCCTGTACATTGCAATAGTTTGTGTGTTCGATTAGAATTATTTGGTCTTTGAAAAGTTTAGAGAATTTACCAGTAGATATCTGGGCTATGTTCTCACTCTCTTATTCTCCCACCTGGGAAAGATGAATTTACTCTTTTGATTAATTAATAATTATGGTTTATTCAGGCTAAAAATATGTCTTGATGTAGTTTTATAAGCTCGTGTTTTTCCTGCACTTTTCTCTGTGGTACTTTTTTTATTTTTATTTTTTTTTACTTTAGGGATTTCTTCTCCCTTTATTTTTCTTATTTTCTTTGGATTAGCTGTTTACTTTTCAGGCTTTTGGCTTTTATAATTTAAACATTTTTAGTGCTATTTTTACCTATACCTCAAAGTTTCATTATTTGCATCTAATAACTTAGTAATAACATAATCTAATAATGGAAATGGAAATATTTCTAGGTTAATTAATTACAGTTGCTATGTGGCATGTATAGTAGTTCTGTACTTAAGATTTGCATTATGGTCCAGTGTGTGGTTATATTTAAAAAATATTGGGCACCTGGGTGGCTTAAGCAGTTGAGCGTCTGATTCTTGGTTTTGGCTCAGGTCATGATCTCATACTTCTTGGGATCTAGCCTGTGTAGCATTCTGCACTGACGGGGGTAGCCTGTTTGGAATTTTCTCTCCCTCGCTCTCTGCCCCTCCCCCGAGTATATGTGCTCCCATTCTCTATCTCTCCTTCTCTCTCAAAATAAGTAAACTTAAAAAAAAAATTCCATGTGGAGCATGACTCTTGGTCTTGGGGTTGTGAGGTTGAGCCCTATGTTGGGTATAGAGCTTACTTAAAAAAATTTTTTTTTAATCTTTAAAAAAAGCAAATAAAAATATTCCACATGTGCTTGGGAAGATTGTATAGTCTGTGTTTTTTGAGTGCACTGTTCTAGCTGTGTCCATTAAACCAAATTTGTTCTGTTGAAATCTTCTGATTCCTGATTTTTAAGCCTCTGATTTATTGCTGAGAGAAGTGTGTTAAAAATCTCTTGCTTGGTAATTAATTTGATAATTTCTTATATATTATATGCCTATTTTGCTTTATGTCCATTGAGGCTGTGTTTTGAAATATAGGTAGATAAAGAATTTTCTTCCTGTTGGACCTCATACCATTACTTATTGACTTAGTTGCTACTAATGCATTTTGCCCTCGAGTTTTGTTAGGTATTGCTTGCTATATCCACTTTTCTCTGGTAAGTTTTTGCTTCATTTATACTTTTGCCTCTTTTTACTTTTTCTTGTGTTTATATTTTCTAGGTGTTTCTTTTTTAAGTAGCATATAGTTGGAGTTTTGGGGTTGATTTTAAATCTATTGTTAAAGTTTGTCTTCTACTGAAGCTTTTTTTCTTTTTTTAACTTTTTAAAAATGTGTCTATTTTTGAGTTTCAGAGAGACAGAACACAAGAAGGAGGGTGGGGGTACAGAGAAAGAGGGAGACCACAGAATCTAAAGTAGGCTCCAGGCTCTGAGCTGTAAGCACAGAGCCCAATGTGGGGCTCAAACTCATGTGAAATTATGACCTGAGCTGAAGTCAGATGCTTAACTGAGCCACCCAGGCGCCTGTCTACTGAAGCTTTTTAAAGTCCTTTTACAACTTGTGCTTATTGTAATTGTTCATGTATTTGGATTCATATCTGACATTTTATTTGTTTTCTATTTGTTCTGCCCATTTCTTTTCTTTCTTGTCTTATTATTTTTGTCAGTATTTTTCTGTCTATAAATTTGCAGTCTTTTTGAAAATTTAAAAAATGTTATGGTTTTGAGAATTTTTTAAATTCTGGTATTTTTTGACATGTATATTTATGAAATCCTTAGTATACTTTACCTCTGCTTATTACCCTTCTGTCTTATATATTGTTATTATCATGAGTTTAAGTTCTCCTTCATTGTTTCCAACCCACAAGACGTTATTTTTAAAATTGAGATAAAAAGAATAACATAATAATTATGGTATGCCTACTATATATACAAGCTAAGCAATAGAATAGTACCAGTACAGATTGCTGTCCATACTGGTTGCCTCCTTGCTTGCACCATACATCCTACTTAATTCTTTAATTGTTTTTGGGAATGTGAAGTGTGAGATTCTAAAGAGAACCCGCCCTCCACCATGAGTTTTAAAAATATGTGCTAGCTTTTCATTTTGATAAAATTTTGAGAGTTGAATTAGAAATTACTTCCTAGTCTGGTCCCATTTTATTTTTGTCAGTTATTCAATTTAAGGAAAAATTTATTCTGTAGCTTTCAGATGATTTTGTCCTTTTTCTTTTCTGCCTGCTTTCCATCTGTGGCAGATTAACAAATGCCTACTGAAACGTACTCTTTGGTTTTTTAAGTATTTACAGAGGACTTAATAGCAAATTACTAGCTTATCTGTTCCTTATATTCTCCTGCAAACTAAATCTTTGTGAAGTTGTTCTGTTTAAAATATATGTTTCTGATGTTTTAAAAAATAAATGACTTTCTGTTCTTTTTATTTCTGTAGCTACCTTGAAGTTTTTTCTTTGACTTGTTTGATTCTGGAGTGAAATTGGATGTAACTAATTCTTGCCTTTTGGCCCTAGTTAGTATTCAGGTAGCTCTAAAATTAGCACCATTATCTTCTAGCTGCTATTTCATTCTGAGTTTTGGAGTCTCAGAAAAAAATGGAGTCAGTAAATTTGTCAAAGAATCTTAATGCCCCCCCCACTCCCCGCCGACAAAGAGTGGGCCTACTGTTGATGTCTGATTAAGATCACAGACTTTTCTAAGCTGATTTATGTGGATTTAAAAAAGAATAAAGTGATGACTTTTTATTTTCAGGAGTATTTAAACATTTGGAAGTATACCAATTTTCCCGTGTGAAAGCTCAAAATTATTCATTGGTTTTTACAAAATGCAGTTTTCTTAAAGGCACGATGGCTTCTTCTATTTGACTGGACCTACTTGAAGGACAAAACAAAAAATGTATGATTATTTTAAAATACGTTAGTTTTGTGGGGTGCCAGGTGGCTCAGTCAGTTAAGAGTCTGACTCCTGATTTTGATTCAGGTCATGTCCCAGGGTTGTGGGATTGACCCATGTGTTGGGCTCTGAGCTGAGCATGGAGCCTGGTTGGGATTCTATAGCTCTCTCTCTCTTTGCCTCTCGCCCTCGCTTGTGTGTGCTATCTCTCTAAAATAAAAACAACAACAATGAAACATTAATTTTGTGATCTTTTTCACACTTTATTTAAGATAGCTATGGTAGATACAGGTCACCCAGAGTCAAATTAATACAGTGTCAAAGTGACTACACTATTTATATTTTGTATATTTTTATAAACATTTATAGGTAACTTAACATAATGCCTCTTTTACTATTTTGGCAGCATTTTCTAAACTGAGAATACAAGCTTTTAAAGGATATTTATTATATTAATTTGTTCATATCTTATAAGTAAAATGACACTCTGGTGTGTATAATACGTTGAGTAAATAAGCAAACTAAAACCTCCACTGAGGGTTACCACTAAATATTTATATATGTAAAGAATTGGATACTAAAAGCTTGAAAATTTGTAATAGAAATTTGACAGTCTATTTTTATCTTCACAGATCTTTGGATATTTATACTCAGTAAAATTTAAGCAGTAATTGTGAAATCTAAAAATTTCACTTATCAAGTTATAAAACTTTTGAGGGAAATATGGAAGACTGTTGTGTGGGAAGTAATTTATTTGGTGCTTTCCCTCCTTATATGATCTTCCATAGTTTTAAGAGCTACTTATTAACAATATTTAGGGCCAGCTGGTTAGTGAGTTAAATATATTAATACCACGGTAAAAGAACAGAGTGTTAAGGATAAAGAGATGCCTTAGAAAGTCACATTCATCTTCACTGGTTCTGAGCCCTAAGTGAATTAGAATGCCTTGAGGAACTTTATTTATTTTTTGGCAACTATTTAATGTGGAGGCTCACGGCCTGGGCAGAGTGGGGAGTGCCCTGGAATTGGGCAGACAGGCAAGGTGGGTGGTTTGCAAGTTCACACCTGATCCCAGGAGAGGATACTGGGTGGTGGGGGCTGCCCCAGGCATGCCAAGGGGAGTACCAGAAGGGTGGCCCAGGCAGTCAGACTCACCAGGGGACCCGCATGCCAGCCCATAAGAAGGTATTTAAGCCAGGTGGTGAGTGCCCAGGCCAGAACCTAACCCAAGGGGGCAGGGCTGTGGCTGGTTGGTGGCTCCCAGGAACTGGCATTGTTAAGGGCCTCCCTGAGCTATTGCTGGAATGCAAGGCATATCTGCTGGTTGGACTCTAGCAGCTCCTGGAAGCAGGTATGGAGGTGGTTGTTTTTCTCCTCCCAAGTGGTCCAGACAGGAGTTGATCTGGTCCAATATGGAGTTGATGGCAGCATCTTCTGCTTCCCTGAAGCCATCTCCTTGCCTTTTATGCCTGCCTCCAACAGCATGCCCAGGTCCCTGTTGGGGCCTGACATTGCACTATGATTGAGTGCCGTGCTGGGTGAAAGGTCAAGGTAGTTTTAGACAATACTGATGCTTGGGTCCCAACCCAGACCAACTTAATCAGAATTGCTGATGGGAGAGCCCAAGTTACTGATATTTTTAAGAGTTTCTTTTTTTCTTTTCCTGATATTTTTAAGAGTTTCTGAAGTCATTGCCAAATGCTGTCGGGATTGAAAATTTATGCTTTGGGTATTTCATCCTGGTGGTGGTGATGGTGGCATCATCATCATCATCATTAATGTGTATTTGTGTGGAGGAGGGAGCACAGTTCAAGAAACATTGTGTTAAAGAAAACTTGCGTTAGTCTGTTCAGGCTTGTATAACAAAATACCATTACTGGTGACTTATAATTACTTCTGAGAGTTCTGGAGGTTAGAACATCCAAGATCAAGGTGTTGGCAGATTTGGTGTCTGCTGAGGGCCTGCTTTCTGGATGGCTGTTTTTTACTGAAACCTCACATGGCAGAAGAGATGGGGAGATTTCTTGGGCCTTTTTAGTAAGGGCGGTAATCCTATTTATGAGGACTCTACCCTCATGACTATTTACCCCCAGAAGCCTTACTTCCTAATACCGTCACTTTGGGAGTTGAAATTTCAACATATGAATTTTGAGGGGGACAGGCTTTCAGACCGTAGCATAATTGTTATATTTACAATTCTAGTTTCTGAATATTCAAGGACTGATGATTGGGTTTTGAAGTTATTAAAGTGTGAGTAAATCAGACGATTCCGCTGAATTTTCTTTCATTTACAGTTCATGGTTTCACTGTTTATGATGACATAACTATCAAATTTTAATGTTAAGTTGGCTTTTCTGTCACAGATTGTTCTCTTTATATCAGTTTTTTATCAAGATAATGTTTTAGGTAAGTGTACAGATTGAAGGTTTAGGATGTCATTTTCTTGGTAGTTCTCTGCCAGTCATTCTCATGAATGTTGACATTGGCCCTTATGAGAGGGAGTCCCAGTAGATTGAAGAAAGCTGTGAGATGTTTGAAAAATGCCATTTGTAAGATGTTGGGGATGGGATAGTTATAACATATGAGGCTTTGTTGGGAGAAGAGTTAAAGTGATGGTTTTGGGTGGTGTTTGGATCTAAAACTTCAAGTTCGTGTTCACAGTTTATTTTTAGAGAGCGAGTGGGGGAGGGGCAAAGGGAGAGAGAGTCTTAAGCAGGCTCTGTGCGCAGTGTGGAGCCGGACACAGTGCTTGATCCCACGACCCTGGGATAGGTGGTTTAGATACCAGGTATCCATGGCAGATTTTGTAAGTGAATGATCATAGGGTTTGTGGCTACTTTATTGTTTCTGTTTCCCCCCCTTTTTAATATGGAAAGAGTGGATGAGGTATGATGGTGGATATAAAGGAAGAAGAGAGTTAATAGAACTATGCGGTTTGTAACTGGAATGGGCCCCAGGAGTAATCTAAGCCAATCTAAAAAAGAAAACCCAATTATAAGAGTTAATGTTTTTTAGGTAGATGTCATTCTTTGAGAAATCATCTTTACTCCTAATACAATGAAACAGATTTTCTTTAGTCCTCATAAGAAAGCTGCTAAATAATGGTAATGAACAATATCATTATAATCCCACAGTGACAGATTTCTTTGGCATTTATTTATCCCTGGTGCATCAGGGCAAAGTGCAATTTCGTAAAAGCAGGTAAGATGAGCTGGAGAGGTGAACTGAGGAAATAACTCGGTAAAGGCAAGATTCTCCTCAAAAACTAAATTTGCGATTCCTGCAATATATTAGACAGTAATTAAAGTCACGACTGAAATAATTTTACTTTGAAAAAATAAATTCTCTCCACTAAGCCATTAAAAAAAGTTTGTGAAACTATCTATGTATAACTTCTGGCTTTGAGCGATGGGATATTCTAGCTTACCCTCTGAGATGACCTAGTAACAAAACATGTATTGACTAATTACATAGATTTCTTAGGTATAAACCAGTTTTAAATTTAGGGAAATATTGTTGCAGTAAAGCATTACTAGTATTGCTATAGCAATCTGTACAGTAGGGGAATAAAGGAGAGCATATTTTTTGTTTGGGGGGCTATTTCAGGGTGGTGTTTTCTAGCTGAGCAGTTGTTTTCCAGGGGGACAAGGTATGGAAATGATATGGAGCTTTTAGTCAGTAGGAGGACTATGTGCCAGACTCTCTTAGGCCGTTGCACATTCAAGGAATAGCAAACACCTTGTAACTGGAACATAGTAGAAGAATAATGATATTCATTAAAATAAAATTATGTTTTTATTTTTTAAGGTTATGGTCTCTGTAATAATACACACATACAAAATGGCCCAAGACAGGTGAATGCAAACCATTCTTAAGCATTTGAGTGCTAACTGTACATACTCTTGACGTTATATTAGATTGCTTTATGATAGGTGACACAATAATAAGTAAGACAAGGACCTGAAATATAGAGTCATGGGAAATGGGTGAACAGTCCTAATATTTTATGTATTTGAAATGTACAGGGGAGGGTGTACTTGAGGGAGTCATGAAATTCTTCACCAAGGTGTGGTGACATTTGAACTCCTCTGAAGAATCAGGATATTTATGAAAGTATAGAAGGAGGAAAGAGGCATTCTAGACAGTTAATATATCCTCTTTATTATATTTAGAGGACCTCAAAATAAATCACCTATTATTTCTTGAGAAAGGATTGTAGACAATGGAAATTTGGGAAAATGCATAACTTGGAGATATTGGGTGTCTGGTTTCATACTATAGCAATAAAATGAATATTACAGTGAAGTGAATCAAGTGAACTTTTTGGTTTGCCAGTACATATAAAATAGTTACACTATACTGTAGTCTATTAAGTGTGCAATAGCATTATGTCTAAACAAACAATGTATATATCTTAATTAAAAATATTGCTAAAAAATGCTTATTACATCCTTTGAGCTTTCAAAGTGTGTGATGATCACAGATCGCCATAACAAACATAATAGTGATGAAAAGTTGAAATATTAGTGGAATTACTAAAGTGTGACACAGACATGAGGTGAGAAAGTGCTGTTGGAAAATGGGTCTCATGGACTTTCATGATACAGTGTTGTCACAAACCTTCACTTTGTAAAAACAAAACAGCAAAAACATCGTATCTGAAATGCAATTTAATAAGTACTATAGTTAGCATTTTGTTTGATACTAGTAGGGAATTAAATGGATTTAGTATATTATTTATTTCCAGGTTTATAAACTTTCTAATAGTGGTACATTAGTATTATTTCCGAATTAAATGTATTCTTTATACTATGTCCAACTTTTAAAAATTCTTCAACTAGACTGGGTGTTTAAAGATCATTCTTTGCAACCTAATTTTTACCAGGTAACAGGTTTATATATGTAGAGTTCCATTATGATGGGAGCCATTCTCATGTTCTTTCTTGTCCCTCAATAGTAGAATCTTTTTCATCTGGTTACTGTACATTTTCTTTAAAAATAAGTCCTCTAAAATGAATGTTTTCAGTGTCTTTTATTAATCACCACTTATTCAAATATGATATGAACACAGTTAATAGAGGGAAAGCATGGGATTAGAGCAGATTTCTTCACAGTTCTTTTTTTCTTTGTAGTTCTGTCAGGAAACATATCCTTAAATTCTCCAACCTCCACTTCATTTACTAACCAAAATAAGATGGAAACTGGTTCAGGGATCAGGAAGAGGAAGAGTGTATGAATTTCACATTATACCTTTTTTTCCTACTTTCATTAGAGTAGTCAGAATTTTTTTCATTGATTGTAAAATTTCACCTTATATCTGTCTTACAATATCTGTCTTACAATCTGTCATGTTCTTACAATGTGGCATGACTCTTAACAGTTTGGGGCTGGTTTGGTTTCATATGCAGCTTTTTATTGCAGTTTCTTTTGCCCTGTTCCTATAGTCCAACCTACCTTCCTTCCTTCCTTCCTTCCTTCCTTCCTTCCTTCCTTCCTTCCTTCCTTCCTCCCTTCCTCCCTTCCTCCCTTCCTCCCTCCCTCCCTCCCTCCCTCTCTCCCTCTCTCCCTCTCTCCCTCTCTCTCTCTCTCTCTCTCTCTCTCTCTCTCTCTCTCTCTTTCTCTCTCTCTTTCTTTCTACTACTACTACTAATGAGGTCCTTTTTATTTGATTTACATTTTCTGTCCAACTCTCCTGACTTTTACACTAATTTTTCTTTTACTCTACTGACTTGTTCCCTGGTTGTAGAAGGAAAAACAATGAGGTAAAGATGCCCATTTCATCCTTCTCTGAAGACATTATGTTGCCCCCTAAACTCTATCTCTATTCCATATTTTGTTGAATGACCCCAATGTGGATTCATTCACATTTGCCAACTCTTGAGACTCATCCTGCTTTATTGTTTATCTTTCTTCTCCCATGTTGATCCATCTTTCCATTTTTGTTTTCATCAGTTCTAACTTGGAATATTTCAGAAGTTTTGTGCTTTACTGTTCTTTCTTTAATTTCTTTGCCTTATCATGAGTGATTGAAAGGATAATCTTACTGCTTTAATTTTCTGTTTAGAGTCTTAAATACCTTTGCATCACCTATTGGTTATGCAGTTCAGGTTTCTTTGCACAACAGAATAGGTCCCTTCTGTGGGATTTCTTTTGTTGCCAGGTGTTCCCCACAATATACTACATTCTGCAGCTTTACTGATCTTGCTCTTTCTTGAATCTGTCATGACTTCTGATGTCTTTTGCATATGCTGTGTCTTCCCGGAATGCTGTTTCTTATTTTGGGAACTACCTAAATAAAAGTATTGTTCCTCTGGTAAGCTTTTATTGACAACTGTTAACATTTACTAGCTTAAGTATCATTTCCTTGTGTCTTTTTCAATTCCCTTTAGAAGTTTTCTAGTTTTCAGCATATATCTTGGTTATGTTTATTTCTAGGTATTTTATGGTTCTTGGTGCAGTTGTAAATGGGATCGATGGCTTGATTTCTCTTTCTGTTGCTTCATTCTTGGTGTATAGAAATATAATCGATCTCTGTACATTGATTTTGTATCCTGCGACCTTGCTGAATTCTTGTATCAGTTCTAGCAGCTTTTAGTGGGGTCTTTGGGGTTTTCCATGTAAAGTATCATGTCATCTGCAAAAAGTGAAAGTTTGACTTCTTTGCCAATTTTGATGCCTTTTATTTCATTTTGTTATCTGATTGCTGAGACTAGGACTTCCAACACTATGTTAAACAACACTGGTGAAAGTGGACATCCCTGTCATGCTCCTGATCTAAGGGGGAAAGCTCTCAGTTTTTCCCCTTTGAGGATGATATTAGCTATGGGCTTTTCATATATGGCTTTTATGATGTTTAGGTATGTTCCTTCTATCCTGACTTCCTTGAGGGTTTTTATTAAGAAAAGATGCTGTATTTTGTCAAATGCTTTTTCTGCATCTATTGACAGGATCATATGTATCTTACCCTTTTATTAATGTGATGTATCACACTAATTGATTTGTGAATATTGAACCAGTCCTGCAGCCCAGGAATGAATACAACTTGATCATGGTAGATAATTCTTTTTATATGCTATTGAATTTGATTTGCCACTGTCTTGTTGAGAATTTGTTCATCAGGGAATACTGGCCTGTAATTCCCTGTTTTAGTGAAGTCTTTGTCTGATTTGGGAATCAAGGTTTCATAGAATGAGTCCGGAAGTTTTCCTTTCGTTTCTATTTTTTGGAATAGCTTGAGAAGGATGGGTATTAACTCTGCTTTAAATGTCTGGTAGAATTCCCCCTGGGAAACCATCTGGCCCACGACTCTTATTTTTTGGGAGATTTTTGATAACTGATTCAATTTCTTCACTAGTTATGGGTCTGTTCAAATTTTCTATTTCTTCCTGTTTGAGTTTTGGTAGTGTGTGGGTGTCTAGGAATTTGTCCAGTTTTTCCAGGTTGCCCAGTTTGTTGGCATATAATTTTTCATAATAATTGTTTGTATTTCTGAGGGGTTGGTTTTGATAGGTCCAATTTCATTCATGATTTTATCTATTTGGGTCCTCTTTTCTTTTTGAGAAGTCTGCCTAGGGGTTTAGCAGTTTTGTTTATTTTTTCAAAAAACCAGCTCTTAGTTCCATTGGTCTGTTCTACTATTTTTTTGGGTTCTATATTGTTTATTTCTGCTCTGAAATTTATTATTTCTCTACTTCTGCTGGGTTTGGGGTTTCTTTGCTGTTCTGCTTCTTGTTCCTTTAGGTATACTGTTAGATTTATTTTTTATTTGGGATTTTTCTTGTTTCTTGAGATAAGCCTGGATTGCAGTGTATTTTCCTCTTAGGACTGCCTTTGCTGCATCCCAAAGAGTTTGGACTTCCGTGTTTTCATTTTCATTTGTTTCCTTATATTTTTAAATTTCTTCTTTAATTGTCTTGTATACCCATTCATTCTTTAGTAGGATATTCTTTAACTTCCATGCATTTGGAGGTTATCCAGACTTTTTCCTGTGGTTGATTTCAGGTTTCATAGCATAGTGACCTGAAAATGTGCATGGTATGATCTCAATTCTTTTATATTTATTGAGGGCTGTTTTGTGATCCAGTATGTGATCTATCTTGGAGAATGTTTCATGTGCACTAGAGAAGAATGTGTATTCTGCTTTTGGATGAAAAGTTCTGAATATATCTCTCAAGTCCATCTGGTCTAGTGTATCATTCAGAGCCACCGTTTATTGATTTTCTATTCAGATGATCTATCCATTGTTGTAAATGAAGTATTAAAGTCCCCTGCTATTACCACATTCTTACCAATAAGATTGCTTATATTTGTGATTGTTTTATGTATTTGGGTGCCCCTGAATTGGGTGCGTGGACAGTTATAGTTGTTAGCTCTTCTTGATGGATAGACCCCGTAATTATGATACAGTACCCTTCTTCATCTCTTGTTACAGCCTTTAGTTTAAAATCTAGTTTGTCTGATATAAGTATGGCTACTCCAGCTTTCTTTTGACTTTGAGTAGCACGATAGATGGTTCTCCATCCCCTCACTTTAAGTTTGAAGGTGTCCTCAGGTCTAAAATGGGTCTCTTATAGACAGTAAATAGACAGGTCTTGTTTTTTTTATCCATTCTGATACCCTGTGTCTTTTGATTGGAGAATTTAGTCCATTTACATTCAGTGTTATTGTTGAAAGATACAGATTTAGTGTCATTGTGTTATCTGTAGGTTTCATGCTTGTGCTGATGTCTCTTGTCCTTTGTAGTCTTTGCAGTATTCCACTTACAGAGTCTCCCTCTCCAGGATCTCTTATAGGACTGGTTTAGTGGTGATGGATTCCTTCAGTTTTGTTTGTCTGGGAAGACCTTTCTCTCTCCTATTCTGAATGACAGCTTTGCTGGATAAGGGATTCTTAGCTGCATATTTTTCCTGTTCAGCACATTGAATATTTGCTGCCACTCCCTTCTGGTCTGCCAAGTTTTAGTGGATAGGTCTACCCTTGATGTGTCTACCCTTGTAGGTTAAGGCCCATAAGTCCCTAACTGCTTTCAGAATTCTCTCTTTATCTTTGTATTTTGCCAGTTTCACTATATGTCCTGCAGAAGATAGATTCCTGTTAGGTCTGAAGGAAATTCTCTGTGCCTCCTGGATTTCAATGTATGTTTCCTTCCCCAGATTGGGGAAGTTCTCAACTATCATTTGTTCAAGTACACTTTCTGTGTCTGTCTGTCTGTCTGTCTCTCTCTCTCTCTCTCTCTCTCTCTCTCTCTCTCTCTCTCTTTCTTCTTCTTCTTCTTCTTCTTCTTCTTCTTCTTCTTCTTCTTCTTCTTCTAAAACTCCTATGATAATGGATATTACTACAGTTCATTGAATCACTTATTTCTCTAATTCTCCCCTCATGGTCTAGATTTTTTTTTTTCTCAGCTTCATCTTTTTCCATAATATTATTTTCTATTTCACTTACTCCTTTCTCTGCCTCTTCAGTCCGTGCTGTCACTGCCTCCAGTTTATTTACCTCATTTACAGCGTTTTTTAATGCGTCACGACAATTTTTTAGTTCCTTGATCTCTGCAGCAACGGATTCTCTGCTGTCTTCTATGCTTTTTTCCAAGTCCAGCAATTAATCTTATGACTATTATTCTAAATTCTTGTTCAGTTATGCTGTTTGTATCTGTTTTGATCAATTCTTTAGCTGTCATTTCTTTTTTTTTTAATGTGTTTTATTTATTTTTGAGAGACAGCGCAAGACGGGGAGGGTCAGAGAGAGAGGGAGACATAGAATCCAAAGCAGCCTCCAGGCTCTGAGTTAGCTGTCAGCACAGAGCCTGACACAGGGCTCGAACCCATGAACCGTGAGATCATGACCTGAGCCAAAACCGGATGCTTGACCGACTGAGCTACCCAGGCACCCCCTGGAATTTCTTTTGAGGAGAGTTCTGTTTTGTCATTTTGGCTAGTTTGCTGTCCTTTGTGTTTTAAAAGCTTGTTATGTGTCCCGCACCTGTGATCACTGCTATATTAAAGAGGGGTCATACACCGTCCAGGGCCTGGCCCTGGAGGAGGTTTTTTTTTTTTTAGAGGGTGTTATGTGCTCTATGTTGTTGTGACTCTGGTTGCTTTATCTCCCTACTAATAGTGATGTTTTGCACCCTCAACCAGGTGTGCTTTGATTTGCTCATTGAAGTAACTCTGGGGAAAAATTTTTTTTTTTAAACAGAAAGGTTTGGTTGTGGTGGAAGAGGCCTTAACTCATACAAAGAGAGAAATGACAAGGGTGGGGAAAAAGAAAAGAGAAGAAAATTGACCAGGCAGAGAAACTATATGGCTTAATCCAGAGAGAGGGAGAGGGAAATAAAGAAGGAGATACAGAACATGTGTAAAGAGAATAAATAGGTCTTCTTAAACAAACCTCCAGAATAACCAGACTAGAGGAGGGAAGAAATAAGGAGAAAGGGAAGGAAAAAATAAAAAAGTACATAATAAGGATTTCCTAAGAATTGAATCAGAAATGCAAAACCTTTGGGTGCCCTGGACCTGGTAGTAGCAGCGCTGGTCTGGTTCATCAGCGTCAATCTTGCTCTGGTAGATAGACACTTACCAGGCACGGAGGGGAGTGGTTTCGAGTAGGCGGGTTCCACCTCCACTGTGGGCCTGCAGTCTGATATCTGAAGCCTCACCTTGTTGGTGATGGGGAGAAAAATGGCGACACCCCAGTCTCTCCTTCCCAGACCAGGTATCCCAGACCACTCTATTCAGGCCATCTTCACAGTGCTGAGCAGGTGCAAGCAGGCTGAGTCCCCCACCTCCCCCACTCCCTTTTTTTCCCCTCTTCGCTGCAGTCTTCTGTGCCTCTCCCTGGGGCTTGTCTGGGATTCAAACCCAGATGTTTTAAGGGGTCCGGCTATGTGGGCCCCAGTTCCAGGGAAGTACCACTTTGCCCCACCAATGAATGTCCTCTTGACAGTGCTGTGAGGGTGCGGATGAGGCGATTTGTCCTGCTCCCCGGACTCGCCGCACCTCCCTGGCACCAGGCTGGGATTCAAACCTCCATGTCTCAAAGGGTCCTGCTCCATGCCCTCAATTCCGGGAAGTGCCTTCCACCCTGCCATAAATGGCCTCTGGCTGGTGGGCGCAGGGTCCTTTGTCCTTTGAACAGTTATATACCTTCTTCCCACAGCACTGGAGGGAGGAGATTGCTTTCTCCCACTGTAGACTGTGCCTCTGAACTAGTTACTTAGCCAGATGTTGGCTTCCGTCCTCCCCATGTGCGCTAACAGGGCAGCCAGCTCCAGTCTGGAGAAAGCCCTGCAGTTAGAATCTTTCTCCTTTTTTTCCTGATCTAGGTCCATGGTTTTTCTCTTGTCCAAATACAGCCCTACACTTTCAGGGCCTCTCTTTCTCTTCCCTTTGTCTTTCTGTAGAAGGGGATCCCTCCCCTCTGTGCCTACACTGTCTGCTTTATCTCCTCATTTAGCAATTATGCACCTGTAGCCCACCAGGTTGTCCCCATGGGCCCCTGGAGATGTCTCTGTCGCTCTGCAGCTGGGACTTTTGGAATTCAAGAGTCCTTTGGCCTCAACACTGCTGTGTTTGAGGGAGAAGGGAACTTTGATTCCCCCTACTTCTCCGCCATGTTGAATTCCCCTCATATTAACAACTTTTTATTCACCAAAAACTAGACACTGAATTCTTACAGTAAGCTTAATGCTTATTTAGGTAAGTGACAATTTGTAGAGCTACCTAAATTTTATTGTACAAAATAGTCTACCTACTGCTATATACATCTTGATAGTGTGTAAAATCACTTATGATCAGTCCATATGAATTCTTCATAGTTTACATACAAACTGGGATAAGTACTATATAGCACAGTGAAACATGCACCTAGGAGGGAGTAACTCGGTGCAAGCCAGGAAAGACTTTTGTAGAAAGGAAAGTACCTTTCAATTAGCTTTAGCATTTTTTTTTAACATTTATTTATTTTTGAGAGACAGAGAGAGATAGAGCATGAATAGGGGAGGAGCAGAAGGAGAGGGAGACACAGAATCCTAAGACAGGCTCCAGGCTCTGAGCTGTCAGCATAGAGCCCATTGTGGGACTCAACTGACTGAGCCACCCGGGGGGATGCATCTTGTGCTTTAAGGAGCTTTTTTGAGATACAGTTTATATGTAGGAATATGCATATTTTTATATTTGTAGTTTGATGTTGTGGTAAATGTAGATGCCTACCATACTCCCACTAAATTTTTTATCACGTCACTCCAGAAAGCTGCCTGAGCTTCACGTCCACCTCTGCTTCTACCTAATAACTGCTGATTTCTGTCACTATAGATTAGTTTTGCGAACCTGGAACTTTTTAGAAAAGTCATGAAGTAGGTACTCTTTTGAGTCTGGCTTCTTTTGTTCATCCTAATTTTAAAATTCATTATTTTGTTGAGTGTAATGTTGGTTTTTTTTTTTGTATTGCTAAGTAGTATTCCCTTGCATTGATATATCAGAATTTGTAATTATCGTATTAATGGATATTTGTGGTGTTTCTATATTTTAGCTATTATGAGTAAAGTTTCTGTGAACTAGCATGTACAATTGTTGTGTAGATATGTCTTTTTTCCCTTTTTTTTTTTAAGTATACATGTCAGTTGGTTAATATAAGGTGCAGATTGGTTTCAGGAGTAGAATTTGGTGATTCATCACTTAAATACAACACCCAGTGCTCATCCTAACAAGTGCCCTTCTTAATGTTCATCACCCATTTAACCCTTTCCCCATCTACCTCCCCTCCAGTAACCCTCAGTTTGTCCTTTGTTGTTAAGAATCTCTTGTAGTTTATTTCCATCTCTTCTCTGCCCACCTCCCCTGCCTTCCCATATGTTCATCTGTTTTATTTCTTAAATTCCACATGAGTGAAATAATATGGTATTTGTTTTTCTCTGATTGACTTATTTCACTTAGCATATTTTCTAGCTCCATTCACATCACTGCAGATGGCAAGGTTTCATTCTTGATGGCTGAGTAATATTCCAGTGCATGTGCGTGTGTGTTTGTGCGTGTGTGTGTGCACGCGTACCACATCTTTATCATTCATCAGTTGATGGACATTGGGCACTCTGTATAGTTTGGCTATTGTTGATAATGCTGCTGTAAACATTGGGGTACATGTACCCCTTTAAATCAGTATTTTTGTATCCATTGGGTGAATACCTAGTAGTGCAATTATTGGGTCGTTAGGTAGCTATATTTTTAATTTCTTAAGAAACCTCCATACTATTCTTCAGAGTAGCTCCATCAGTTTGCATTCCCATCAACAGTGCCAGAGGGTTCCCCTTTCTCTGCCTTCTCACCAACACCTTTCTTGTTTCTTGTGTTGTTAATTTTAGCCATTCTGACAGGTATGAGGTTGAGGTTTTAATTTGTATTTCCCTGAGTGATGTTGAGCATTTTTTCATGTGTCTGTTAGCTATTTGGGTGTCTTCTTTGGAGGAATGTCTCTATTCATGTTATCTGCTCATTTCTTAACTGGATTATTTGTAGATATGTTTTTACTTCCCTTGGATAAATAAGTAAAGATAGAATTGCTGGTTCATAGAGTTAGATGTAAATACCTTTATAAGAAACTTCCAGACTGTTTTCCAAAGTGATTATACTAGTGGTATATGAGCGTTGCATTTGCTCCATTGTCACCAACACTTAGTATTGTTAGTCCTTTACTTTTTAAAAGATTATTTTTTATTTTAGAGACAGAGAGTGCAAATGGTGGAGAGGGCAAGATAGAGAGAGAGAGGGGAGGGATGAATCTCAAGGAGGGAGGGAGGGAGGGAGGGAGAGAGAGAGAGAGAGAGAGAGAGAGAGAGAGAGAGAGAGAGAGAGAGAGAATGAATCTCAAGGAGGCTCCACACTCCGCTCGTAGCCTGATCCCACGACTGTGGGATCATGACCTGAGCCAAAATCAAGAGTTGGACACTCAACCAATGGCATCCTAGTATTGTTAGTCTTTTAAATGTTAGCCATTCCGGTGGGTGTGGGGTAGTATCTTACTGTGGTTTTAATTTGCATTTCCCTGATGACTGATGAAATTGAGCATTTGTGTATCTAGTAAAGTCTTGCATCTGTTAAAAAAATTAAAGTAAAATTTACCTACATTACATTTTATTTGTGGACAAGTATTGCTTGGTATATAGTCTCTCTGGTTGTTTGCTGTGGAGAGTACTCCTGTTTTTGACAACATTCCTGGGCATAGGTTTTTCCATTACTTGCTTCAAGTAAAGTCAGCATGCTCTTGCAGGGCCAGGTAGCTGCCAAGTTTTAGGGTCTGTCATGTCTGCTAAGGTGTGCCATAGGGTGGATAGGGTGTTCATAACTTCTGGCTGAAATGTCACATTTCCTTCTGAGATTTAGTAGATTTTCCTGAATAAATGCTTCTCATTTATCCTTTGACCAATTTTCAGAGACTCTAATTACTTTTGACTGTCTTTCCCCCCCCCTCCCCCCTTTCCCTTTCTGATTTTTAGAGGAGAGGATTTGCTGAGTTCTTCAGAGTCATGTTGGGAGTTCTGGGCTCTCTGTATTCTTTTTTTTTTTTTTTCTTGTTTTTCTCCAGTCTTTTTTAATACTGCAGCCACTCTCCTCCCCATTGGCTGCTCCACTCCTCCAAACCTCACAAAGCCAGTCATTTCACAGCCAGTCTTAAAAAGTCTTCAAGTGTTTTTATGTTGCTCTTAGAACAAAACCAGGAAATTTTTAAGATGATCTAAAATTGTTTGGCTTGCTTTTTTATATAGTTTTTTCTTGCACAAATCTGATCATTCTCCTCCTCATTCTGGACGATGTCCAATCATTAATCTCATTTTAGGGGAAACTGCCTTCTCTATTCCTTACAAATCAAGGCTGAACTATGTCATAAGCATTGATTTTGGAATCTGGGGGATGTATGTTTGAATTTCTATTCTGCATTATTGGCTGTGTGACTTTAAGCAATATGCTATCTTTTCTGAGTTGTTTCATCTGAAATACAGTGATGGACAAATAATATTTCATAACACTGCTATAAAGTATAATGAGATAATGTATGTAAAACCATTATCACAATGCCTTGTATCTAGGAAGTATTCTATTCCTTACCTGATACTCTCTTCCCATAATTCCCCTGAATAAGTAGATTATATGAAATATCTATTTGTACAAGTGGAATCATTTTAGTATTACCATTCCAACAACTTTTTGAGTAAAATTTATACCTGAATTTCAATTGTGTTTGAATATGTTTATTTGAATACTTTAGATCTAATTCAGAGTACATTCATTAACTTTTTAAAAATATGCCTTTAGTTGAAATATAATACATTAAGAATTTTGCTTTTAAGAAGGAAAATTCTCTCCGCTGGAATGAGACCATTATTCATAGACTTCCATTTTTTCATTTTGAAAAAAATTTCAAACTTGTAGAATAGAAGCAAAAATGGTACAATGAACTCCTGTATATTCTGACCACACGGTACAAGGATCATATTTAGGAAATTAACATCAGTACATTTCTATTATATAATTCGATAGTCCTTTAGATTTTCCCAGGTTTCCCAGTAATGTTTTCATAACATTTTCCCCAACTGATCAGTCTAAAAGCATGCTCTTTACATAGTTACTATGTCTCATTATTCTCCTCTAATATAGATTAGTTTCTTAGCCTTTCTTTGACTTTTATGACAATGATATTTTATTATTTAAAAAAAATTTTTTTTAATTTATTTTTGATACCGAGAGAGACAGAGAATGAGAGGGGGAAGGGCAGAGAGAGAAGGAGACACAGAACCGAAAGCAGGCTCCAGGCTCTGAGCTAGCTGTCTGCACAGAGCCTGACGCGGGGCTGGAACCCACGAACGTGAGATCTGACCTGAGCCAAAGTCGGAGGCTTAACCGACTGAGCCACCCAGGCACCCCGACATTGATATTTTAAAAGGCCATTTGTTTTCTAGAATGCTTCTCAATTTTGTTCAGGTTATGCATTTTTTGGCAGATACTATGTAAGAGAATCTGCATGAAAGATGGCATATCCTTTCCAGTGCATCATGTATGTGACACCAGTTTGTTCCCTCTTGTTGATGATGTTAACTTAGGTGATGTGGTTAAGGTAGTATCCATCAGGTTTATCTTCTCTAAAGTTACTATTTTCCCCTTTGTCATTAATAAGTAACCTGTGGGGAGATACATTGAGAGTGTTAATATTCTTTTTCTTAGTACTTTGATCACATGGTTTTTGCATGCTTGATGATGCTTATCTAATTCAGTTATTACCATGGTGGTGACAAAAAGTTAAATTATTAAAAGTTTGATAATACCCAGGGGTTTTAACTTTAGTGTTCCTGAGGGAGCTTTCTTTATCTAATAGTGACAATTATAAAACACTTGGGTGTTACCCTGCTTATGTCATGGATTTGTTTATACGGTTTTTAGGTTCATGTACTGGACAGACTGGGGAGAAGTACCAAAGATAGAACGTGCTGGAATGGATGGTTCAAGTCGCTTCATTATAATAAACACTGAAATTTACTGGCCAAATGGACTGACTTTGGATTATGAAGAACAGAAACTTTATTGGGCAGATGCAAAACTCAATTTCATCCACAAATCAAATCTGGATGGAACAAATCGGTAAGATTACTTCATTAAGTTTATTTTTAAACTTTAAGTAAATATGGTGTTTTGATATCATAATCAAATTAAAAAGCCTAATTTTATTATGAATAAATTTATGTATTTTTGGCCAAGCATCAAAGAGGAAGAAGAGTAGACTTTTAGTTTGCTCTTGACAAAAAGGTAACTACATTTCATCTATCTTGATAGGATTTTGAATTTATCGACTGTCTTTACTCTTTTCTTTTTCTCCCTCCCCCTCCCTCCCCCCTAACTCGGAGCTAATTTAGTTCTTCAGTGGTTCTCAATCAAGGATATTACTTTGGCTTTCTCCCAGAGTATGGGGAATTTGAGTTAACAAGGACTGGAAGTGCTGCTAGCATTTAGTTTATGGGGGCGGGGTGGGGTGGACAGAGATGATAAACATCCTGTAGTGTCCTGGACACCCAGTGCAGCATGCATCTTACTAAGAATTACCCACAGAGCCCCCAGGCGCTGCCCGTGAAAGTTCACTTGATACATCTCGAGACCAGCAGAAGGGCAGAGGGCAGACAGCAAATATTTTAGGCTTTGTGGGTCATATGATCTCTGTTGCAACTACCTACGTATGTTGTTGTGGTGCGAAAGCAGCTGCAGATAATATATAAGGTAAAAAAGAATTTTATAAAGGGGCATCTGGTTGGCTCAGTTGATTGAGCATTCAGCTCTTGATTTTGGCTCAGGTTATAATCCGAGGGTTGTGGGATCAAGCCCTGCATTGGGTTCCCTGTTGAGTGTGAGCCTGCTTGAGATTCTTTTTTTCTCTCTTTCTCTCCTACTGCCCCTTCCCCTGCTCACACTCTCTCTCTTCTTTAAAAAAAAAAAACAAAAAAACAAAAAAAAAAACTCATAAGGGAATGGGCTTGGCTTTGTTTCAGTAAAACTTTATTTACAAAACATTTGATAAGTTAGTGGGCTTATAGTTTGCTGACCCCTAGACTAGGAAAAAATCTGAATGCATACGGCACACCAATATTCAAAGAAGACAAAGTTATAATACACAAACATGGAATTTCTTGTCAGATCATGTCCAGAATTTTAAGGACACCTTCTATTTATGCTCTTACGTTTGAATGATTATTTTGTTTTCTAGTGGTCTCATTCTTAAGACCTCAAGAGAAACAGAGAACCTTAGATAGTTTAAGGAATTTTCCAAACGTAAACATTTGTAAGTTATCTGAACCATGAATCACAAAGCCCTAAGAAGTATTGAAAATCATGGAAGATTTAAAGAATTTATTAAAGTTTTTGTAACTATGGAGTTGGAGTATTTTTTTTGCCTTGTTTTAAAAAATGAAATGCCTTATAAGAAGATGGTTTAAAAACAATTGGAAATAAATCAAGGAAAGTGAGAAGTATATGATGAATGTAAAGCCATAGTTGCTTTATGTGAACTTCACATTTGGCTTTCGGAGAGAGGCTGGGAGGTAAATCTGGTCATATCTTAGGTTTTTTTTACTTTCTCAGAATACTTAAACAAAAACTAATTAAGTTAGACAGGAAATCCAGAAGCGTAGTATAAAACTAATGTCAGGCATCCAGAAATAAAAGCAGCTAAGAGCAGACCACTAACAGTCCCAAGACCTCCATAGTATTAGTTGTGCAGGAGTAAGCAGAGAGAGTTGAATGGGGTATTTCATAAAACTTAAAAACAGGAGACCTCCAAAATAGCTTCAACCCTTTAGTAGACAGTTTGGTGGACTAATGAACTATATTAAAAGCAGCAGCTGATGAGATGATGGCTGATACTGCAGTATCGGACAGGTACAGTGTGTTTGTGGTAAAGACAGAAGCGGACAGAGCAGTCTGGCTTCAGAGAAGTCTCCAAACAGACCTGCTAGAGTTCTCTACCAGTACGGAGTACTGCCCTGAGTGGAAACAAAATTGAATACAATATTAGCATCAAATGGAGCAGATTGGGGAAACTTAGAGGATCAGAAGAGGAAGAAAAGGGAAGGTTCAGATAAGAATTGGCAGAGGAACTGCTGGGAGGTCTCAGAAAAGAAGCTGCCATATTGTTTAACATGACAGGAAAACAACAAAAGAGTGAGTTCTGTAAAGCTAGAAAAACTACCTTGAACACCATCTTCTTCTAAAAAATTCAGTAAAACTAATTTTCCGTAAACATGAGAGACACAGCAGTATCAATGTAAAATCTCATTTAAAATTATTATAAAGAATATCTGACATAACTATTTTAAGGTAATAATAGCTTTGAATACATCTTAGCTTTATAGTTTTACTCTCTCCCACATTTAATGTTTCTGTCAGTTTGCATATTGTTACCTTGTTTATCCATTAACACTATAGTTACTTTTACTACTTGTATTTTTTAACCTTCATACTAGATTTATAAGTGATTTATCCTCTAGTATTACAAAATTAGAGTATTCTGAATTTAACCATATACTTATCTTTTTACCAGTGAGGTTTATACTTCCATGTTTTCTTGTTAATAATTAGCGCTCTTCTGTTTCAGCTTGGAGAAGTCCCCTTAACATTTCTTATAAGGCTGATCTAGTGATGATAAACTTTGTCTGCTTTTCCTTTTCTAGAAAATTCTTATTTCTCCTTCCATTCAGACAGCTTTGCCAGATAGAGTATTCTTGGTTGACAGTTCCCCCTTTTCCCAGCACTTTAAATATATTTTGCCATCCTCTCCTGGCTTCCAAAGTTTTTGCTCACCTTGGTGAACATCTTTAAGAATGTTACTTTGAACTCTTTACCAAGTAAATCATGTCTTTGTTTCATTAAGCTCTGTTTCTGGAGTTTTGTCTTGATCTTTTGTTTGGAGCATATTCTTCTGTTTTTTTTTTTTTTTCTTCCATTTTTCTTGACTCTGTGTTAGTTTCTACACATTAGATTAACAAAGAAAACAAAAACAACAAACCTCCTAGTTTTGATGGAATGGTATTCTGTAGGACATGAGTCTTACCAACCAGCCTGTGAGTTCTTGGCTTTCTCTCAAACTTGTGTGATTCTCCAAACTGCCTTCTATTTTGTTTGTTTGTTTGTTTGTTTGTTTGTTTTGAGAGAGAGCGAGAACACAAGCGATGGTTGGAGAGGCAGAGAGAAGGAGAGACAGGGTCTGAAACAGGCTCTGCAGCATCAGCACAGAGCCTGACGGCGGGGCTCAAGTTCACAAACTGTGAGATCATGACCTAAGCCAAGATTAATAAGAGTTGGACATTTAACCAACTGAACCACCCAGGCACACCCAAACTGCCTTCTTTATTCTTAGTGGCTCCCAGTAGTTGAGAGTACCCAGATTTATCAAGTGTTCCAGAGGGAAGGATCATAATCAGCACATGCCAGCTGATTGGAAGCTGATCATCCAGGAAATAACTGGGAAAGTATATAGCTGGGGGCCTTACAGGGAGAGACTTGGCGATACACATTTTTGCCTGCTCCCTTTGCATTGGACTCAGGTATACAGCCTGGGTATACAGGTAAATATACCCATCAAGGACTGCTTCATTGCTACAGCCCTGTGCAACTTATAAATGTAAACCCTATTAGCTTTCAGAGACAGGTGATCCAGAGTCCCATCCCTGGGGTGGCATCTGTAAAAGCTGGGGCTTCAGATGTGAGTGTAAGCTGATTGTGTGGAGATACTGGAGATTTAGATTGGGCTAGAAAAGGTGGAGATGATGTGTACAGATCTCCCTGGTCTCCTGGGGTGATTGTTGTCAGCCTCTGGATAGCTGCTAAATTAGAAGCCTTACTTCAGGTTTCTTTCAGGGAAATAGACTTCCTACAGGGAAAGATGGGACATAGATGATTCTGACTATTTCGTCTGTGCTGTGCCCTGCTGGGATAGATGTCCTACATAAGCTTCCTGGTAACTGATAGCAAAAATCTATTGTATATACAGAAAAGATTCATAGGAATCTAAGCATACCACTATAGATCAAATCACAAAGAGAGCAGGAGAAGAACAAATGAAATACAAAACAGCCAGAAAACAATGAGCTAAATGGCAATATTAAGTCTATACCTATCAATTTTTATTTTATATAGAAATTCTTTAATGACAACTGGTAGAGTGGCTGAGTGGATAAAAACACAAGACTCATTAAATTCTGCCTACAAAAGACTCACTTTAGCTTTAAAGGTCATTGAGGCAGAAAATCAGTAGGACTTAAATTACTTGTTAGACCAGGTGGAATTAAGAGACATTTAGAAACATTCCATCCAGTAGCATCACAACACATATTTTTCTCATGTACATATGGAACATTTTCCAAAATAGGTCTTACGTTAGTCCACAGATAAGTGTTAATACATTTAAGAAGATTAAAATCATATCAGGCATTTTTCTGACTATAGTGGTATGATAGTAGAAATTAGTTACAAAAAGAAAAGTGGAGAATTATTACCTCATACCTGTTAGAATAGCTGTTATGAAAAAGACAAGAAATTACAAGTGTTGGCGAGGATGTGGAGAGAAGGGAACTCTTGTGCACAGTTGGTGGGAATGTAAAGCGAGACAGCCACTGTGGAAAACAGTATGAAAGTTCCTCAAAAAATTAAAAGTAGAACTACCATGTGATCCAGCAACTCTGCTTCTGTGTATTTGAATAAAATAGAAGCACTAGTTTAAAAATATATATGCACCCCCATGTTCACTTATAGCATTATTTATAATAGCCAAGATAGAAAAATAACCTAAGTGCCTTTTGATGGATGGATGGATGAAGACAAAAAAATGAGGTGAATTCCAAAAACGAATATTACTCAGTTTTCAAAAGAATAAAATCTTACCATTAGAGTAAACATGGTTGGGCCTTAAGGACATTATGCTAAGAAGTTAGAGAAAGACAAATACCATATGAACTCACTTATGTGTAGAATCTGAAAAACAAAACCAAGCTCATAGATACGGAGAGCACATTGGTGGTTACCAGAGGCAGGGGGTTGGGCATGGGCAAAATGGATGAAGGGAGTCAAAAGAAAAAGGTACAAACTTTAATTATAAAATAAGTAAGTCTGGGATGTAATTTACAGCATGGTGACTATAATTAATAATAGTGTATTGCATACTTTACAGTTATTAAGAGTAAATATTTTTTTAATGTTTATGTATTTTGAGAGAGAGTGTACAGGGGAAGGGCAGAGGGAAGGGAGAGAGAATCTCAAGTGGGCTCTGCTCCAACATGGGGCTCGATCTCACAAACCATAAGTCAGATCATGACCTGAGCTGAAATCAAGAATTGGATGCTTAACCGAGTCACCCAGTTGCCCAAGAGTAAATCTTAAATGTTCTTATTACAAGAAGAATGTTTTGTAAATACGTATGGTGATGGATATTAACTAGACTTACTGTGGTGATCATTTCAAAATATGTACAAATATTGAATGCTTATATCATACCTGAAACTAATATAATGTATGTCAATTATTCCTCAATTAAAAAAAAAAAGAAAATTGGAAAATTTACAGATATGTGGTGGTTAAACAAAATGCCCCTGAATTATCTCTGGGTCAAAGAAGAAATCAAAAGGGAAATCAAAAATGTCTGAGACCAGTGAAAATGCAAATGCAGCATCCCAAAACTTAAGAGATACAACAAAAGCAGTTCTAAGAGGGAAGTTCACAGGGATAAATGTCTGTAACAAGAACCGAAAGATCTCAATCTAAATTGAACTCTTTTTGAAGAGAGGAACAAAATAGACAAACTTTTAGCTAGACCTAACAAGAAAAAAGAAGACTGAAATAAAATCAGAAGTGAAAGAGTAGACATTACAGCTGATACCACACAAACACAAAGGATCAGAGGAGACTACTATGAACAGGTGTATGCCAAACAAATTGAATGACCTAGAAGAAATGGATAAATTCCTAGAAACATACAGTCTATCAAGACTGAGTCATGAAGAAGGGCACCTGGGTGGCCCAGTCAGTACGTGTCCGACTTCGGCTTAGGTGATGATCTCACGGTTTGTGAGTTCAAGCCCCACAGCCAGCTCATGGCCCAGCTCAGAGCCTGAAGCCTGCTTTGGATTCATTCTCATTCTCTCTCTCTCACTCACTCACTCTCTCCCTCTCCCCCCCGCCCCCCGCTCTCTCTCTCTCTCTATCAAGTAAATAGAGCTGCCTGGATGGCTCAGTTGGTTGAGCGTCCAGCTTCAGCTCAGGTCATGATCTCACAGTTCATGAATTCAAACCCTGCGTCGGGCTCTGTGCTTACAGCTCAGAGCCTGGAACTTGTTTCTGATTTCTGTGTGTCCCTCTCTCTCTGCCCCTCCTCTGCTTATGATGTCTCTCAAAAATAAATAAATGTTAAAAAAGAATAAAAATAAACATTAAAAAACCAACAGCTGAATCATTAAGTAATAGAAAATCTGAATGGACCAGTTACTTATAAGGACATTGAATTAGCAATCAAAAACCTCTCAACAAACAAAAGTCTAGGACCAGACCGCTTCACTGGTAAACTCTACCACACCCTTGAAGAACAATTAATACCAATCCTTCTTAAAATCTTCCACAGAATAGAAGAGGGAGGAATAGTTTCCCATTTTATGGCTATTATATTACCTTGATATTAAAATCAGAACCTACAAGAAAGAAAAATTACAGGTCAGTATTCCTAGTCAATATAGATGCATAAATCCTTTTTTAAAAATGCATAAATACTTAGCAGAATACTAGCAAACCAAATTCAACAGTATATTAAAAAGATAAGTGGCAAAATTCAGTATTCATGATTCCATCTCAACAAAATGAATATAGATGGAACATACCTTAACATAGTAAAAGCTGTATGTGACTAACCCATAGCTAATACTAATAAGTGAAGAGCTGAAAACTCTTTTTTCTACGATCAAAACAAGATAAGGAGTGCTCACTTTTGGTGTTATTCAACCTAGTACTGGTGGTCCTAGCCAGTGCAGTTAGCAAGAAAAAGAACATCCATAAAAGAAAGGAATAAATAAAACTCTATATATGCAGATGACTTGATGTTATATATTGATAATTCTAAAAACCACCAAAAAACTATTAGACAATAAATTTGGTAAAGGTGAAGTAGATAAAATCAATATACAAAAATCAGTTGCATTTCTATATGCTAGTAACTATCAGAAAGAGTAACTGAGAAAACAATTGTACTTACAGCATGAAAAATATATGTATATTACACACAGTAATTCAAACAAGGAAGTGAAAGATCTGTATCTTGAATACTGTAAGACAGTGATGAAAGAATTGAGAAAAACGCAAATGGAAAGATAATCCCTACTCATGGGTTTGAAGAACTCATTTGTTAAAATATCCATAGCACCCAAAGCCACCTACAGAGTCAGTACAATTCGTATCAAAATTCCAGTGAAATTTTTCACAGTAATAAAGAATAAACATTTGGTAACACCACAAATGCCCCCAATAACCAATGTAGTTTTGAGAATGAAGAACAAAGCTTAGAGGCCTTATGCTCCCTTATTTCAAACTGTATTCCAAAGCTACAGTAATGAAAACAGTATATAGTATTGGCATTAAAAACAGACACCTAGATCAGTGGAACAGATTGGAGAGCCCAGAAATAAACCAGTGCATATATATGATCAATTAATTTATGACAAAGGAGCTAAGAATGTATATTAGTGAAAGCATAATCTTTTTCATATAATGATATTGGCAAAATTGGGCAGATGCCCAAAAGAATAAAACTGGATGGGGTATCTAGGTGGTTCAGTTGGTTAAGCTCAGATCATGATATTATGGTTTGTGAGCTCCAGCTGTGCCAACATTGCGGAGGCTGATTGGGATTCTCTCTTTCCCTCACTCTCTCTCTGTCTTTCCTCTCACTTGTGTGCATGCTTCTCTCTCTCAAAAATAAATAAACTTCAAAAAAAAGAATAAAACTGGATCAGTGCTTTATACCATACACAAAAAGCAACTCAAAATGGGGTAAAGATGTACATTTAAAGTCTGAAACCATAAAACGCCTCGAAGAAAACATCGGGTAAGCTCCTTGACATCAATATTGACTGTGATTTTTTGGATATGTCAACAGAAGCAAGACAATGAAAGCAAAAATAAGTAGGACTGCATCAAACTAAAAAGCTGTACAGTAAAGGAAACTATCAACAAAATGAAAAAGCAGCCTGTGGACTGGGATAAAATATTTGTAAATTATATGTTTGATAGGTTGTTTATAACCAGAATGTGTAAAAACCTTACACAATCCAATTGTAAAAAAAACTCATTAAGAAATGGGCAGATGGGGCACCTGGGTGGCTCACTTGGTCGAGGATCTGACTTTTAAAAAAATTTTGGGGGTGTTTTTTTTTTTTTTTTTTTTTTTTTTTTGAGAGACAGAGACAGCGACAGCACAAGCAGGGGAGAGTCAGAGAGGGAGGGAGACACAAGATCTGAAGCAGCCTCCAGGCTCTGAGCTAGCAGTCAGCACAGAGCCGGACGCGGGGCTCGAACACCCGAACCGTGAGATCATGACCTGAGCCGAAGCCAGATGCTCAACTGACTGAGCCACTTAGGTACCCCTAGCATCTGACTTTTGATCTCAGCTCACATCTTGATCTCAGGGTCCTGAGTTCAAGCCCTGCATTGGCTCCCTGTGGCACATGAAGCCTACTTCAAAAAAGGGGGTGGGGGGGGCAAATGAATTTAATTTTTCCAAAGAGGACTTGGAGATGGCCATCAGGCATGTGAAAAGGTGCTCAACATAACCAGACATCAGGGAAGTTCAGATTAAAACTACAGTTAGTTATCACCTCATACTTCTTAGAATTTCTATAATCAAAAAGTTGAGGTAAGTATAGGCAAGGATGTTAAGAAAAGGGAACCTTTTTGCACTGTTGATAGGATTGTACTGTTGGTGCAGCTAGCATGGAGAACAGGATGGAGGCTCCTCAAAAAATAAAAATATTACTACCATGTGATCTAGTAATCCCACTTTGGGGTATATATCCATAGGAAATCAAAATAGGATCTTGAGATATCTGCATTCCCATGTTCATAGCAGCATTATTCATACTACCCAGTACATTGGAAATATTTATGTTTGTCAGTGGATGAATAAAGAAGGTGATCATATATATACTTTCAGTGCAATATCATTCAGCCATGAGAAGGAAGGACATCCTGTCGTTTGTGATAAATGGGTGAACCTTGAGGCCATTAGGCTTAGTGAAGTGAGCCAGGTAGAGAAAGACAAATACTGCATGGTATCAGATGTATGTGGAATTTTTTTTTTTTTAGTTAATTTCATAGAGACAGAAGAAAAGTGGTTGCAGGGGATGAAGGTGGGGTAAATAGGAATAGATTTTGTAAAAGGATATATAAACTTTCAGACAGAAGCTGAAGAAGGTATGAGGATTTAATTTGTAACATTGTCCTTATAGTTGATAACATTGTACTATATTAATTGAAATTTGCTAAATGTTTCTCCCTCCCCAACAAAAAGGAAAACCCCAAAATGCATGAGATGTGGTAATTAACTAGATGTGGGGGATCATTTTATAACTTATGTGTATGTCATATATATATTGTATCATCACTATGTATATTTTAAATGCCTTTTAGTTTTATGTCAATTCTACTTCAGTAAAGCTGAAGAAAAAGGATGAGGAAGAGAATAATGTCTTCCCAGAAAGATATGCCAATAGGACAGATCAAACCTCCGTTTAAAAATGCACAGATTGAGACACGAATGTCACATGTCAGAGATCAAAAGAAATTAAAATGAGAAAGTTCAGAAATGAGATGACAGAACTAAAGCTTATAAGTAAAGAAAAATTATTTGAGAAAAATAGCTGACCTAGAGGGACTTAAGAGTGAATAAACAGAAAAGATCTTTAAGTAGGAGTTGAAAAGGAAGAAAAATTTAAAGACCAAAGTGAAATGTAAAAATTTTAAAAAGGCGTGAGAGTAAGTGACAAATATTGAAGATAGTCAAAGAAGAAACAACAACAGAGATATAAGACCCTTTTAGGAAGATAACCAAAGCAAGGGAATAGAACACGTAAGAAAAACTGTAATTCAGGAAAAGTTAAAACAAGATTTGAAAGTATAGGTCAAAAGAGAACACTGTGTATCTGAGAATAATAGTCAAAGCAAACAACACCAAGACATACTGTGGTGGAATTACTGTATAGAGAAAAAAAATACCCTCTTGATCTCTAACATAAATTTAAAAGGAAAAGAAAATTGAATTAGCATCAGACTTTCTCACAGTTTCACTTCATGTCAGAATTAAGGAGAATAATATTTTCAAGATACTTGAGTAGAAAAATGTGAGGCAGTTTCTTTTTTATCCACCATAACTGACTTTCTCTTATAAAGCTATAGATAACACTATTACCAACATGCAGGAAGTCAAGAAATACTGTTTCCCTGACTCATTCCTGAAAATGTGCCAGTGACTGAGCTTTAGACAACCAAAATGATGAGCAAGATATTAAAAAAAAAAGGGGGGGGCTTGGTGAAGTCATTAATTATATAATTACTTGTAGCATGAAAACTAAAGGAGGATTGAAATTCAGAGGGTTATAGTATGTAACAATTACATGGTTAGATAGTTAGATAAGATAGCTAGGGTACCGCTATAAAAATGGAGCAAGACTAGAGGGTATTGTATGAAGAAATTTTGTTAAACTCTTCATAGTAACTACATTGGTGTATTGGTATTAATGCTCAATTCTGAGGGTTGGTTTTTTTTTTTTTTTTGAGATTGTTTGATTTTGGATTAAGTGAGTAATCATTGGGTGTATTAATTCTGTTGCCCTCACATAGGCAGGGTTTTCAGTGTGGAAGAAGTGAAATAAATGCAATATTGTAGAGCTTAAGTAAGGAAAATTGATAATTCTGCATTTTAATTGGAAGTATTGGCATGAGCTCAATAGGTATTTTATGTTACACAGACAAATACACATAAATATGTATGTTTATTTCCTAACTATGTCTGCTAAAGAGAAGTAGGGAGGAAAGAGTACCTATAGTATAGGTGGAAAACTGTTCCACCTTAAAAGAAGTCATACCTTTCAGGTAAAAAGGTTGATTCTACGTCCATGGCAAGGAGTGTACAAGATGAGCTGGAACATATGTTGTACCAGATAGCAGAGAGTCTACCACTCTTTGCTGGGGTCATTTTAGTAAGCTTGGAGAAATAATTTGAAAAGCGCCTCAGGTCAAAGATGTAAAAAACTTACCAAGTACGTTTAAATCCTTGAGTTTATAATGATGATATAGAAATGAAGTGATCAGTTTGAGAAGATTATAGGGAAAGAATTCATCATTACTTCTAACGTTGGTAATAAAGGGAAAGAAGCAATTTATTTTCCCTTTCCTACTTGAAGCTACCAGTTGTTAACAGAATAGATATGAGAAAGCTATTCCCTCTAATATATGAAAAATAAATGATAAAATTAGCATATCAGCATATAAAACTTCCAATGAAATATTGAATGTAGGCAGTGAATGTCAATGGCTGCTAACATTACCACCAGGAAAAGACATTATTTGTCTGCTGATGGAAGAAAAGTGCACCATCTTTCATTTTCCCAAAGCTGTCAGTTCAGCGTGCATCTGACGGAACTTTGAATTTGCAAGAAATTTGCAGGAAAAACAGAAGACAGAGAAACATAACTGAGCTGCTCTGTGAGTATGTATCAGTGGATATGGACATAGAGGTCAAATATAACCCAGGTCCTTCAACTGTAAAGAGTGATGAGGAACCGGTAGATCAAAAGACTGAAAGGGGGGTTGAGGGAAGGATGAATAGGCTGAGCACAGGAGTTTTAGGTAGTGAAAATGATTCTGTATGATACTATAATGATGGATACATGTCAGGCATTTGTTCAAACCTGTAGAATGGACAACATCCAAGAGTGAACCCTAATGTGAGCTATGAACTTTGGGTGATTGATACGTTAGTATAGATTCATCAAGTGTAACAAAGGTATCAGTCTGGTGAGGGATGTTGATGGAGATGATTGTGCATGTGTGGAGGTAGGAGCTATATGGAAAATTTTCTAATATCTTCCCCTCAATTTTGCTGTGAACCTAAAGCTGCTCTTAAAAAATATGACTTAACATACTTAGTAAATGAAAAAAAGATGGTCAAGGCTTGACTTTTCTGTGGATGCACACTTGGCTAATAAAACTATATAGAAAAGTAAGGAAGTGATTACTGTAAACTCCGAATAATGATTACGTTTGAGGAGAAGAAAGGGTTGGTACAGGGTCCATAAAGAACCTTCTGAGATGGTTGGCAAATTTCTTTTCCAGATTTGGATGAATGTTATAGGGTGTTTGCTCTGTAATAACTCATTAAATTATACATTTATCTTATGTAGTTTTTTCTGTATCAGGTTAAAAACAAGTTATCTTTAAGCTTCTCAGCAGAATAGAGTAAAATTAATTCCCAGTACATAGTATTGGAAAGGTAGAAGCTTATGAGTTCTTTGTAAGAGACCGTGAGAAGAAAATTTTCACATGGAGTCACTAAAAGATGTGATGGATTAAAAAGTTGCATTTTTTTTGTGTATGTTAATTTTGTATTACTTTCCCATTGTGGTCTCTCTTTAAAATTGGGGGCATAATTCAGTACAGGTAATTCTACAAATGAGTAAGCTAATGTTATTCAAGATAGAAATCTTTTGGAAGTTAAACTAAGGATAGGCTTTGGAGTACCCAGGGAAGGAGTAAAGTCTGTATCCCTTAAATGGTCTTCCTTTAATCATTAGTTGCTTTTGGTAAGAGCAGGTAGCAGACCACAGTACCTAGTGCTTACTAGGTGTTCAGTAAATGTGTATCATTTGATATTATTTATTATAGAATAATAATTGTGTGCTATTCTTTATGAAAATGGTTCTTTTAATTAGTCATTAGCAAGGCATGAGCTTTTTAGTCACTCTTCCATTGATAATGGATTTGTCCTTAAACTTCCACACTCTCTGAACGCCTTTTGAGATGAACATCGGTGCATTTATCAGAAATCCATCCAAACACTTGAAGGGTTGCACTTTGGTCTTAGAAGGAGTAAGCTTAAGTGATCATCAATTGAGAATAATAACCTTAGATCTGTTATGTCCTGCAAAGAAATCTCACACAAAAGTAAAAAAGAGTCTTACCATTCAGTTCTTGGAAAAACTATATAATTGTTGATTTTAAATCTGGAAAATCCACATGAGCTGTACAGTTTCCATGAGGAGCTTCAAAGATTCTTTATTGCCTCTCTTCCTTAACAGAAAAACAACAAGAATTTATGGCATATACTTAGTTATTCTATATTTGTAGATCTCATATCAGACAGTCTTCATATAAGCTGTGGGATATAGTTTTAAGTATATCAATTATTTTTGGACATAGATAACTCAAAGCTCTCATATTCATTTCCTAACGTGCATTAATAATGCCTCCTAAACATTCTGTCTGTGGAAAGTACATTACCTGTAAGACTTTTTTTATTTTATTTTTTAATGTTTGTTCATTTTTGAGAGACAGAGTGCAAGCTGAGGTGGGGTAGAGAGAGAGGGAGACACAGTCCAAAGCAGGCTCCAAGCTCTAATCTGTCAGCTCAGAACCTGACGTGGGACTTGAATTCACAAATCGTGAGATCTTCACCTGAGCTGAAGTTGGACGCTTAACCAACTTCAGCTCAGGTACCCTTACTACCTACTATTACCTACTTTGTGAGATATAAAATACATAGTTCTTTCATCTCCCATTGCAGTAGTGGGAAGACTGCAATATTTATCTTTGGGAAGATTGCAGTATTTAGTTTCTAAGAAAAAATATCAATATCCATTTGACTCTTGAGTAACATGGGTTTGAACTACACCGGTCCACCTATATGCAGATTTTTTATGCATACAATACAATAAGTGTGTTTTGTCTTCCTTATGATTTTCTGAGTAGCATTTTTTTCTCTAGCTTCTTTTATTATAATAATATAGTATATAATACATATACAAAATGTGTAAATTGGCTATTTGTTATCAGTAATACCTTTGACCAATGAACAGTAAGCTATTGGTAGTTAAGTTTTTGAGGAGTCAAAAGTTATCTTTGGATTTTTCACTGTATAGGGTCATTGCCCCTATACCCTTGCCTTATTCAAGGGTCAACTCTATTGTTAAGATGATATTTCTCCCTATACTGGTCTATAGATTCAATACAGTCTCCACAAAAATTCCAAGAGGTTCTTTTGAGAGGTGCCTGGGTGGCTCAGTCGGTTTGCGCATCCGACTTTGGCTCAGGTCCTGATCTCATGGTTCGTGAGTTTGAGCCCCACGTTGGGCTCTGTACTGACAGCTCGGAGCCTGGAGCCTGCTTCGGATTCTGTGTCTCCCTCCCTCTCTGCTCCTCTCCTGCTCTTGCACTCTCTCTCAAAAATAAATAAACATTAAATTATATATATATTTTTTAATTCCAAGAGTTTTTGAGAGAACGTGTGTACACGAGCATGCACTTTTTTTTTTTTAATAAATGACAAATTGAATCTAAAATATGTATGGTTATGCCCAGGATCCATTAAAATAGTTCAACTGATTTTTTAAGATTACAAAATAGTATGACATTTTTCAACTTGATTTCAAGATTTACCATAAAGGTAGAGTACTTAAAACAATGAGGTATTAAATCTAAGGATAGAGATCAATGAACAGAATATAGTTCAGAAACAGGTGCATGTAATGTATAGTTAACTTACTATAAAGCATGTATCAAGGGTATAAATATGCAATTTTAACCTGCCTTGACAGACACTGAAGAAGAGTAATAAACTTTAAAATCTTGAGGGAAGCCCTATAGAAAATAATTCCTAATGGCTAGAGTCAGGGTTTTTGTTGTTGTTGTTTCTTTTGTTTTTTAAAGTTTATTCCTTTATTTTGAAGAGAGAGCACAAGTAGGGAAGGGGCGGAGGGAAGGAGAGAGAGAGGAGAGAAAGAGAATCCCAAGGACACTCCACACTATCAGTGCAGAGCCCAATATGGGGCTCAATCTCAGAAACTGTGAGATCATGACCTGAGGTGAAATCAAGAGTCAGACACCTGCCTGCCCCGGCTGCCCCTAGAGTCAGGTTTTTAAGTTAACATTATTAAAGAACACTGTTTTGTCAGTGTTATTTAGCAGCAGTAGGAAATGTGGGGGAATGGTTGGAGGCAAGTCTAGGAGGATGGATAGGAGCCATATTGTGCAGGTCCTAGTATTCTAAGATGAGGCATGTGAATTTTGTCCTGAAAAGTAGTAGGAGTCTTTGGAGATTTTCAAAGAGAAATTCCAGTTTGATGGTTGTGTAGAAAATGGTTTAAAGATTAGTTATAATTAGTTCACTCCCTTAAATCTTCCAGTAAATCATCATTATTCTCAGGTGAAATACAAACTTCATTGTGACTTAAATGATGTAATTCCTTTCTCTCATTTTAGACAAATGTTCTCACCATTTCCTCCCTTATACACTATGCCCAATCCTGATAAACTACCTGTTGTTCCCTCAAGATCTCTGTGATGACTCCTATTTCTGCTTTGAATGGATGGTTAGATGAAAGTGCCACTCATTTGAGAAGGATTCAGAAAAGTAGGATAGATTGTTTTTCCTTTCTTTAATGTGGGAGGAGAGTTGAGTTCAGCTTTGGACATGTTTGAGTTGCTTAGAGAAAACTGGGGTTATGAAGTCTGGAGAGCTTTGATTATATGAGCCTGCAGCTCAGCAGAGCAGTCTTAAAGGAAGATACAGATTTATAGTCATTATCAAGTGAATGATTATTAAAGCTATGAAGTATAAACTAGGGGAATTTTGCATCAGTGCCAGAGACTTAGGCAAAGATAGCAACATACCAGAAACCTTGAAGAATTTCTGCAGGGTTCAAGATTGAAGGATGTCCCAGTCTGACTGAGCTGTTGTGTAATTAACCATCATTTTTGGCCTGGGTTTCAGGAAATCCCTCAGACCCAGGCAGATTGACATAGTACATCACTTACTGAGTTTGTGAAGAATTTGCTTCCCAAGGAGGCAAGTTGAAGAGATTTATGCAAATAAGCAATAATAAGCATGGCTCTCCAGAAGTGGTGGCTGGAATGAAGTTGATGAGGAGGAAGAAGTGTAGAATCGGGTAGGCCCGATGAGGTAGGCCTCATCTGGATTCTGTTAGCACTTTGGGAAATACACCAGGTACTGAAGGACACATATATTATGGCAGCCATACTTGACATGATTGAACATGTTAGGGCAAGGTCAGAGGTGTAGTTACAGCTGGCTGTGAATGAGCACAGTGGTGTCAGAGAATAAGCAGGCTCACTATATTAACACCCTTCTTGGTGCTACCAGAAACATGAAAAAACAATACATGAGTATGCTATTATTGCCAGCCTCAAATCCCTGCCCCCTGACTTAGTGTGACTTGATTTCCAAATTAAAGCTGCAAATTGAAAATTTATTGCCTTCTCCCTTCTGGATCTGAAAACCTGGACTAGGAATTTGTAGGCTGTAAACGAATTGATACCAACTTCCAATGAAGTACAGACCTCCCTCTGAAATACAAGCAAATGGAACAAAAAAATAACACATAAGACACATAAGAAGATACTACAGTTCAAATGAATGACCCATATTAAGGAATCAGAGCAAATGTCTTCCTGTAATTTCCTTTAAGATAGAGGAGAAAAAAATTATCAGAGTTCAAGAGGACACAGTATACGTGAAAATAGAGTAAGTAGTATGAAAGAATACATTTCAGATCTGTAAAAACAGAATGACGATAAAGAAAATGATTGTTTAAACAGTTTTAAGCAGTGAGGGACTAGACAGATGAAGAAAAGAAAAAAAAATCAAATACATGAAGTGGAATTTCACCTTGAGGGATTATCCCACACTTGGAGAAACAGAGATGAAAATAATAGAAGGAAATATTTTGAGATCTGGAGGTTGATGTAGGAATTGTTAGTGTTACTGCAACAGAAAGACATTAGGTATGCAAGGAACCAGAATACACTATTTATATTGCTCTTTCTGAAAAAGTTACTTGATATAATTAAGAATTAAAATGTAGAGCTTGAGTGAAGAAGTCAGATAATTAAATATTTATGAAGAATGAAACCAGTTAAACATGGAGTTAAATCTAGTAATTGCTGTTAATGTTCTCTTTTAAAACTCAATGAAACCATGAGATATTTTGAAAAAGAAGATAAAGTACATAACAAGTATCTAAATACCAGGCATTATCAATCAGAAATGAGAAGTGATAGTGGGATGGTCAGATGAAGAAAGACATGCAGGACTAAAACTGTATTGACATCTTACCTTATATATGGCAGTGTCAGTAGATACTGTCTTATTCTTGAAGTTGATTATCATATAAAATAAAATATGATTTAAAAACATAAAGGTAATTGAATAAAACAGTTTGTATATCTTTCAAACCCTAGTGACATAAAAGGAGCATATAAATTCAATCTGGTGAGGAAAGCCCATGAAAAAGAGAGGAGGAATGTAAGGAAAGATAAAAATGGAAAGTATAAGAAAAGAGTAGGATCAAATAGTTATGCTAGTAAATATAAATTGAAGATACAAATCTGAATGTTGAATAATATATTTTTTTAACGTTTGAAAGCAACAGAGTATGAGCAGGGGAAGGAGCAGAGAGAGGGAGACACAGAATCTGAAGCTGTGCTGACAGCTCAGAGCTCGACTTGGAGCTCTGACCGATGAACCGGGAGATCGGATACTTAACCGACTGAGCCACTCAGGTGCCTCTTGAATATTAACTTTTAAAATGGGATTTGCCCTTAATATCTTTATTGTCTAATTTACATGTAATTGTTTTTCTTAAACTTGTCAAAGAAGGCAGTGTTCATCATAACTTTTGGAACTTTACAGAACTCTTGCGTGTGTTTCAAAAAAAAGACACCTTGCTTTCTGAGATTTTCTGGCTCTGTTTCCTTCTCCCGTTTTTTTCTGTGCCTTATTTTTCCATCATTTCTTATTTTTCATTCTCATTTTTTCTTCTGCTACCAGTAATTTATCCTCAGTATGGAGCTTTTTCTCGAAGGGACCCCGAAGGTCACCTTTGAGAGTTCACAGTGGGTTAAAGTGCACTAGTCCCTTTAATGCCAACCATGGATTCATTGTATTGACTCATCTTGGAGTGGCCTTCTAGTCAGCTGACATTCTCCGATTTGTTTGCACTGCTTTCCATTGTTACCTATCTTGTGTGTTCTCCTGTTTTTTGTCTCCCAGATGCCCTGTTGTTTTCTTTCTCCTGCAGAAGTGCTGATGCCAGTCAGATCTTATGGTTCTTGGTAGTTTTCCATGCCTTTTTGTATTTTAATTATATGTATATATCATACATGTATCACCACAAAACAAAGTAGCAAAGCCACAGACCCATTCACAACAGAGCTTTTTCTTTGCTACTTAGTTGGCTATGTTTTCATGTGGAGGACTTGTGGAGATTCTTCAAAACCTGTGCTGCTACCACTGCTGTCATGTTCTCTTTTTTTATTATTACTATTAATTGAGAGAGAGGGAGAGAGAATGTGAACAGGGCGGCGGGGAGAGGTAGAGAATCTTAAGCTGGCTCCACACTCAGCATAGAGTCTGACATGGGGCTCTATCCCACAACCATGAGATCATAACCTAAGCTGAAATCAAGAGTTGGATGCTCAACTCTTAAAACCTTTATTTTCTTACCATCCAGGTGCCTCTACTGCTGTCATCTTCTTAGATGTTAAAACAATCTCCCTATAGAAGCTCCCTTCCAAGGTTAGGTTCACATGTCAAAATTTATGACAGTAGTACTTTGGTATGACTAAACAAAGATTTATTACCCACACAGGTGGAGGAAATTCTGAGACGGGGCAGAGGACAGAATTCTGGGAAGAGGTCCAGAAACAGAGAAAGTGAATGCAAGTGCACAGGTGTTCTATAAAGGATAAGTCCAGTTGGTGCAGAATTTAAAAGAGGCATGGAATATGAAAGAGATAGCAAGTGCCTCCTGTACTTGGGAGTATTGGTGGGTTGAGTCCTATCAGTACACTGCTGATAAGACAGATACAGGGAAGGGATGACACAGGTTGCCAGCACTAAATCAAAATATCAACAGAAGTCTCAGTCTTTCCTTTGGTCTTCATAGTAGAGATTCATTTTTAAACTCCTGTTATTGTTGTGATATACTGCTGAAGAACTGGGCTTTGATCTTGCCTGCCATGTTTGTTTTGGGTGCCATGATTAATTCCTTCTTGAAGAAAGTTACATTTCCAGAGAGAAAACAAGAGGTAGGCCTATTTAGTAATTCCAACCAGAGAGATGAAAGGTGAAAACTATGTATTATCTCCACTTTGAGTAAACAAGTCACTGTTGGTTGGATGAATCAATAAATGACCAAAGAATATGTTTAGAATGAGTGAGGAGCACCTGGGTGGCTCAGTCAGTTAAGGGACCGACTTTGGCTTACATCCTGATCTCATGGCATGAGTTTGAGTGCCGTATTGGGCTGCCTGAGCTCAGAGCCTGGAGTCTGCTTCGGATTCTGTGTCTCCCTCTCTCTCTGCCCCTCCGCAGCTCGCATTCTATCTCTTTCTCTCTCAAAAATAAACAAACAAACAAAAAAAAGAAAGAGTGATAACCTTAACTCTGCTTTCTGTTCAGCTCTATTAATTACATATATCACTTAAGATAACTAATTTTATCACACATTTACTGAGTGTCTAATCATTCCACCTAATTTGTACACAGTGAGATCCTGGGAATATAAATAGGTCAGCCTAGTATTTACTTGACTCTAAAATGATATCGATTTTAAGATTTTATGTTTACAAACTAACACATGAAATGTACAATTTCAGTTGTAAAATGTTACCCCATCTCAAAAATATTAAAATGTTGAGAAATATATCTTAGAATTGAGGGATTATTTATGAAATGTTTATAAAGGGCCAAGCATAATGCTGAATGCTTTTGCATATGTTTTCATTTAGTCTTTACAATAACTCAGTGAGGGTAGGTTATCTTTCATTAACAGATAAAGAAAATAAAGCTTGCAGAAATGGTGTAAGTAGTTAAGTGTCAGAGGGACATTGAACTCAGGTCGATCTGATTTCTGACTGATACATAAATCTTTTCAGTCAGTATATAAAATGAGTGTATCTTTTAAGGAAGGTTTTTATTTTTCCTGTCAGTTTTTCTGTGTTTACTTCAAAGAATGAATTTTAACTTTTTATTTAATGATGTATATGACTTAGAAGACATTTTTCTTCCCAAAGTTTTTCAAAGATCTGATTATAGAATTTGCAGTTCTTTAAAAAAATTTTTTTAATTTATTTATTATTGAGACAGAAACCGAGCATGAGTGGGGGAGGGGCAGAGAGAGAGACACACACACAGAATTTGAAGCAGGCTCTAGGGTGTCAGTACAGAGACCAACACGGAGCTCGAACCCACGAACTGTGAGATCATGACCTGAGCCAAAGTCGGACGCTTACACTTAACTGACTGAGCCATCCAGGCACCCCTGGAATTTGCAGTTCTCTAAGATGGTTAATGAAATGTGAAGCAATGGAGTTGTTTTTTTGTGGGTTTTTTTTTTTTTTTTTTTTTACTATTCATTTTTCAGTTGAGTTGCTTGTCTTTGTTGGCAGCTTCTCAGAACTCTTACCATACTGAATTTTGGTAGATTTTACTGTGAAATATGTAGACCTATTTAAATTTGGGCTTAAACTATGATATCACTCTAGTGAACTTGGAAAGAGGAAGAAACTATCTTAGAAGTTGACATTGTGACAGTTATTTAGGGGAAATGAAAAGGAAATGTAATCTGCTAGGGAAGAAAAAAGAAAAATGGGAGAAAATTGTGGTGATGTGGGCTGGCAGAATAGGGATGAGTTTCTAAAATAGAAAATTTGTTTGGTAAACTAGTCATGCTAATCTTGTATTCAGTTTTTTAAAAATCTAGCCTGACTTTAAAACACCTTAGGTTAGGACCATTCCATGTGCAAAAACAGATGTTAACTTTTTTTTGGATAAAAATGATCTTACTGTTCTTGAAATTACTTTAATATGCTGGTGGTCTCTTCAGTATTTGAGATCATCATGTAATGTCCAGGACCTGAAAATTGGATTATCTTTCCTAAAATAGTGATGCTCTTTATTTCTCTTTAGTTGCTTATGTTTTCTATTCCTCCCTCCCAGACTATTTATAAAAATATTGTATTTGATATTAGGTAAACATCAAAGAATTTTTTTCTTAAATATTATTTTGGGTCAGAACATGATTTGTTCATTATCCAGGAGTATATACTAATAACTCTCCATGACTCTGCAAAGTTCTGTGGTTGAGCACTATCAGGCTCTTTGTCTTGTCTTTCCTTTCATGGAGCATGGATTGCGTGTGTGACTTTGGGTCTGCTTTGTCTCACGAACGTGATGGCTGTGGCGGTACTTGTTCTGTGTGCTACCTGACTTGTGGAGGTTAAGAAACCTGAAAGCAGAAAGCCAGCAGAAATGGTCATTCGCTGGGGCTCAACTGGGGTTTGCAGAAACAGCTCAACCAGAACACGTTTTTAAGCCCTTTCAAGTGTATGTTTTTACTTTTGTTTATCGAAACCGTAAATGATGGAAGAAGAAACAGGCTCAGGTTCTTTGTTTTTACACATCAAGAAGGGGACAACCTATTGCAGATTTAAAACTGCTTCACAGGGTCAACTGTAAACCCTTGGGATTTTTCTTTTTGCCCACCTATCTCCTAATGAATTTTGGGGAAGGATGGAACATGTGAGTCCAGAGATGGAAATTGATTGCAGTGCTAATACTTGGCACTTCTCTCTGCGAGCTCGTCGTGAACGTGGGGCCTGTTGCCAAGTACTTGGGGGTTTGGGACACCATGAAAGTATGTTCAAATTTACTCTGTGACTTAGTTTTCATAGGTGTATTTAGCCTTAAGATATGTGTTACTTGGGATTGGTATGTGTTATTGTGGACTGTAAGACTGTTTTAATGCGCAAGATCAAGTTTTGATTAAAGAAATTTTAGAAATGTTTGAGTTTTTCTGTTCTTGTTAATAGGCAGGCAGTGGTTAAAGGTTCCCTTCCACATCCTTTTGCCTTGACATTATTTGAGGACACACTGTACTGGACTGACTGGAATACACACTCCATTTTGGCTTGCAACAAGTATACTGGCGAGGGTCTGCGTGAAATCCATTCTAACATCTTCTCTCCCATGGATATACATGCCTTCAGCCAACAGAGGCAGCCAAATGGTAAGTGATCTTGATTTTTAAATTGCAAGTTGGAATAGCTTTAGCACTCAGATGTCTGGCTTTAGTGAGGGGCAGGAGGAGAGAGGACGTATCCAAAGGTAGTGGGAAGGAATAAAACATAGGAAAAACGTCAAAATATAAATCAGGTTAAGCAGCAGCCTAAACCATTTGTAGCTTATTATCTATCAGTGTTGGCCAACTCAGCCGTTTGTTTGGGTCTGGGATTATGGTGGTAGAGAAGAGAGAAATAAAATAAGAAACTGAGATAGCTAAGTATATACATAAATGCATTTCTTGTTTGTATTATTTCTCGCTAATGCGTGTTTGATTTAGTTCATATGGGTGTGTTTTAAAAACTTTTCTTAAGAAACCTCTGTGAATCTAACTAGTGAATGTAGCTACTTCAGGTTGCCCAATAAAATACCTGCTTAAGCTTTTCTGTGCACATTCCCTCTGCTTCTCCCCTCCTTTTTTCTTAGTTTTGCTTCTATTTTTGGTCAACCTTTGCAGTGACTTGAGCTTTGGCTGCTGGCAACAATTTCTTGTAAGAGGAATAAAATTAGGTTTAAAAGGAATATGAGAATGTTAAGTGTTTGGCACTTGTATATAAATAAACGTCTGGCATTTGTCTGAGTGTATTTCAAATTGTATTCCAAAGCCAAAAATGAAGGGTTTTGGATTATGCATTGCTTTGTATTAGTGCTGTCTGTTTAGGGGGGAGATAGTCAAATATTGAATGTGTTATATTGGAATCTGGTGATCACGAGTCCATAAAAATGTTTGTAAATCTGTGGGTTGGCCTTTGGTAAAAATGTGTGAAATTTTATTCCTATCCTTCGCTTATATGAGAGAATTTCTCTGTTGTTTTTTGTTTTTGTTTAATGGCACTGTTGGTCCTTTGTTTTATTAGTTTGAGAATTTGCAGTTATTACTGCCTCGCTTGTCTTTCATATTTTGTTGGTCTTCATTTTATGTTGATTTTTTCTATGAATATTATTTAAATCCATCCCTTTCCATAGTTTCTACAAGTGTGTTAATTAATCTCCGCTTCTCAGTTTTCCCTCTTTTAATCTATTGTGTTGATCTTTTCCGTGTTAATATTTCCACAGTATGATTTTTCAACATGCTAATTACTTTTCTTGGCCTCCAATGCCCTCCACCACAATTTGTTCCCATTTTCTGTGCTCACTGAGGTTTAGCTCTTACTAGTCAACAGAAACATTAATAATCCAGTTAGACTATTTGCCTTAATCTCTCACCCAGTGTACAGTCTCTAAGCTTTTATTCATACAGATTTATCACACATAGTCTTCCTGTCTATCCTTCCTGTCCTTCAAGTCTCTTTGCATCCTACATCTTCAATGAAAGTTTTCTTTAAACCTTAGTAATTTATTTTCCATTTGATTCCATAATATATACCACTTAATTTCATTTTTTTTGTTGTTGTTTCCTAATTTGTTAATTTTGGCATACAGACTAGATTGTAAGCTCTTTTAGGGCAGGGGTCACCTGTTTATTTCTGATGTGTTCCTCTTAGGGTACAAAATGATAAGTCAGTTCTCACTGATTAACTTCTTTCCTTGCAGATGGTTTGGTAGTCAAGCCACCTGGATGACATTTGGTAATAATTTGGTTTATCATAGTTGCTCTTGTTATGGTTGTTAACCTTTGTGTACCTAGCGTGAGGGAGGGTGTCCATAATCATTGGCATTAATCAGTGTGATTTATATTTGACAGCAACAAATCCATGTGGAATTGATAATGGTGGTTGTTCCCACTTGTGTTTGATGTCTCCAGTCAAGCCTTTCTATCAGTGTGCTTGCCCAACTGGGGTCAAACTCCTGGAGAATGGAAAAACCTGCAAAGATGGTAAGAAGGTGGTCTCCAAGAAGGAACATTTTTAGATAGCAGTTGGAATTTTTTATGATTTGTTTTATTTCTCTATAATAAGCTCTGTAGGTTACAGTGTTTGGGGAGAGTAGTCGCTTAATCTCTACCTTCACAGTTGGTTATGTAACAAGAGTGTTTTGTGTTTGAGGGCATTTCTTTAATACTATTTTATAAAGTAGTATTTCAACTAAATTTTTAAAATGCTATTTTTGAAAAAGATTAGCTGGTATTTCACGTTTTATGAAATGGCAGCCATTGATATCACAACTGATTCTTGTGAAAATGAATATTACTTAAAGAATATTTTTAACAGTAGGTTGCACTTGAAAATAAAGAACCTCCGTGCAAAGAACAATGTTTACTAAACTTCCAACTTAGACTATCATGGGGTAGATTATTTTTCTAAAAATTTATTGAATGCTATTTTTAATTGCCTTGTAACAACAGAGGTGCTTTCAGAAGAAGAAGGAAAAAAATCCGTTTTCTCCTGTTTAAAGCAAACAGCTGCTTTCGTACTTAACCACTGCCACTTGTGCTTACTCTCTCAATTCCCTATAGAGAGGGCATATTGGAGAGGTGTGTTTAATTAGGACATTTCGAGAGACTTGTGGTTTGGGAGAACACCAGTTCTTCTCTTTTTCTTCTTAATGAGAATGTTATTCTTCTTTCTTACCCCTATGGATCCCTATCTGGTTTTCTAGCCACCAGCAAGACCTGGAAAGAAAATTGTTATATTTAGCAGTGGCTTCTTTATCTAACTCTGAAAAGCAGAAGTCTTTATTTCAGAGTGGGTTAGAGAGTTACTGGCAAGGGAGTCAGGGAGTCAGAGAGATGGAATTGAGTTGGTGTACAGGATATTTGTCATGACTTGGCACTGATAAATTACCCTCCTAGTCAAAGGTGAGGCCGGCTGACTCTTGTCAGGCGGTTTCCATGGCAAACAATAATTTGGTTTCAATTTAAAACAAAAGGTTTTTGAAATGTTGCTTTTTTGTTTAAAAACTATAGCCTGACTTTAAGACAGAGGAGTTACTTTAGCAATAGTGGTCTGTCTCCTCCCTCACAGCAATGCAAATGTACATGTTTAACTAGTATTTTGAATTTTAGATGTACATTTGGCATGTAGCTTTAAGTTAACTATTTTGTTTTGATCACCTTGCTCAAATTAACAACTTCATTTTCTATGACTTCTTTGTTTGCAAAAAGTTTTGGACTGGCTCTTTTTGGTAGTTAGCAGAGGCAGTGAATGGTACAATGTTATGCCTGCTTGGTGCCTGCAATGGTATTGGGGCTCTATTTTTTCTAAGACCAAGTTTATTTATAATTCGTTGTCAAGTCAAAAAGTTGATCTTGAGAGCTTGACTCCTCTTCATATTTTTTTGCAGTTATAATTCTAGACTGCTGTGAAGCTTAATATCAGTGTTTTATTAAAATTTTTTAAAATAATTATTCTTGAGAGAAAAGAGACAGAGCATGAGTGGAGGAGGGGCAGGGAGAGAGAGGGAGACTCAGAATCTGAAGCAGGCTCCAGGCTCTGGGCTGTTAGAATAGAGCCTGACATGGGGCTCAAACTCATGAACCACAGGATTATGACCTGAACTGAAGTTGGATGCTTAACTGCTGAGCCATCCAGGCGCCCTACCAGTGTTTTCTTTTAGACTCACTTCTTTGGGAATCTTTTTTCAGTCTTTCAGATGTCAACCTGCTTACTATCTTTTATAGTTAGATGATTTTTTGCTGGTTCCTCACTTGAACATTAAAAATTAAAACAAAAAAAAGATTGAGCTTAATGTCCTCATTCTCAGCTATGCTTTTATTGAATACTATTTTTAGTTTAAAACATTTCATAAACAAATTTGATTTAAAACTCAGTGAAATAAAAATTTGAGTTTCTTTTTACCTGATAATATATTAGCTAATATTTATCAAATGCGTGTTAAGTACATTTCTGAATTTCACGTTGATCTTATTCTTTTTAATGTTTATTTATTTTTGATAAGAGAGAGTGCAAGTGGGGGGTGGGGAGAGGGGTAGAGAGAGACTGGGACAGAGGATCCAAAGCGGGTTCGGCACTGACAGCAGTGAGCCCAATGTGGGGCTTGAACTCACAAACTGTGATGAGATCATGACCTGAACTGGAGTTGGACACTTAACCGACTGAGCCACCCAGGCCCCCGTACATTGATCTTCTTTAATCCTCCCAGCATCTCTGTGAGAGATAGATGAAGAAAACTAGGTTTAGAGAGATTAAATTTTGCCTGAGTTTATATAGAAACCTGAATCCAGTTCAGTTAGATCCACAGCTCTTATTCTTAACCACTATGTTACATTAACTGATTCCCTCTCTTTGCTGCTGCTTTTTCCTTCACCATAGCTGCATTTGTGCTTAATTATGTCAGGCATTGCCTTATAGTTCTCTTTGTTAAAATAGCTTTACTGAAATATAATTTACATGCTATAAATTTCAGTCACTTGAAGTATGCAATTCAGTGGTTTTTTTGTTTCTTTTTTTTGTTTGTTTGTTTTACTAATTTACAGTTGTGCAACCCTCACAGTCTAATTTTAGAACATTCTCATCAGATACAAAAGACCTTTGTCTTGGATTTATTTACCTTTTTAAACATACTTAAACAAAGGACCTATATCCTATGTCTCCTTCCTCCTTTAATATTCAACTTCTTAACTTCTTAGTCATTACTTAGTCATTATTTATTATACCTTTAAGTAACTGTTACTTATTTCAGGGCCCATATAATGAATGAAAATAGAGAAGGAATCAAAACTTGATTTTGAGAGCTGAGCCATTGTAGCTTGCCTTATAGTCAAGCTATTCCTGGTTCACTGTGTTACTTTCCATTTCCACCCCAAATAGACCTAGAGTATCTCCTTTTGTACTCCTTTACTTTTCAATTCTTAAAGAAGTTCTGCGTTCTTTATTTGGAATGACTAACTTTTGGCTGTGGGTTTCAATTTTTTTCTTTGTTTATTTTACTTTGTTGTTCTAGGTGCCACCGAATTACTACTTTTAGCCCGAAGGACGGACTTGAGACGCATTTCACTGGATACACCAGATTTCACAGACATTGTTTTACAGTTAGAAGACATTCGTCATGCCATTGCCATAGATTATGACCCTGTGGAAGGCTATATCTACTGGACTGATGATGAAGTGAGGGCCATACGCCGCTCGTTCATAGATGGATCTGGCAGTCAGTTTGTGGTCACTGCGCAGATTGCGCATCCTGATGGTATTGCTGTTGACTGGGTTGCCCGAAATCTTTATTGGACAGACACTGGCACTGATCGGATAGAAGTCACAAGGCTCAATGGGACCATGAGGAAGATCTTGATTTCAGAGGACTTAGAGGAACCCCGGGCTATTGTGTTAGATCCCATGGTTGGGTAAGGAGCTCTGCTGATAGAAATTTTGCCTGGTGTTTCTGTTTTCCACGGGTCTCTAAAAACATTGACAAAAATAACATGAAGTATGCATTGGTTTTCCATAAACAGCTCTTTAGTGGCTGTTCTTTTTTAGAACATATTAATTGAAATAAAATCTCAAGTTAAAGAATTGTTAGTTTTTTTCCCTTGAATGATTTGAAGAGTTTTTCTTTATAAATTGTCAATGCTTGCTAACTTTGGGTGTTGGCTACAGATTTTTTGCTGAGGTTGCATCATGACGATGAAAAATGTGGATATTGTTTTTAGAACTCCCCTAACTTAATTTCATCCCATTTTTGATACTTCTAAATGATCCCAGAATATATGAATAACTTGGAAAAAAATTTTTTTTTTGGTCATAACACCCAGACCACAGTCCAGGGAAAACATAGTTTTCTGTATACTCACCAATGTTATTTATTACTATGTGACTCATTCTGAGGGTGAGCATAGTGACATAGTAATACTCTTCAGTGTAAATCAATGCCTTAGAGCTACTTACACTCCCAGGAGCTACAGCAATTACTTAGTACTACAAAAAGAATTAGTTTTTCTAGAAATTAAGTTTGTCATCTGAATATTACTCCTGGGATAGCCTTTCTGTGTCAGAGCTGACAAGCCAGCAAGAAAAAGAAATCACTGGTGCACCTGGCTGGCTCGGTTGGAAGAGCACGTGACTCTTGATCCTCTGGGTCATGAATTTGAGCCTTTTGGTGGGTGTAGAAATTACATACATAAACAAAAAGTTTAGAAAAAAGAGATGACAATGGGAAGGAGCACAAAATATTTTGGAAAAACATAGCTAAAAATGAGATCATAGTTTTGGAAGGCATTTTCTCTATCAGTTCTAGAAAATACTGTTTGATCTGAAAATTTCCTACAAGCATATACACTGCTATTATGTCTTAAACATAACTTTTGAATATGTTTAAGTCCTATTTTTTTCCTTTCTATGGTGTTAACTGATACAAGTGTAATATGAGGGGTGGACCTCACCTTTAGGATATATGAAAGTTACAGGTACAGTTTATTACCTGCTTTTAGCTCATTTTCTGTGTACTTCTGTAGGTACATGTATTGGACTGACTGGGGAGAAATCCCGAAAATTGAGCGAGCAGCTCTGGATGGTTCTGACCGAGTAGTGTTGGTTAACACTTCTCTCGGATGGCCAAATGGTTTAGCCTTGGATTACGATGAAGGCAAAATATACTGGGGAGATGCCAAAACAGACAAAATTGAGGTTTGTTCTTTTTCATTTTAAAACCAGTTTTATAATGGTTTTTGAGTTGATGTTAATTTGATGTAGACATTCTTGCCTCTTGTCCGGGGTGCCCCAGGTATCTTTTATGGAAATTTTACTCAACCTTTAGGATTCTAAGCATTGTGTATTTTCTTCGCTGAACCCTAATAGATTTCTGACCTCTACTGGTATGAGAAGTGGACATCCCATCTATTTCTAGTTCTAAAAGCATATGTGAGTGATTTTCCTCATTACGGATAAAGCCACTGCTTGAATTTCCTAGGGACAGTTTCTGCACAAAGCAAATTACGTAAGACCTATACTGGAAGAGCTGGTAGTCCTGTCAGGAAAACAGAGCCCATATGTGTGTATATAGCCTTTTTTTGTTAAAGGTGTTGGGTTCAGGTGGTATCATATATTAAGTGTTAAGATGGTTGTATGCAGACAGTTTTTAAATTAATTTATGAGCTATGTAGGAGAAAGATTAACCAGTACTTGGAGAAAAACATTTACAAAATGGTAGCATTAGTTTGTGGCAGTCAGAATAGAATTATGGTGGAAATAACCAGTGGTGAATATTTTATCACAGTGTTTTGTAAGTGGCATATACATTGATGTTGAATGTGAACTCTAAATTTCACAGCCTTGAGTTAGGCTGTGCTAGAGGTCTTATGTATCACATACTTAAAACAGTTCCTTTCACAGTGTTTCTTTGGGCTGACGTGTGACTTCTCATAGAAGGAATGACTCAGAATGGCTCCTCAGAGCTACAGCACATAATCTCCTAACGGATAGATAATTTGGGCTCTAGAATGGTTATTTTAGAAAGGTAATTCTTCGAGGAGTGACAGGTACTCTGAGGGAATAATGAATTAAAGGGTCTTCCTTTCAGAATGGAAACTTGGAACAGAAGAACCCATTAGTATTCCACAAGACTCAAATACTTCAAACTGTGTCTCTTACTCTTGCATCTGGTTTGCATTAATAGAAAGTTTTGCATAGACTTGACTGTATAAATTTTCTCCCTGTTGTTAGTGGTTCACTGCCTCCCACCTCCTTAATTCCAAGTTAGGATTTGAATCTTGAACAGCTTAGAGTGCAGTGCTAATGAGACCACAAAGTTATGATTTCATTGTTTTTTTTTGTTTGTTTGTTTGTTTTTTTAGACAGGCTGTTAGCTTCACTTGGGTCAGCTTGAGGACAAATGCATGCCCTTTCCCAAGCAGTTCACAGATGTATATTGTTGATCAGCTATGAACTGTATATGAGGGTATAGGTATTACTATTCTTAGAAAAATAATTTAAAGCTCCTATGTCCTACAGGAATGTTTAGAGGGAAAAAGACTTGATTTATTATTTTGTAGGGATTTAAAAATTTCTATGTATTATCTTTTTAAGGTTACTATGACTGATTAGATTGTAAATAAAACATTTGTTTCCTACTGGGAATTTTCCACACTTCGGGTCACTTTCGGTACTTTAGATACAGACATGTATTCAAAATCACTAATAGTTTAGAAGGGATTTAGGTAGAGAAGTAAGAATTTTTGGAGGTTCTGAATGACAGGGTTGAAGAATAAGAATGAATCACATTATATAACAGTATGTAATAGTGATTGAATAGGATTTATTTTCTTGATTTACAGTAAGTAGATTATAAAATTAGTATTCATTCTGACTGTTCTGTCTTCTTGAGCTTATGCACTGTATACAGTGGTGTCATTTGTTCCTCACTTCTTTCTTTCTTCCCTTCTTCTTTGAGAGGCATCAGCATCCTTAAAAACCTGCCTTTGAGATCTGTTTCTCTTCTTCTGGGTTTGCTGTCTGTCTTCTTTTTGACAGATTATTTGGGTTAGTGGTTCATCCACCTCTACCAGATTATACACACTAAGTCCTCCCCCTTTTCTTTGCCCTGGAGGCTCTGATGAAGTTTTCTATTTAGGCATCAGTGCTTTTGTCCTTTTCTTTTCATAGACACATCTGAGAGATAAAGAGAGCAGGTATTGTTATTTATTCTCCTTACTTTATGATGATGTGTAAAATTTCCGGTATATGGCATACTAAGACAAGAGCACAGCTCTCCATCTAAATTAATCTTGCATAATTGGGGGAGAAAAACTTTTTCTTTCTGAGACTAGTGGTGGTTACAGAAGCAACTGCCACAACCAATTTTTCATCTCCCTTTACCTGATAGTAGGTAGGTTAATTATAGTGAACTTGAAAACTTTTGGCAAAATACGTAATTTTCTAGATGCTTCTTTTTATAAGGAGGCTGTTTGCTTTTGTTATGTAGCAAGTGATGCTAACTACTGATCCTGCTCTGAGCTAGGTAGCAGTACTCCCTTCCAGTTCATCCTATTAAGAAATCTTCCCAGTTAGGACTTCTCCAGTCACCTGAAACTAATGTAGCATTGTGTATCAACTTTAGTTAAAAAGAAAGAATGGAAGAAGGACGCCTTGGTGGCTTCGTAGGTGGGGCATCTGACTCTTCATTTCAGCTCAGGTTATGATCTCATGGTTTGAGAGTTTGAGCCCCACTTCAGGCTCTGTTTTGACAGTACAGAGAGTGCTTTGGATTCTCTCTCTCCTCTATCTCTGTTCCTCCCCTGCTTGTGCTCACTCTCTCAAAAATAAATAAAACACAAGGAAAAAAAGAATGGAAGAAAGCTTCTCAGTTTTTGTCATGCTCAAGAAAGCTGCTTTTTCCAAGAACTATAAGAAAATATTAAATAATAGTTGTGTAGCCCTGTTCCCTTCTGGAAGATTGTGTTTACTTGGGATCGAACTACCCTATATGTGTTTATAATACATTTGAAAAGAAAAGATTGTTATTTGGTAGATTTATATGTAGCAATTGTAAGGCATAGTAAGCTTTTGTGTTTTGATTGGGTCTTATGGAAAGAGCTCAGAATATTTATTTGCTTATGCTACCTGCAGGTTTAGTGGAGATTGCTTAGATCAGGTTCTCCCTTTTTGTGTGAGTGCTGATGTAACCAGGTTGGATACATTGGAAAGCTGTAGGTATCAGATTTGACTTTTATTGTGCAAAGTTGGCAGAAAGAATAAACAGGTTTATCTAAGGTGTATAGCCAGTTTCTGCAAAGAGGGATGAGACACAGGGAATTGCTAATGGTGTCATATTTTTTACAAGACCAGTGCTCTAAACCCTGAGCTATGGAGCCGCCCGGTGTCATATTTTTTAAAAGACAGTCATAATATTGGCTGATACTTTAATATAAGAATGTGTCTGTGAGGATATATATGATTTCCCTACTTGTCAACTGATACTGACCACTTACCTGTAGGTATTATTTTAAAGCTACATGCTCGTACTTGTTTATGCTTCTTACTCATTATGCTGAAATCATTTTATCACCCTTTATAAAAAAGCTTCTAGTTTACTTATCTGCACTGAGCTCCCTGTCACACCCTCACCTCTATGCCCACCCAAGTATTACTACAGTGTTCTGGGGCTCCCATAGAATACATACGAAAGTATTAGCAGAAAGGATCATTTCTATTATTCTGATAGGATAGTCATCAAATAAGCCTTTGTATCTATTTCATAAGACCCTGCAGTAGGCAGAAACACATTGTGTCTTAACAACATTCTTATTTGGATTGGTCAGGTTTCACTGCCAAAAACATCTGTTTCACTGAGGACCCGGAATACTACTTTTCAGTAGCAAAGATGTATCATTGATAATTTATAAGTTTAAGGCATTTTTTGGCCATTATCTAAAGTTAAGAATGTTTTGGGCCCCTAGATGGCTCAGTCAGTTAAGTGTCTAACTTAGCTCAGGTCATGATCTTGCATTCATGAGTTTGAGCCCCACGTCAGGCTCTGTGCTGACAGCTCTGAGCCTGGAGACTGCTTCGGATTCTGTGTCTCCCTGTCTCTCTGCCCCTCCCCCACTTGCTCAGTCTCTTATTCTTTCAAAAATAAATACACATAGGGGTGCCTGGGTGGCTCAGTTGGTTAAGGGTCTGACTTTGGCTCAGGTCATGATTTCACAGTTCGTGGGTTCAAGCCCTGAGTCAGTCTCTGCGCAGACAGTTTGGAGCCTGCTCTGGAGTCTGTGTCTCCCCCCTCCTTCTGCCTCTCCCCTGGTCATGCTCTGTCTCTCTCTGTCTCTCAATAATAAATAAATGCTAAAAATTTTTTAAAAATACACATAAAGGAATAAAATTATAAAAAAAACGTTATCATTAGCTTGGGGGTTGTTTTGTTTTTTGGTTTTTTTTGAGGATGCTTTTCTTATTACATACCAGCTTAACTGATAGAATAAGTCACTGTATTTTAAATCACTGGTTTTATTGAAAAAGACATTGTCAGTTCAACTTTTTTCGTAATTTATTTTTTCTTATATGCTTTTTATTTTGTTTTTTCTTCTTTCATTTCTCAGCTTCTGCTGACAGACACAGCAATACCTGGTAGTTATAGGTAAAGAGAGATTTCTTATCTACTTTAAGGGCATCTCAGTTTGTTTTCAGTCTCTTACTATAAATTTCTCTGCTTTAGAGAATGTACATAGGTGGTTTTGTCCAAAGGTAATTATACCTGGCACAACTTTGGGAAACAGATTATTAGAACTTGGAGTATTAAGAAGTTTTGAATAAAGGGGTATTATTGTGTAGGATGTGTACTGAAAAGTTGGCAATTGGTGAACGATCTATTTTATATTCTAAGCCTGAAATTGCAGGGCTACATTTTCCCTTCATACAACTTCCTCTATTTTATCAATATCTTAGTAAGGGAATTTGTTTTCTAAGTATTCATATTTCTTTGTAAAGTAGTTTCTTTGTCTGGCATCTTTAGCCTGTGTATTGTGAAAGTCTGTTATAACACACAAGGGCCCATTTATGATGGTTTTTCTTAATCGTTTATTTCAAAGAATAATTCTTTAATAAATAATATAATCATCTGCCGTTGAGATTAAGCTCTTTTGATTAGATTACAAGCACCATCAAGTACCTTTTGAATCTTTGCCAGTTTCTAACATTCAGTGCTCCTTAAAATTGATTTTATTTTTCTGTTTCAGAGAAATACTCGAGGTAATGAGCTTAAAGTACCTGAATCTTTGCCCCTTTCTACTACTTAAACCACTATATGTATGTATGTTAATATATATTTTTTCCCCACATTTTGCTGGCATATAATAACTGAAGAATGATGTTGATAAACACCATCATATTCCTTAGCTCAACAGAATACCTGGATTATGGACTTGTATTCATTGAGTTGTAAACATAGCACTCTCCTTTTCTATTACCTTACATCTGTTTGGGATATATCTTATGATAACATTTTTGAAGTCCTGTTTGAAAGTTACCTTTTGATGTACAATTCAAGCAACATTATTTAACTTGTAATAATCTACAGCAGCCAAAGTAGTACATCATCTAATTATATGCTCTGTTGTCTCATCATGCACTCTACTTTGTCTGGCTCTAAAAAAATTATTCCACATATATAATGGGAGAAACTTACTTGACGATGAGTGTAATCATGCTTTCCTGAAATGCCACAACAAACCCTAGAGCCTCACCAAATAAGATGCTTTGCCTCACTTAGGAGTTAGTATGGTTTTATCTGTGTAAATTAGAAGAATCTGATGCATGTTGTTATTTTAGTGACCAAGTTTGAACTTGCTCTTGGATCATTTTGAAAATGTTGTTACCCTTCTTCTCCTCATATTTTAGTATAAACCATTTAATCTGTGTAGAGATTTTTTAGTTTCAGTCTACCTTTTTTGTTCCTTTGGTTTTTATACTCCTGAAGTAAAAGAGTTGATTTTAATATCCCACTTTCTTGAGAAATCAGCTTCTTTACAACTTGTAATGGTGTTTAGTTGTTAAGAGTGGTAATCTCTAGATCTTTATTGAAACGTTTTATAATATTGGATACTGACCTTAATTCTTGTTTGATTTTCCATTTAACTGGATAACTTTAGATACCAATACAACTGGTCATTGTATTTTGACCAATAAGGTCATTTGAACCAGATGATCTTTAAATTTCTCCCCATTAAAACATTTTCTGGTGTTTTTTTGTACTAACTCTATGTTATTTTAGATTAAGAAGAGATAATACATTTTGCCTTGGGAGAGTTACTTAAAGGAAATTTGTATTCAGATGACCCAAATGTTTTCTCTTTTCTTTAAATTTTTCATTATTTAATCCCTCTTAACTAAAGAAAGTTTTGGAAGTTCAAAATCTTTAGTAACTCAGTTTTTAAAAAAATGTTTAATGTTTATTTCTGAGGGGGCGAGGGGCAGAGAGAGAGACAGACAGAGAACAGGCTCTCAGCTATCAGCACAGAGCCTGACGCGGGGCTCGAACTCATGGGCCATGAAATCGTGACCTGAGCAGAAGTCGGACGCTTAACCGACAGAGCCATCCAGTCGCCCCTTTAGTAACTCAGCTTTACTGAAAGCAATTTCAGTAATATTTGTTTATATTTTGTATTGACCTGTATACAAGCTACTTAACATGCTTGGTAGATTAAAATAAATGTTTAAAGCTGTATTTTGAAACTTGGCCAAACATGTAAATGTTTTTTACTAACAGAATCCATGTAAAACATTATTTTTCAGTAGGAGATTTCTCTGTAGGTGGGAAACGATTACACTTTTACAAGGGTCAGAGATCTTATTTTTACTGTGTTTAGTAGGTTTGGAAAGGGTAGGTAGTCAGAGAATGGCAAAGACCACAATTTTGGTACTTCTTGGGAGGGAATTTATAAAACATTGAGCAGTTAAACATGACAAGTATTTTAACTTCTTATTTAAATTTAAGATTATTATCAGCTATTTAAAATTCTGTGTAATAGTTATTCCTAAAGTTATCCCTAATGAACAAAGGCTTCTCTTTCAGTTATTTTTATGTTCTTTAAGTGTAGTTTACAGTTTAAAAATTTCAAGGCGCCTGGGTGGCTCATTTGGTTGAGCATCCAACTTGATTTTGGCTCAGGTCACTATCCCAGGGTCATTCAAGCCCCACATCAGGTTCTATGCTGACAGTGAGGAGCCTGCTTGGGATTCCCCCCCACCCCACCCCCAATATCATGCATGTGCATGCTCACACTCTCTCTCTCTCTCAAAATAAACTTTAAAAAATTTAGGCCTTCTAAAAATATTATAATACAGCCCCTTTAATTATTTTTGTTGAACTCCTAGATTTCCCACACTGTTAATTCATTGTGTGTGTGTGTGT
>NC_043709.1:93529038-93649293 GCF_006229205.1 Suricata suricatta
TTTGTGGGTTCGAGCCCCGCATCAGGCTCTGTGCTGTCAGCTAGCTCAGAGCCTGGAGCCTGCTTCCGGTTCTGTGTTTCCTTCTCTCTCTCTGCCCCTCCCCCTCTCATGCTCTCTCTTTGTATCAAAATAAATAAAACATTAAAAAAAAAAGTTTTAGAAGCTTTATGCAATTAATATCGCCCCTATTCAGACTTTTTTTGATTTTGTTCATTTATTTTTTATTTTGGATTGACAATGACTTGGCTTTTATATTTGGTTGAGATTTATAAAATTGCTTTTATATTTTAGCTTTTGTGTTATTCTTGAAATATGAAAAAAAACCTTCTGTGCCACAATAAATTTCATTAGGCTAAAGACAGTAAGTAAACAATGTTTCATGGGCTTGCAAAGTTGTTTTTGCATAAAAGAAACCTTTTTAGTTTTCATAAAATTAGCTGTTTTCTAGATACAGTGCTCACACAAACATTTGTTCTTTGTGTCCCGGGTTTCTCTTCCTAATATTCAACATTCTTGGGTGCTTTTTGCTTAGTTAGCTTCTTTTATTTGCCCAAGCTCATATAATTTTGTATTTAGAAAAAAGATGGAATTACAATTTCCTAATATAGTACTTTTTATGTTGTGCTGTGTTGCCTCTCTTTTAGACTGTTCATTTTGAAATAATTTCAGACTTACAGAAAGTATGTTATATCTTTTACCCAGTTTAATTTTACATAATACTAGAACAATTATCAATACCATGAAATTAACATTGATGCAATTTCCATTATTTCTGTTATATTTATTAATTGAAATTCTTTTGTAAGGAAGAGCTGTTCTCTCCTATTATTATATATATGTATTATATACATATATGTTATATGTATATATATTAGTATGGAATCATGGATATTTATTTTACTCCGTAAAATTATAGAATATTAAAAGGTTATTTTTCATTATTGTTATTAAATTGTTGCAGAAATCCCAGAATTGGCATTAGGAGCACCTTCAAGCTGATTTCTGTGTCCTTTTCATGAGCCTCTATCTTTTTTTTTGAATTGTGGTTAAAAAAACAATTTATATAAAACCTATCATCTTAACCATTAAAAAAATTTTTTTTATGTTTATTACTGAGAAAGAAACATAGTAGGGGAGGGGAGGAGAGGGGGAGACACAGAATCTGAAGCAGGCTCCAGGCTCTGAGCTGTCAGCACGGAGCCCAACGTGGGACTTGAACCCACAAACTGTGAGATCATGACCTGAGCCTCAGTCAGATGCTCAACCGATTGAGCCACCCAGGAGCCCCTACCATCTTAACCATTTTTAAGCAGAGAGTATGGTAGTGTTAACTATATATGCACATTGTTGTACAACAAGATCTCTAACAACTTCCTTTTACCCCCTCCCCCTGCCACCACTGTTTTACTTGCTTTCTTTAAGAGTTTGACTTCTTTAGATACCTGAAGTGGAATCATCTAGTGGAGTAAGTGGAATAATACACTATTGTCTTGCTGTTGCTGGCTTATTTCACTTACCATAATGTCCTCACAGTTCATCTGTTTTGTAGCATATAACAGGATTCCCTTCTTTTTGAAAGCTGAATGATATTTTATGTAGGCACCACATTTTCTTCATCCATTCATACATCAGTGACTATTCAGGTTGGTTCAGCCTTTTGGCTGTTTTGAATAACGCTGCAGTGAACATGGATGTGCAGACATCTCTGAGAGTCTAGTTTCAGTTCTTTGAGATAGATACCCAGGAGTGGGATTGCTAGATCATATGGTGATTCTATTTTTAATTTTTCAAGAACCCCCATTATTTTAAGGCCTTTTGGAACAACAGTATATTCAGCTTATATTTCCCTTGGCTCAGTCCTGAAATCAACTGTTATTCCAAGGAGCCATGGTTCTTTTTAATGAAGAATAGTATTTAAAAACCAATATCTAGGGAGGCGCCTGGCTGGCTCAGTTGGAAGAGCATGCAACTCTTGATCTCAGGGTCATGAGTTCGAGCTCCATGTTGGGTGTAAAGTTTACTTAAAAAAAAAAACTTTAAAAAATTAAAATGAATTAAACAATATCTGTACATAAGGCATGCTCATTGATACTGGAGTAATTTGTCTCAGTAATAAAATTGTTGTAATTTTATTACTCAGTAATAATTGTTATTTCTACTCAGACTCCAAATAGAATTTATTTTAGTTGTGCTTAAAAAGAATGAGAGGAAATAGAGTGGTTTTCTTTTGTTAACAGGCTACTGTTTTCTGCATTAGGGTTTTTTGAAGGCCCTAGGACAGTGGGGCTCTCAGAAATGTCTCATGAAGCAATTGAGTATAATTGGCCAAGGTGGTGGTGTGTTGATCATAATAATGCATTCAACTGAAAATCTGTTCTCAATTTTCTAGTTTTCCTGAGTAATTTTGGTTTTAGAAAGCTTTGGCCACAGTAGCAATTCTTTATTGGTGAAAGAGCATACTAACTGCAAATGTTTAATATACTAAGCATGACTCCTTGAAGAAATAAAACTACGTAATGAAACTATGATATTTTCTCTTTTCACCTTAAAAATCACTTGTATTTACTGAGACATAGTAAATCTTAAACTAGGTTAAAAGGCTTTAAATGCAACACTGTAATTGCCCTTACCCTCTTTTACACAGGTACATGGTGTCTCTTTATTTCTCCTATTAGATTTCAAAGCATTACTCTTGTCACCCCAACAAGCTTCTGCATGATTGAACTGTTATTTCCATGGGTATATATTCCATTTTTTAAAATACCACCTCTGTGAAATTCTATTTTATATCCTATTATCAGTGAACCTCCAATGAGGAATATGGTCTCTTTATATATAAATTTTAATTCACTACTTGTCTTGGACATTGGCTAGAACATTAGAAGAGGAATGGTTCATTGTGAACCTAATTTAAGTTTCTGTTTTAGGAGGTCATAATGTTCCCACTCTAGCTCATTTTATGATGGGTGCCTGGTTGTCCTATTGTCATCTATCTCTTGAAGTGTCTAGTCAAGTGGAGCTGCATAGCAACAACTTTGGTAGTAGACTGGCTGTGTTCCCAAATTTCATGGGTAATCCGGTCTTGACATTTAATAAGCTGATGAAACTGCTCAAAAAAGCTGATGTGATACCTATAGAAGGTTTGCTATTACCTCCTTTCTGTGGAGCTATTCTGGTTAACCCACATCTGTTTCCTGTTGTAGTCTATATTCTCATTGTGGTTTGTAATATTTGGGCATGCCTCAGAATAGTTAAATCCCTACCACAATGTGGTTGAAGCAGTTGAAACCACTGGAGACTCTGGTTCAGATTTGGAGGTAGATTTTAGAAGTGACAGAAGCCCAATTTCACTGTAACTAATTAAACCACTCTGAGGTAATACAGTGAAGCACGCCGTCCTGAGTTGCCAGAAGATTTAATTAGTGTTGGCTCCACTTTGAAAGCATAAGGGTAATCTTTTGGAATCATTTAAAATGGTTCATTTGTTCTGGGTTCAGAATGTACAAGCAGGCTTTAACCAGGATTTGTGTTGTTATTTTAAACATAAGAAGCTTAAAACCATATTTACAAACCTAGTAACCTGCCCCAAACTGTTAATTGTTGGGTATGAGAAATATAATAGTGATGTTCTTTGAGACAAAGTGGTGTGTTCTTGTTTCACTGTGCTGCTTCTTTCTGTCCAGTAGAGATTGCGTAGCTGGTAAAAGAGCAGGATTTAGGGGAGATGTCATTTTCTAATGGAGTGCCACCTCCACAAACATAATGGAAAGAAACCGATTTTAGAAAGTAATCATTGGATTCTGTATGAAGGGAAATATATGGTTCGTTAGACAGTCAGATTTTGTTTAAGCTGTTGATCCCTTCATCTCTTCAGAGGATTCTTATAATTGCTTTCCACATCGTATCAGCAACAAAAGTGGTGATAGCATTTATTAATGACAACTATTATTATATAAGTGTCTTTGGACTTGCACCTTATCTTTCCTCCCCTTTTTTTTTAAATTATGAAAAATGTCAGACATAAAATACTCTTATGAACTGCCATCTTTAACCATTATTATTAATAGGTGGTAAATCTAGAATACTCTTAGGGGGAGAGTGAAGGAGATGGCAGATATGAACTATCTTATTAATATAATTTAGTTTTAATACTTAAATGTTGGGATAACCTAAAGGAAATGAAAGAATCAGGCCTTTGTCCTTGCTCTTCCAAGTCTCAGTCCTTTAAAATGTGAACTTGCAAATGTGATCAAAGTTGGGGGGGATTAGAATTATATTAAATTTTTTCATCAGAAATAATTTTTTGAATAATTTTAACCTGTGTTAGGATTAAGTATAGTATAGCTGAAGAGGAAGTAAAGACCTAATGGAAGACATTTCATTGTTTGTGGCTTTACTGAGCCTGAAGGATATAGGGCACCCTTGTCATAGGTGGGTGTAAGAGGGGACAGTGATGTAATCTAAAAAAGGAGTAAATTAAGTTTGTTGTAGGCTGTATAGCCACCACCATGAAATTCTAATCCTGTGCAGTCCATTATGGTAGCTAGTGGTCACATATGGCTACTCTATTTGTGGCTACTCTAACTTCAAGTATCTTCTATACTTGAAGTGTTAAATACATACTAAGATGACCTACTATGAAATAACCCGTAAGTCACGTTAATAAATTAAAAATATTTTTAAATGTTTATTTTTGAGACAGAATGTGAGTGGGGGAGGGGCAGAGAGAGGGCTCCGGTGGGGGTGAGGAGACACTGAATCTAAAGTAGCTCCAGGGTCTGAGCTGTCAGTACCAAGCCTAACATGGGCTGGAACCATGAGATAATGACCTGAGCTAAAGTCGGACATTAACCAACTGAGCCACTCAGGTGCCCCTCAGTAGTAAATTTTTAAGTTTTGATTACGTGTTGGAGTAAAAATACTTTAGATATATTGGATTAGGTAAAATACACTATTAAAGTTAACTTTACCTGTTTGTTTTTACTTTTTAAAATCTGGCTACTAGAAATTTAAAATTATAATGTATGATTCACCTGTGGGGCTTAAATATTTCCCTTGGGCAGCACTATTTTAGACCCAGCCCTCTGGTGAAAACTACAAGGAAGATAGGCAATTAAGGGAAACAATGGGCTTCTAAAATTTCGTTGAGGAATTTTAGAGTAGCTCAGTCAGTTAGTGTCTGGCTTCAGCTCAGGTCACAGATCTTGTGGTTTGTGAGTTCGAGCCGCGTCAGGCTCTGTGTTAACAGCTCAGAGCCTAGAGCCTGCTTCCGATTCTGTATCTTTCTCTCTCTCTCTGCCCCTCCCCCTGCTCATGCTCTGTCTCTCTCTCTCAAAAAAAACCCCCAAAAAACTACAATTAAAATTTTGTTTAAAAATCTTTAGCACATCTTAATTACATGGTTTAGGTGGAAATACATGTGACATATCTAGCTTTAATGTGCACTTTACTTACCTTCTTCCCTGATAACCCCGCCAAAAAACCCCCCCAAACTTCTGGTTTTGCTTTTAAAGTGAAAAGAAAAAGGATTAGCTGAAAGGGACTAATGCTCTAGTGGGTAAAGCTACAAAATCCTTAGTTGTGGCTTTTAGGGAATTGTATTTGAGTCCCTGGCCACTGTGCTAATCTAAAGATCTTTCTAAGACCTTCATTACCATTTGTTGTTCTGACAGACGTTGCTAAAAAGCCTTTTATTTTTAATATGTTCTTTGCTCCTTTTTTCCACTTCCCAAAACCCTGGCTCGCACTTAACACTGATCCAAACACCAATTTTGACAAGGGCCTAGACCAAAGCATTTCTAATCTATATCTGCTTTTATGTAATTTAGAAGTCGAAAAAGCTCTCAAAACCAAATTATTTCCATTAATTCCTTTGGTGGAAAACCTGACTTGAAGCAATGTGAAACTATCCATAGTCTTTATTTATCCTTTTTTTGTGGGAATATGTATGTATTTTGCTGCAAAAATATTAATATGTTTGGCAACCAAGTGCTCCCAGGAGCTGGGTGGAGGTGAGATGCCATGGGTGTTTTGTTCACTTTTCTAAATTTCACATTGAATTTAAAGTCTGAAATGTGGCTGGCCCTAAGACTTTCAGATAAGGGATTTGGACCTCTATTACCATACCACACTAATTGAAAATATTTTATTGACCGTATTTTTGTATTTGAGATGATTATTTTTTTGCACAGTCTGAACACAATGACAGAGGTATGGCCTCTTGAAACAGAATTTTGTCATGTCACTCTCCTTTAAAGTGCTCTTAGAGATGTCTTGTTTTCTGTTGGTCTCATCCTGAAATTTCATACTTGCTGTAGGATGGTATCTAATGTCTCCTTTGAGTCCCTTTTGTGTTCTTTCTGCCTCAAAACATTTGTTTCAGAGTCAGTCACACAGGGCATCCCTGACTGTGTGTTATTTCTTTTATTCTGAAAAAAATCCTTTTCTCTTTCCCTTTGTCAAAATTCTCCTAATTCTTCAAGATGGATTTGAGCTCCTACTATTTCCACCTTTTCCTGAAAAGATATAGGCCAGAGAGGGGCATATGTGTATGGTTTTAATGTGACTATAGTTTACCTCCTCAACTAAATTGTAATCCCTTAGCTAGAAGAGGCCCTGGTATAAATTTCTTAGCATTCATCTTTCATCTGTGTCTTTCACAGCAATTTGCACTCATTAGGTATGTTTGTTAATGTTTGATTTGGGGATGGGACAGGGGTGGAGCAAAATACATGTGATCGAACTATCAAACTATTTGCTCCTTTTTATCTGCTAGTTTAGTTAATGTACATCTAAGTAGCATAAGCAAACAATATAAATTGGGGGTTGGAAATGGGAATAAGGCTGCAGCCCTGTAGTTTTCCACTAGTTGCCAGGATGTAGAAATTGTTTTTATTCTTCAGTTAAACAGTGTGTGGTTGTTTTGGTCTTCTATTTCCACATATTCTTTTATATTAATGTATCAGTTTTTATTTTGAAGCACTACATTTTAATAAATCAATTCCAGCCATTTAAATAGAGCTATTTACTAAGAGGGAGTAAAGGATTTTATTAAAATAATTTTAAAGGGCAAGAACCAACATCTGCAGAGCATCTACACATCTGATTCTGTGCTATATATTTAACATTATTTTCTTTAATCCTTAAATAATCCAGTGATATAAATTCTCTTCCTGTTTTACTTGTGAGACATTGCCTAAGGGTACCCAGTGAGTAATAGAACTTATATTTGAAATCTAGTTGTACCAGAACATTGTTTGCCAATCATGAGAGATTTTTAGAGAGTGGAATGGAGAGTAATCGCTAAGTAGAAGATGCTTAATTGTGTAAACTAAAAACATCTTTTGGGATTGTGATTTTGTTACTTTTCTCACTGTGATATTCACTTTCACTCTTTGCCTGTTATCCAAATGCAAACTTCCGCAGCCATCTTTTAAGTTGTTCATTTATTAGAATGCACAGAAATGTTGCAGGCTGACCCAACATTTTTCAATGCTTATTTATTTTTGAGAGAGAGGGAGAGGGAGCATGAGCAGTGGAAGGGCAGAGAGAAAGGGAGAGAGAGGAACGGAAGTGGGCTCTGGGCTTACAGCAGTGAGCCCGACACCGGCTGAACTCATGAACCACTGGGAGATCATGACCTGAGCCGAAGTCAGATGCTTAACCAACTAAACCACCAGGCACCCGTAAATTTCATTTTTATAAAGAAGTTCAATATTAGGCATTTAGTGTGTGCCTTTAGATGAGCCAACAGATTTTAATAGGAAGGTCAGTATTTGGGCATAGCACAGCAAAATTAGTGTTAGTTTGTTAAGTGTAAGATAATGCAGAGTAATTGATTTAAGATAATACTGAAACTAGGAAGAAAATCAAAACAGATATAAATTTGTGAGAAAGTAGTATTTTAGAGTGGTACAGTGCATACTATTTAGCACTGTGTATTGGAAACTCTGATTGGATTGTGAACTCTTCCTAACAAGAGAACTTAAGTTCACTGTTAAGTATATGACATTGCAAATGACATAGCAGTACATCTTCCAGGAGATGCAGTTGGAAATACTGCAGTAGAAACTGATGAGACCTTAGACTAGAACTTTCCATATTTATTCTTTATTTCTTTGTTTTTACATAAGATAATAGTAGAAGCTATAAGATTTGATGGGCTTTAAAAGGTGGTTTGCAGGAGCGCCTGGGTAGCTCAGTCGGTTAAGCATCTGACTTTGGCTCAGGTCATGATCTCACAGTCCATGGGTTCGAGCCCCGCATCAGCCTCTGTGCTGACAGCCCAGAGCCTGGAGCCTGCTTCAGATTCTGTGTGTGTCTCTCTCTCTCAAAATAAAAGAAAGACATGAAAAAAAATTAAAAACAAAAAGGTGGTTTGGAGAGGAGAACTCTGGAAACCTTGGAAAATATCCAGCCAGGTCTGAAAAAGGAAGGGAGAATCAGTAAAATGAAGAGATAAAAAGCCATTCTGGCTATAGGAAAAGGGAAAAGGTCATAGTGTGCCACGAAAATCCAGTGTATAGTTTCAGTGGGTGGTTAAGAGTATCAAATGTTAGAGCGCCTGGGTGGCTCAGACGGTTAAGCATCTGACTTTGGCTCAGGCCATGATCTCACAGTTCGTGGGTTTGAGCCCCACGTCGGGCTCTGTGCTGGCAGCTCAGAGCCCAGAGCCTGCTTCCTATTCTATGTGTCCCTCTCTCCCCATCGCCTGCCCATGATCTGTTTCTCCCTGTCTCAGAAATAAATAAAATGTTACAAAAAAGAGTATCAAATGTTTAAAAGAAAAAAAAGAAAAGAAAAGCACAGGAACTGAGAAAAGCAAGAAGGTAGTCCCTGACCATTTTTAGTAGACTTATTTCACCTGAGTCAGAGATTGGACGTTAAAAGAGGGAGGGAATTAATTATAAGAGGTGGAGGCAGCTGTTACAGATCATATTCGAAGAATATGGCAGTAAAAATAAAATCATTCAACTTTTGAACAGTGTCTAAGTTGGGAGAAATTGTGTTGTGATAAAGGCAGAAAAAAAGGACCTTATAAAGAGGGAGATACTGAAGATCCTTGAGAAGAAAGGAAATAACTGGAAGGAAGTTCTCTTCAGGGGGTAGAAGAAGATGCTGGAGTCCAGAGGTAATCTCTGTATTAGGATGGTGGGAAGATAAAGGTACAGAGTTTTAAAAAAATAAACTTTCCCTACCTAAAATTAGGATGTATCTGTTATATGTCTTATAAAGGGAAGATTTTTCACTCTAATCACAGTTTCCAGGCAGTATATAGTGGGGCCAGAAATTCTTAGAGCTCTGCTTTTAGGAGGGCTTAGGAGTGTATCCATTCTCCACAAGTAGGGAGGGAATAGTGTGGAATTTTTTCTTACATGGATTTAAAATTTTTACATGGATTTAAAATTTTTACATGGATTTAAATTTTGGGCAAGAATACCTTTCATTCAAATGGCTAAGCTGTAGGATCTAAGGATAATAATGGTTACATAAATTTTCATTTCCATTTTTAGGAAGGTTTCTTGAGTGAGTGTCTTAGGAAACCTATCTCCTTTTAAAAATTATTTAACAAATATTTATTGAGTTCTTTGTCAGACTCTTTAGTAGCCGGTGTGGCAGGCATGTAAATGGATGAATTAGGTTCCTGCATTCTAGTTAGCTATGTAAACAAATATTGACCCTTTTCCTCTGCTTAGACCATTTGTTTTTAAACATTACCAAAGTAATTTTAAAATATAACATAAACATCATAAAATATATCCGGGAATGATCTGTTACAAGAAAATATGAATGTAAAATGTCAAGAGTCATGTCTCAAATTAAGGAGAAATTATTAACTTTAAACAGAATTTAAATGTAGGAATTTGGAATAGTATTTTAAACTATGTGTTTTTGGGGCATCTGGGTGGCTTAGTCAGTTTAGTGTTTGACTTCAGCTCAGGTCACGATCTCACAGTTTGTGAGTTTGAGCTCTGCATCAAGTTCTGTGCTGACAGCTCCAAGTCTGGAACCTGCTTTGCATTCTGTGTCTCCCTGTGTCTGTGCTCCTCCCCTGCTTGCACTCTGCACCTCCCTCTCTCTCTCTCTCTCTATCCCTCTCTCACTCTCTCTCAAAAGTAAACATTAAAAAAATAAGCTATGTTTTAATAATACTGTGTTTAAACAAAGATTTATACAGTTGGCTTACTGGAAGTCTTGTATCTGATATTAATAGATAAACATTCAGTTATAATCTCTTCTGTCAGATATAAATGAAATATTTATTGATATTTTTCCATGAAAATACAAGGATATAGCACAGTTTTGCTCACTCAGTTTTTTAAGTACTTTGTTTTCAAGGTTTGCCTGTTCTTGGAAGGTCAGCAAGAATTTTTAAATTTAAGAGAGGAGAGATAAAGATAACATCTGGTTGTCATTCCGTTTAGGCAATCACAGTATTGACTTATATGGACTATTTTCTACTGATTTTATGGATAAAAAATGTAATACTTGCATAAATCATCATACTGTTTGTAGGAGGGTAGGGGCAGATACTGTTTGCATGTGCACAATTTTAGTACCAGAATAACATTTCTGAAGTCCTGTTTGCCTGGCACACAGACCACTTGAATGGTAGAAATCGTTTCACTTGGGGACTTCCAAGTTGGTGGTTTAGAAGACTGACTCCGTCTTTCAGAACAGAAGATTAGTACATGTTGCTAGAATGCAGGGACAGAAAAGATGCCTTGCCACTTGTACGGAAATTGCTGAGTTTATGAGAGTGTCAGAATGAATTTAATGCTGTTAAATTGGGGTAGTTGGAGATGGTAGGTACATCCTAGTTACTGGAAACGTAGTTACAGAGAGTGTTGTAATCTCTGGATACATTTGTAATTATAATATTAGGAGACTGAGAGATGTTTTGAAAGCCCTTTTATCTTGGGCTTTCAAAAATTTTCAAACAAAAACCATAAAATACAAAAACATAATAAATGGAAGGAAACCTAAACAAGACATTATCTATGTTTTCAACTGTGTAATCTTATATGAATCTCAGTTTCCTAATAGATGTAAACCAGACAAAACTCTCAAGAAAAATAAACTATGTTCTAAAACAAGATATGTAATAAAATAATGTGTATGAAGGTACATCATATAAAAACAAATGTACAAGCAAATTTAAGGTAATGATATTGTATTTTTAATTTTTACAGTCACTTAATAAAAAGATACATACTAAAGCTAATACTTCCAGAAGTTTTAGAAGGAAGGGTAATAAGAGATGGAGAAATGGAGGTAAAATATGAGCTTATACTGAGTATTTGATGTCATTCTTGTTAAAGAAGCATGTTGTCATTTTGTGAAAGCATTGTAATAAAAATAACTAAATGACACTTTTCAATTTTGATACAGCCGGCAGTTGGATTTGTCATTTTATATACATTTGATGAATAAGTACGCATCTTTTCCTCTTGTCTTTAAACTTTAACTTGAAGGTTATGGATATCGATGGCGCTGGGAGACGAGTACTGGTGGAAGACAAGATCCCTCACATATTCGGGTTCACTCTGTTGGGTGACTATGTTTACTGGACTGACTGGCAGAGGCGTAGCATCGAAAGAGTACACAAACGAAGTGCAGAGAGGGAGATCATCATAGATCAGCTTCCTGACCTCATGGGCCTAAAGGCCACAAATGTTCACCGAATCATTGGTAAGTAATTCAGAAATTCCTTCAGAGATGGACACCAAGAATGAGAAAAGGTACAGATAGTGGCTTATAAAGCAGCAGTGTAAATTGTTTATGTTTTGAGGGAATATAGAAATCATCTGTTAATTCTTTTTTTTTTTTTTTTTAACAAGGAATGGCCCTCTTAAATGTTGGCTTAGTACTCTGGCTACATAGTTTGACTTGAAGGTCTAAATATACATACACACACACACCTGCTTCATTAAAAGAATTCTGCCCTATTGTATGAATAACGTAACTTATTTTAAAGCTTACTATGGGTACAAAAGAAAGTATTTGCATACCTTTATTTCCAGTTGATCAGCAGGGAGTTTTGACCTTTCCCATTTCCGACTTGGGCCAATGCACAGTCCTTAGGTAGTCTGGTGGTATCCCGTTCCCAGGAGGGCGCTACATTGAGGCTAAGTAGTGTGGACAGCCGGCCTCACAAAGTGCATACACTACAACTCAGAACTCCTGGGCTCAAGCGTTACCTCTGCCTCAGCCTCCTGGGTAGTGGGACTACAGGCCTGTGCCACTGCACCTGCCTTTTTATTCCCTATTAATCCTCACAGTATTCATATATGAGATTAGGATTGAAACTGTATTTGGGAGCAGATATAATCATAGGTCTTTGTGAACCACACACCTGGTCATTTTAAAGCGAAAATACATTGATTGTGTCAATGTGTGTGTCCTTCTGTGCCCTTTTATAATTAATGTATCTTTTAGGTTCCAACCCTTGCGCAGAGGAAAATGGGGGATGTAGCCATCTTTGCCTCTATAGGCCACAGGGCCTTCGTTGTGCCTGCCCCATTGGCTTTGAACTCATCAGTGACATGAAGACTTGCATTGTCCCAGAGGCTTTCCTTTTGTTTTCACGGAGAGCGGATATCAGGCGAATTTCTTTGGAAACTAACAATAATAATGTGGCCATTCCTCTCACTGGTGTCAAAGAAGCTTCTGCTCTGGATTTTGATGTGACAGACAACCGGATTTATTGGACTGATATATCACTCAAGGTTAGCCAAAAGAATTGGAATATTAATTTTTTTTTGAGAGATAGAAACAGTGTGAGCAGGGGAGGGTCAGAGAGAGAGAGGGAGATACAGAATCTGAAGCAGGCTCCAGGCTCTGAGCTAGCTGTCAGCAGAGAGCCCGATGTGGGGCTCAGAACCGTGAGATCATGACCTGAACCGAAGCCAGACACTTAACCGACTGAGCCACCCAGGCGCCCCAAAGAATTGGAATGTTAAAACCGAAGACTAAAAGGGAGAGCTTCTAAACTTTCTGTCCTCATGCTATGATCATTCTCTCTTGTTGTTTGATAGATAGAATTCAAAAAAGGCCCTTAACTTTTTAAAGGAAATCAAGGAGAACGTTTATTCAGTGTTTAATTAAGGGCTTTTTAAAAACACAAGATATTTTGCTTGGGTGTTCTAAATCTGCAACAAAATCTTCCTCTGTTTTATTCCATTGGAGGATGATGAGTGATATTTTGTACAGTTAAAGAGTAAACAATTGAGGTCCCATATAAATTGCTTATAGAGACTTGACTCTTATTTTAAACAAAATTTTGTAGTCTGGCTGAGGTAAAAAATGCCAATTATGAGTTAGAATATACCTTTATTTTCTTTTCCTAAAATAAATATTGAAAAGCAATACTGAGTCACTAAGAGAGAGGAACTCCTGAACAGAAAATCTGGAGAGTTTCCTTCTTCTAGATTGTTTTGGGTTTATTTTAGATAAGTTGTATAAAATTTGTATAATGTGCAAAAATTATGAGGTATTGGAGCCAGAGTTGGATTCTAATGGTATTCAATAAAATCTACTAAGGGAATGAATAAATGAAGTAAAATAAGTATATTTTGGCTTGTATGGCCTTCTAAGTTTCCTCATCTTGAAAATGGGGATAATGCCTCTCTTGCAGGGCTATTTTGAGTATTAAATGAGAAAATATGTGTACACAAGGTACTTAAGGTAGTGGTTGCCAAGGAGTAGCAGCCATTATTAATGGCTTGAATTGTGATTTGAAATTTTGGGAACTCAGAGCTACAGTGGTAATGATCTGATAATGGTTATAAACACCTTATGATTTATAAGGTTGTTGAGATCTTTTCAGATTGACACAATAACATGGCATACTCTGAGGAACCTTCAGGAAGTTGACTACCAGTTAGGAGTCGACAGCATTCTGGTCATTTTTTTCCCACTTGGTAACTAATAGATTTTAAAAGCAAAGTCCGGGCACCTGGGTGGCTCAGTCAGTTAAGTGTCCGACTTTGGCTCGGTCATGATCTCACAGCCATGGATTCAAGCCCCGCGTCAGGCTCTGTGCTGAGCTCTTGCTAAGAGCCTGAAGCCTGCTTTGGATTCTGTATCTCCTTCTCTCTGCCCCTTTCCCGCTCACACTCCGTAAAAAATAAAATAAAATAAAAGCAAAGTCAATCCACTGTCTTACTAGAATAAATTTTTGGTCCTTCAGAGTTATAAAAATTTCTTTTGGCTTGATACTAAAACTTGAGGTCACAGTTGCAGTTATTAGAGATTGACATCAGGCTTTTTCTGTGCTTAGTAAAATATGTGAATTGTATTAAGAAACTTTGCTTCTGTATACTCCCACCCAATGAAAACCAAAGCTCTGCTTTCTGGATAGTGTTTTTTACTTAAGCCATGTGATTTTGTTGTTACTCTTATTCTTGCAGACCATCAGCAGAGCCTTTATGAATGGCAGTGCACTGGAGCACGTGGTAGAATTCGGCTTAGATTATCCAGAAGGCATGGCAGTAGACTGGCTTGGGAAGAACTTGTACTGGGCAGACACAGGAACGAATCGAATCGAGGTGTCAAAGTTGGATGGGCAGCACCGACAAGTTTTGGTGTGGAAAGACCTAGATAGTCCCAGAGCTCTTGCGTTGGACCCTGCTGAAGGGTAAACAGCTTTTATGGATGCATTCATTGCAACTGTATTGCCCATAGGCTAGTTATGGATTATTGTGTTTCTGATGTCTTAAATAATGCTTACTAGGAATCTGATAACTAAACTATAGGTAGGCTTTATTTTAAAACCCATTAGTTGAGACTTCACTGATTTAGTACTAATTATTAGCTGTGTTTTACTTTTGTCATTATTAAAATTAGGTAAAGGAAGATTGGTGAGATAGATTAGTAATTAAATATTACCAGTCATATATGTCTGCTAATACACAGCCTTTATAAGGGTATCAAGTTTGCATTTGCTTGCACCGTCTCTCAAGTTAAACCAGATTCCAAAACCCACTGAAATAATGCTGCGTACTAAGAATTAGCTGCATTTTAAAAAGCTCTATTTTAGACTATTCATTAATTCAAAGTGGACAATTAGTTTGATCATTGTTAAAAGCTTAGAGAAACTTTGATATTAAATAATAAACTGTTTTCAATTAAAAAAATTTATTTGCAACATAACATTTTTCAAGGATAGGTGATCCTCTTATGTGGTTTAGCAAGTTTAAAAAGCCAACAGCTAAGAAATCTGAAATTTGAAGAATAATTCCACTTTTAAAAGCAGAAGTTAACAATGTGAACACATATGTATATTTACCATATCTGTAATTAAAAATAGATTCCTTGAAATGACATCAATTCCAATATTACCTACTTACCATCTAGTTTGAAGGCCATAGGAAACATAGCTTCTCTGTGCTAACATGTTGTGGTTGGATTATGGTAATCTTTACTCTAAGCATTAGTTATCACACAGATAAATTTCATAGTTGGGACTTAGGACTCCAGTTTATTTGGCTGCTGGCAACTGTGACATTTGTCTCACAGTTGTTTGTCTTTTCTTCTTGTGTGCACGTGCCTGTCAGCTGACAAGTACAAATGCAAACAAAACCCAAGACTAATGTTAATTTTCAGAAAAGCATGTTCATGAATTGCTACCAAGTCAGCCATCAGCTGACCGGCTGATGAGTAAATGTCTGTCCTCAGGTATTTGATGAGAGTTGGCATGTGGAGTGCTTTTCTAGTTTCAGTATTCGGAATATCTCAAAACTAGCACCTTACTAGTTTAGTTGAAAAAGTACTTAGCTAAGGATTGGGTTCTAGTTCTAGCCCAATGTGACTAGTTCTAGCCCGTGTGACTGAGTTGAAGAAATTAGATCACTCACATTTATTTTATTGCTTTGGCCTCTTTACATCTATAAACAGCCTATACCGTGGGGCTGCTCTAAAGTTAATGTGAAAAACTTGGAAAAATAATATAAAAGCAAGATCATGTTCTAAAATTTTACAGGGATTATAGCAGTATTGTTCACTGCCCAGTTGACACAGTAAGGGGTGATTCACTGCTCTTACACACATAGTATGTGCCTTTGGACTGTGTGACCAAATACATATCAAACTTTGCTTTTTAACTCCATTTAAAGACTACTAACTTTTACCTTTGATATACTCATGCAACTTGTTTTTGGGGAGAGTTGATTATATAAGTTGAAAAATAAGTCTAAAAATTTAAAACCTCAAATTACTTGTGTTCAGAAACATGTAAAGACATAAAAATATTTTATGCAGAAGTGAATCAGATTCTAAGCCCAGAACTGTAAGTTTTTGGTATCTTCTTGAATATTTGTTGTATAAATGCAAGTGCTGTAGGATGGATATCATTGGTTTGTTTCCAGTTTCTGGGTTTTGCATGGAACAAATTCATTGGAAAGACTAAAGAAAGCTGACTCACTTCCTTTTTAGGAGATGAGAAAAAATATTTAGTTGAGGGTGCCAAAATAATTGAAAAAATCATAACTGTGATTTGGTTTCACCAATTTCCTTGATTTAGTGTATATTTTCTTTTAATTTATTTAGTTACCATGCATGAATATGACCCTTTCTCCCAAATAATCAAAAGTGACCTGTTATATATCTGTTGTTTTGAATTTAGATTTATGTATTGGACTGAATGGGGTGGAAAACCTAAAATAGACAGAGCTGCCATGGATGGAAGTGAACGTACTACATTAGTTCCAAATGTAGGGCGGGCAAATGGCCTAACTATTGATTATGCTAAAAGGAGGCTTTATTGGACAGACCTGGACACCAACTTAATAGAATCTTCAAATATGCTTGGTAAGCCGTACTTTTTTTTTTTTTTTAATCAGACAGATGGTATGTTATTCTTTCCATGCAAAAATCCATGACTGCTATTTACCATTGGTTAGATACTATTAACAACTTCATATGAATGTCTAGATTTTTTGTTTGACATTGTATCCTGTTTATTAATAGTGGGCCAGGTTCTTGGATTCACATCTCTTTATTTTGTGGAAATTTCATTATTGTTGGGCTCGTTGTGGAATTTATAACTCCCTAGGTATTCCTGATGTGACTCTTTGTACTAGTAAAATACAGTATATGCATTTCCATCTTTTTATGGAAGGAATACGAAAAGTTCAACTTATAGACCCTTATGGAGAGAAAATAAGACCGCAGTCAAAATAGACTATTTGGAGTTTAAGCAAACTCACTGATTTATATAGCAAGAATAGAAGTTGGAGGCATGGGGTCAGACTGTAGATGGATTGATTTCACAGGACTGGTCTGGTTTTAAAATTGCTTTTAAAGAAATTGTTCTATTTTAAATTGCTTACAAATGTAATATTTTGTATGTTACAACTTTTTTCCTTTTGGCCAGTAAGACTCTTTACTCTCACATGTTTCATACCTCTACTTTTCCCCTGTCTATTGCCTTTCTGAAAATAGGACTCAACCGGGAAGTTATAGCAGATGACTTGCCTCATCCTTTTGGCTTAACTCAATACCAAGATTACATCTACTGGACGGACTGGAGCCGACGCAGCATTGAACGTGCCAACAAAACCAGCGGCCAAAACCGCACCATCATTCAGGGCCATTTGGATTATGTGATGGACATCCTTGTCTTTCACTCCTCTCGGCAGGCAGGGTGGAATGAATGTGCCTCCAGCAATGGGCACTGCTCCCACCTCTGCTTGGCTGTGCCAGTTGGGGGTTTTGTTTGTGGGTGCCCTGCCCACTATTCTCTTAATGCTGACAACAGGACGTGTAGTGGTAAGCTCCATTCCCACCCAGTGCAAACTAGAATTCGAGGAGAAGGCAGGATTTTGAAAACACTGTAGTTCATGTTCTTTCTAGAGTTAACAAGTTGTAGAGTTCAGAGTTGGTCATTTAACAAAAGGGAAGGACTAAAGATGGAAAAATGCACATTTTTGTAACCTACTGTTTGATGATAGCCAGTTGCGGATGTGGAAAAATTGGTATTACAGAAAATTAAGTCTTTTACTTTTGAACATTAAATATTTAGAGCACAATTGTATAGCTTCATTGAGACAGACAGTCATTTGTGCATACTATATATAATTTATTATATATTTGTTACTTATGTTATATCTATTATAAAGTACAGACAGTAAAACAGAGAATCTTCAAAATACAACCTCCTTGTCCTTTGAAGTTCACAGTATAGACTAAAGATAAAAATTTAAGTGTATAAGAGGCCAGCTGGAAAATTTATCCTGGTGTGAAATAATTGTAAATATATGGGAAACTAAAGAACCATGCTTTGAGCGTTAGTTACTACTTAATTCCAGCGGATTTACCAGATCTTCTACAGTCATCCAGATTTTTCTTGGCTGTAATATCCTCTGATATTTAAGTATTAGTAGTACATACCACATACTAAATACACATTAAACACACACATAACTGTGCTAATGACATGAAGACACAATGTGTAACAAACATTGTTGGCTTGAGGAAACCTGGTTCATGACTCAAGTGTGTGTGAAGGCCCATGTCTTGATGAACAGGTGAAAACAAATTGCTAGATATGATAAAGAAATAGAGAATTTGATCAGAAAGAGTAAATTCATGGCAGAAGAGTATAGGATATGGTTCACTAGGGTGGCTGGTAACAAAACTGCTATAGGATATTGGATTAGCTATTAACTATTCAGTTAACTATTGAAATTACTTTATTCTGTAACTGAAAGTATAAGAAGTCACATAGGAATGGATTCAGTGTGTTCTGACACAAAGACTTCAGTTGGGAAAAAGAAAGAATATAAGTTTATAGGTTTATAGTTTAATGATTTAATGGAGTCTTTGCTACATAATGGTTTTGAGTTTTACTAAGGTTACATAAATTTTTTAAGCCTGAATTTTCTCACTTGTAAAATGGGAATAATAATAGTAACTACTGAGTAAGGTTGCTGTGAAAATTAAGGTATAATATGATTTGATTGTTGTGTAGAATGGATATGAAGAGAAAGAGCTGGGGGTAGCAGGGAGGTTGGCCAGACTGGTTTGGTAATTGTGCAGAATTGTGCAGGTGTGCCTGGGGCAGTGGTGACAGAGAAGCTGATGGATTGAAGGTATTTTTGAAGCTAGAATGAGCAGAATAATAGGTTGTATGTGAGGAAGCAGAAGAGGGAGGAGGCAAAGGTGACTTTTAGATTTTTGGTTTGAGTAGTTAGGTAGGTGGGAGATGAGAAAACTAGAGTGAGAAGTTTAATGTTAGGCATGTTTATATTGAATTCCCTATGGGACATTGACATAGATACATTTAATAGGTGGTTGGATAGAAGAGGGGAGACATGTGGTTGAAGATAAATAAATTTTGGAATTGCCAGCATGTATTTAAAATTGGTAAAATTACTTAGGGAGAGGATATGGAGCTGAGTTCACAGACTTTCTGTAAAGGGCCAGGGAGTAAACATGTAGGCTATGCGAGTCATATAATTTCTCATATCTGTTCCACTCTGTCTACTGTAGCATCAAAGCAGCCATAGACAAGAAATTTTTAAAATGTGTCTGAATTCCAAAAAACTGTTCCAGAATGGACAGCAGGACAAGATGCAGCCATTGGCTGCAGTTTGACAGTATAGAGAAAGGAAGGGGCTTAGTAACCTAAGGAATTCTGTCTAAGGAGGGAGACCTTGCAGTGGACACTGAAAAGTAGCATCCAGAGAGGTAAAAGGAAAAGCAGGAGAGAATGGTGGCATCAGAAATAAGATTATTCCAAAACAGAGAACTGTGCTGAATGCTGTTGATGGGCTGAGTTAGGTGAATCCTAAAATCATGTTTACTGGATTCTTAAAGAAAGTGGTGATTAGTAATCCTGAAGGGAGGAGTTACAGGGAAATAATGGTTAAAGATTAGAGTTGGTCAGAATGTGAGTGGAGAAAGGGAAAGGGAAGGGAAGTAGTTCTCTTTTTCAAGAAGTTTAACATTGAATGGAAGGAAGAAAATAGGAATAATGACTGATGGAGAATGGAGACAAGGGGAATATGGAAAGACACTTTGAGATCAGTGTTTTTGCTGCTAACATTTGTTAGCTCTAGAGCAGAGCCTGATGTGAGGCTCAAACCCACAAACTGAGATCATGACCTGAGCCAAATTCAGGAGTCGGGTGCTTAACCAGCTGAGCCACCCAGGTGCCCCTGTTGTGTCCTCTTTTTATAATTAGTACTCTTAATATTTGTGTAGAGACATATTAGATTCCAAGGCTGATTATGAGAAATTTCACACAAAGTGCTTGCCTTTAGAAAGTTTTCCAACATTGTGTGTAATTTACTCCTTGACCTGTGTTTCATGTATGTATATATGTATTCTTTTCAGATTTTTATTTAAATTCTAGTTAGTTAACATACAGTGCAGTAGTGGTTTCAGGAGTAGAATTCAGTGATTCATCATTTACATGTAATACCCAGTGTTCATCATAACAAGTGCTCTCCCTATTACCCATCACCCATTTAGCCTATCCCCCACCCAATTCCCACCATCAGTCCTGAGTTTGTTCTTTAAGATATGGTTTGTTTACCTCTCTCTTTCCTTTTTTTTCCCTTCTCCCATATGTTCATCTGTTTTGTTTCTTAAATTCCCATATGAGTGAAATCCTATGGTGTTTGTCTTTCTCTGACTTATTTTGCTTATCATAATACACTATAGCTCCATTCACATTGTTGCAAATGGCAAGATTTCATTCTTTTTGATCGCTGAGTAATATTCCAATGTATATATACTACATCTTCTATTCATCAGTCAGTGGACATCTTTCTATAGTTTGGCTGTTGTTGATAATGCTATAAACATTGGGACATGTGTACCCCTTAGAATCGGTAATTTTGTATCCTTTGAGTAAATAACCTAATAGAGCAATTGCTGAATTGTAAGGTAGTTCTATTTTTAACTTTTGAGAAACCTCCATGCTGTTTTCCAGAGTGGCTGTGCCAGTTTGCATTCCCGCCAACAGTGTTGGAGGGTTCCCCTTTCTCTGCATCCTCACCAACACCTGTTGCTTCTTGTGTTGTTAATTTTAGCTATTCTGACAGGTGTGAGGTGGTATCTCATTGTGGTTTTGATTTGTATTTTCCTGATGGTGAATGATATTGAGCATATTTTTATGTTTGACCTGTATTTCAAAAACTAAATCAGATCATGTTGTTTCTCTGCTCAAAATCTTACAATGGCTCACCATTTCACAGAGAGTAAAAACCTAGTTCCTATAATGACCTATGGGTTTCTGCATGATCTGAATCCTACACTTTGCATCCTTCCCCTTTTGCTTCTCTAACCTTGGCTTTCATTATTCTTCCCCTTGCTCTCTTCATGACAGCTACCCTAGCCTCATTGTTTTCAAATATGCTGGCTACTCTCGGCTCTATTGTACTGTTTATTGCCTTTTGGAATGTTTTTCCTGCAAATATTTACATGGATATACTTCATCTCCAAGTCTTTGCTTACTTGTGACCTACACAGTGAGACTTGATCTACCCTATTTAAAATTGCAAATCATCCTTCCACCCTACTTAGCATTGCCAGTCCTCCTTACTTGTACTTTTTTGTTTTCCTGTAACACTTATTCTGTTATACATAATTTATGTACTCTAATATTTATATACTATAACTTCTTGATTATGTTAATTGCTTATTGTCTATTTATTGGAACATAAACTCCCTGAAGTAGTGTTTTTGTTTTGTTTTGTTTTTTCTACTGATCTTAGGTGCCTAGAACAGTGCTTGGTAAATAGTAATGATTCAGGAAATCATTATAAAATAAAAGGATGAAGAAGCAGGGAAGAACTTGGAAAAAATACACATGCTATTCCATTCACCAGCTTCGTGACCTTGGGAAAATAGTTAACCTTTCTGAGTTTGCTTACCTTAAAAATGGAGATGATGATTTTGGGGATTAATATCCAGAATGATGAGTGACATGTTAGGGTTCTAAATAAATGTTGGTTTGTTGTCCTTCCCAATTATCTGAAACAATTATATTCTCCTTCAAAATTTGGGCTATAGGGCTGTCCCTTAGTTATTGTGATCTAATGCTTGTTTCTTTGTGTGTTTATTCGTTTATTCTTCCAATGAACATATAGTGAATGTCTGCTACATACTGAGCATTATTTGAGCCAGTGGAAAGTGTAGTAGTGAATGAAATAGTCCAGTGGGACAGATAGTGAACCATGTAAGTAAACTGTATATTGGGTTAGATGGAGATAAATGTTTTAGAGAAATATTAAGAGCAAGAAAGGGTGAGAAGGAGGATTGCAGTGTTAGATACAATGATCAGAGGAATCATTACTGATAAATTGACATTATGTCAAGAACTGAAGGAGGTGAGGAAATGAGCTATGTGGGTATCTGGGAGAAAACCTGTTAAGTAAAAGAGACTGGAAATGCAAAGGCCCTGGGAGGGAGCATGTCTGGCATGTTAGAGGAACACCTATGGGACCAGTGTCACTGGATTAGAGTGAATAAAGAGATCAAGTCAGGGAGGAAACAGGCCAAATTGTTTAATCCCTTGTTCAGTACTGAGGTGGCACCTTTGTGCAAATTATGAAAAGATGGTTTCCTTTCAGCAGTTGCAGCTACACAGGTGCATGGCTTGGCTAATGGAGTGTGGACTGGACTTTGGTCCCTACTCGTGCCCTTGGCACAGTGCACAAATGGCACAGTCAGATGTGATAGGCTTGGCCTTGTAGTTTATGAAGATCTTCCACAAGAGCATTGCCTTCTTGTAAGCTGCAGGTGAACAGTTGTACCTTCAAAGGAGCTGAAAACCTCCCTCCGAGAATGTAAAACTCGGACAGTCTGTATGACAGTTTTTAAAGTACCTTTCTGCAGGAGATGAGGGAGTTAGAGGTTACATAAATTAGGTGGATTTGAGCTTACAAAATTGCATATTCTTTGTCACTTTAAGCACTGAATGAGTGAATCAAATCTTCATTGAAATATGGGAGAACATCAGTTTCCATTACTGTCAAATGTAGACTTTTCAGAACAAGCATTTATTTTGACTTATTTTTTGACATATTTGGCTTTGTCTTAATCTACATTTCTAAAACACCTAATTATAGAATCTAATTGAAGGCTAATACTTGACTCAAAACAAGTACCCAGTAAAACATGGTAGGAGCCAAATATATATTTGATTGTTTCCCAGGCAGGAAAAGTTGGCAACTAAAACTCTGGAGTCTAAGCCTCATTGTATGTCTTAGTATAAGTGATGATTCTTCTGTTGGAAACTTTAGAGCTTCTCCCTACCCCTTTTTTCTTCAATTACAAGAAAGTATTACTGCCAAAAAATAATTCTTTAGGGGAAAAAAAAGCTACCCTGTTGTGACATATATTCTTACTACTTAGGGTATGTGTTCTACTAAAATTGCTAAAAGTTGTTAAGTCAGTATGTAATGGAGTTGACTCCAACTAATGGAGGGTTCCAGTGTGATCATGGGGATCCTTTCTAAATCTTCCAAGCAGAGCTTCAGTGTTGTGAATATAGCATTGTGTGTCAACAATGCTTCATTAAAAAAAAAAAAAAGGAATTTCAGGGTTGTAAATACCAGTTTCTTTATGAGTACCAATGAGTTTCTTTGGGATTTAAGCCAACGTACATTTGGGCGTAAATGTGAAGTAAACCAGGGAACCACACACGATGGAGTCATGAAGAATGGGGCCTGGGAGGAAATACAGCAAGGACGTTTAGACTGGCCACTTGTGTTTATGTCCAGGAAAAGAACAGAATTCCACTGGTTTTAGGTGATGACTGAATACCAAGAGAATGGAGTATAATTACGGAATTTTTATATATGGTTTAATGAAGGTTTTCAAAATACTTAATAGACTTTAAAGTTGTTGGTAGCACTGTCAAATGCTGTGTCTTTATTTTTTGAGAAGAAAATATGCAGGGGAGGGGCAGAGAAAGTGGGAGAGAGAGAATCCCAAGTGGGGCAACCATGAGATCATGACCTGAGCTACTATGCTGATACCAGGAGTTGGATGCTTAACCAACTGAGCCACCCAGGTGCCCCAAATACTGTTGTTTTCTAGATGTTTTTCTGCATAGTAATCCATGGCTTAGTCCCCAGATTAGTCTCTGTTGTATTTCCCCATTTCATAAATTTAGGACATCAGCTTAATATCAGATTAATGTATTTTTTTTGGTAAAAATATAAATACAAGGGTTTTTTTTTTTATGAGGATAGAGATAATGAATATAAAGTGTGTGTGTGTTATTACTAATTTTGTGTGTGCATATGTGTGTGAGAACTAGTTAGAGATTTTTACTGGCTTTCCTTGCAGTTATCCACACAATGCAAGATAAAACCTATAATTGGAATCCACGTGGATATAATTTTTATGAATACTAACTTTATTGCTACTGCAACCGATATAATAATACTTTTACTTTACGCTTATATAATACCTTACACTTTTTTTATTGAGGTATAATTGACATAATGCCTTTTTTTTAATGTTTTCCTTTTATTTTTTTAATGTTTATTTTTGAGAGAGAGAGACAGAGCATGAGCATGAGCAGGGGAGGGGCAAAGAGAGACTGAGACACAGAATCTGAACGAAGCTCCAGGCTCTGAATTATCAGCACACAGCCCCATGTGGGGCTCAAACCCATGAACCATAAGATCATGTCGAGGTCGGACACTCAACGCACTGAGCCACCCAGGCACCCCAATGTTTATTTATTTTTGAGAGAGAGAGAGTGAGCAGGGAAGGGGAAGACAGAGAGGGAGACACAGAATCTAAAGCAGGCTCCAGGCTCTGAGCTGTCAGCACTGTTTGGGGCTCAAACTCATGAATCAAAGTCAGAAGCCCACCCAGGCACAAACACATACCCTTACATTTTTTTTAATGTGTTTGTTTATTTTTGAGAGAGAGTGCAAATAGGGGAGGGGCAGAGAGAGGGAGACACAAAATCCAAAGCAGGCTCCAGGTTCTGAGCTGTCAGCACAGAGCCTGACGTAGGCCTTGAACCCAGGAACTGAGATCATAACCTGAGCCCACACCAGGCGCTCAACCTACTAAACCACCCAAGTGCCCTGAGAATCCCAAGCAGGCTCCACACTGACAGTGCAGAGCCTGATGCAGGGCTCAAACTCATGAACCGTGAGATCGTGACCTGAGCCGAAATCAAGAGTAGGAGGCTTAACCAACTGAGTCACCCAGGCACCGTTAATTCTTAAAGTATCTTCAATAAATGTTGTAAAATTCTTATAGGAACTCAATGAGCAGGACAAGATAGCTGTAACCTTACTTTAGAATTGAGCAAACTTTGACCCAAAGAGGTCCAGTGACTTAGTTATGATCAAGTGACTAGATAATGAAAGAGCTGAGACTAAAACCAGTCTTGAAATTTCTGCTTTGACCTATGGAAACCCAGGTTTCCTGCCACCCACAGAATCAGTTTTGGAGGAGTAGGATTACTCACTTGGCATACAAGGAGAATTTTGATATCTTTATCAAATGCTTTATTGAAATCAAGTCTCCTTTTATGACACTGTGGACAAGATGGAACAAAATAAGCTAGGTGCCTATGTCATTGGGTAAATTCACAACTGGTTTGGTAACATAGTACTCATTAGTGTCACCTTGAGGAGAGTTCTGGGGACATGCCAGAAGGTTTTGTCCTCAGCCTTACCTCTTCCAACATCTGGGTCTGTTTTGCATGAAATGTAGACAACAGGTTGATCAAATCTTTGAGTGACTCAAGATTTAGAGTAATTGCCTTTAAAATTTGCTCTTTTCTTTCTTTAAGCGCCAACTACTTTCTTGCTCTTCAGTCAGAAGAGTGCCATCAACCGCATGGTGATTGATGAGCAGCAGAGCCCTGACATCATCCTTCCCATCCACAGCCTTCGGAATGTCCGGGCCATTGACTATGACCCACTGGACAAGCAACTCTATTGGATTGACTCACGACAAAACATGATCCGAAAAGCACAAGAAGATGGCAGCCAGGTAATTCAGGGCCCAGTTCAGATTCTGTTTCCTTTGCCTAGTAATTGGACTAACCAACCAACTTTTTTACTTAATTCTTGAGGTGGGGGGCAGAGGGGGAGAGAGAGAGAGAACCTGAAATTCTGGACCTAGCAGCATTTTTTCCTCCTAATGATCTTTGATCATTATCATAGATCCTATTGGTTTGATGATGCTGTTGGAATAAAAATTATATAAGGAAAACTTATGTTCATATGTTGGTAATGACTTTGTCGCTACCACTCATATCTGTTTAGTTTTTTCCATTATGGTTTCATTTACATGGAATGTTAGAAGCTTTGAAATTAAATAGACCTTGGTTTTGATCTGTGTCACTCACTGAGATTCTTAGGAACTTTTTAGCTGAAAACAATATAAAGCACATAGCCCATTATCTGTTACATAGTATATATGGACTCAGTAAACAACAGTTCTATTATTATTATTTTTAAAAGGTTTAGAGGATAGGAAACATATAACACAGTCTTGGTAAAGTTAAAAAAAATCTGATGATATGTTATCATTAACGTAATGATAGGGGGGCTATTATTTGGTGACTGGGGGGAGTATGAGAATAAAAATATTATCAATTGTGTATGCTTGCATACCAGTCATGGTTTACATACATTTATCCATACTACTTTACTTTCTTTCTGGTGGCCAGTTTTAGACTGGGGATTACTATGAATAATTATTTGTCTTCCTTATAGCAGTGATGTTGAATTATGAATGTATTAGAATTTAGGGAGATTGGATTACTAAGTTTTGGTGTGTCTTTTTTTTTTTTAAGTTTTTATTTATTTTTGAGAGAAAGAGAGAGAGCATAAGCAGGGGAAGGTCAGAGAGAGAGGGAAACACAGAATCCAAAGACAGGCTCCAGGCTCTGAGCTAGCTGTCAGCACAGAGCCCGACACGGGGCTTGAACCCACAAACCGTGAGTTCATGACTTGAGCCGAAGCCTGACACTTAACTGACTGAGCCACCTAGGCATCCCTGGTGTGTCTTAATATCTCCCAAGAAAAGGGTGAGGTCATCATGTGGGGGGGGGGGGCTGTTGGGGGATCATTGAGGGGTGTAGCTATAGTGGTGTATTACAGATGCCCCTTACACTATATAGACTAGAACTGACTGATAAGTAAGAGAAACTGTAGCTGTTATTATACAGCCACAGATACAGCAGATAAATAAGATGGCCTCATTAAGGAATATATTATCTCACAGTTGCCAAGGCAATGAAATATAACTTATTCATATAGAAGAGATGAACAGAACCTCCCTATTGTTTTGCTTTGTTAAAAACTTTTTTTGGGGGGGGCGGTGATTTGAGGATTGGAGAAGGGCATGACTAGTCAATGCAGTTTCTAGCCCTAATTGCTGTTGTCTCTGTAAGCAGTTTCTCATCTTAAGCACTGTTGACATTTTTAGGCTATATAAATCTTTGTTGTGGAGGGATGTAAGCTGTTTAACAGCATCCCTGACCTCCACCCATTGTATAGTACTTGTACCCATATAGATGTGGCAATCCAATATGTCTCCCCATGGTGCCAGATGCCCCTGTTTGAGAACCACTGTGTTGGAAGACTTCCAACTTCCAGGTATGGTTCTAGCACAGCTGTATCCAGCTTACGGGAGACTGCTGCCACCTTCCAACTGTCATCAATGCATTGTCAGGTTCCTAGAGCAACTAATGTGGCCTCAGTTCCCTCCTCCGCTGTATACCCGGAAACAAAGAAGCACGTTACCCATAAAAAATATCTATGAGTAAGAAATGTCTAGTGAGACTTGAGAGTTGGTTTATATCATGTGAGCCTTGGAGCGATCCGCTCAAGGCTCTCTGGCTTGGAGTCTAATTTTCTGTGTGTGTCTTTTTCTTTCCCTAGGGTTTTACTGTGGTTGTGAGCTCAGTTCCAAATCAGAACCTGGAAATACAACCCTATGATCTCAGCATTGATATTTATAGCCGCTACATTTACTGGACTTGTGAGGCCACCAATGTCATTAACGTAACAAGATTAGATGGGAGATCAATTGGAGTGGTATTAAAAGGCGAGCAAGACCGACCTCGAGCCATTGTTGTAAACCCGGAGAAAGGGTGTGTTACTCGAGTTGCATTCAGATATCCTGGCATCTGAGATCCTTGTCAGCCTTCCTTTTCAGCTCATTTGTTACTTACCTTTAAATATCCTGTGCTTCAGTGAAAAAACTGGATAGTCTCTATCTACCTGCCCCACCACTTTCTATTTTTGCTTTCTCTGATTTTACTGCCTAGAATCTCTTTCCTTTTCCACTACTGCTTTAGTTCTAATTTCTGCCCATACGTCTGAGACCATTTAAACTGCAGGGAAGTTCTCCTCCATCTCCCCCAGCTCAGCGTGGTGTGGTTTTCCCCTTTCCCAAATACCCAGCACTCTATATCTATGCCTCTCTCTACTTATGCTAAGTCCTCTGCTTCATTGTTTTTCCATGTTATATTTTCTACTAAGACTTTAGGTTCCTTTATGACAAGAACTAATGTTTTCTTTCATTCAGTACAGAGCTTTACATTTGGTAAAATAGTACTCATATGCATCTGAGCGAATGAAGCTTGCTTAAGCTTACTTGAAAAGAGTTACAAGAAAGATGAACTTTAAAAGTTAAATATAAGAAATAATTCATTTATGACTTATTTTTAGTTATGAAATAGACTAATTGGAGAAAGAATTTAGAATTTTGAGTCCAGGTCTCTCTGATTATTGGTTTTTGTAATATTCCAAAAGCATAGCTGTGCCTGTGTCTATCATTTCATTAATTCATGAAAATTAGCTCCCTGACAACTATACTATGTGTCACTGTTATCAGAAGTAATAAAAATATCCCATGGCCCTTAAAAAAATACATTCTAAAACATTTAAAAATAAGATTTTAAAATATTCTTTCTGTATCTTAATAATATTCTTGTTTTGTATGGTTTCTTACTCTGATAAACTTACTGTTTCCTCCTTTCTCTTTAGGTATATGTATTTTACCAATCTTCAGGAAAGGTCTCCCAAAATTGAACGGGCTGCTTTGGATGGAACAGAACGGGAGGTCCTCTTTTTCAGTGGCTTAAGTAAACCAATTGCATTAGCCCTTGATAGCAGATTGGGCAAGCTCTTTTGGGCAGATTCCGATCTCCGGAGAATTGAAAGCAGTGATCTCTCAGGTACCCAAGAAATGTAATTCCTTATTTAACTTCAGTTATTGAGATGATTCATTAATAGAATTTATATTTTTCTTCCATTTTATTGTTTTTGTGCACATTTGTTTACAGTTCTTTCTAAATATTTTTTAATGTTTATTCATTTTTTGAGAGAGAGAGAGACGGAGTGTGAGGGAGGGAGGAGCAGAGAGAGAGGGAGACACAGAAATCTGAAGCAGGCTCTAGGCTCCGAGCTGTCAGCACAGAGCCTGAGGTAGGGCTCAAACTCCTGAACCATGAGTTCATGACCTGGCTGAAGTTGGACACTTAATCAACTGAGCCACCCAGGCACCATTGAATTTCCCTTTTAGATAGTTTTTTCTTTACAGAAATAATGACCCATTTGTACAAGGGTACCTGCTGCACTATTTATAATAGTCGATCACAGAGAAATACATTCTGATATATCAAGTGTATGCAGTATAACAGTCATTGCAAAAAAAATGAGGTAGGTCTGTGTGCACTGACATTTTCTTTCCTTTTTTCTTTTTGAGAGAGTGCATGCATGTGCACAGAAGAACTGGGGGAGGAACAAAGGGAGAGGGAAAGGGAGAATTCTAAGCAGGTCTCCTGCCCAGCGCAGAATCTGATGTGGGGCTCAGTCCCATAACCATGAGATCATGACCTGAGCCAGAATCAAGAATCGGACACTCAACTGACTGAGCCGCCCAGCTGCCCCAAAGGATAATTTTCAGAAATTAAGTTGCATAACAATGTTTTATTAAAAATTTAAATTAATTTTATATATGTACATACCCACACTGTATTTGATGGCAGGTTGCTCTTCAAAAATATTTATACTATGTATACCCACATGTACCTATACACATATACAAATAGGTGTGTATACCATGAAGAAACATATGGGTATGTATATATGTTTGTATTTTCTACAAGGAATAGGCAAGCAAATATACCTTGAGGAAGGTCTGGAAGGCTAGCATACTAATATGTTGAGAGTATTTATTTTTGTATCATTTGAATTTTTATATGTTTGAATACATTTATAACTTCCTTAGGCTAGAAAATATTCTGTCTTTTCAGGTTCAAATCCCTCCTTTCATTATGCCTTCTCTGATTCCAGTCATGCACACATTTATCTACACACACCTCCCATGGAATATTCCTTCCCTCATCTAATCACCTGTATCTCTCATGTCACCTCTAATTTGAATAATAGTTACTTATGTCAGTGTTTTAACTCTTCATATTGAGGGTGGGTTTTCTCCCCACCTTTCCTTTTCTCTCTTTCTATTCATTTATCTTGTTTATTTTTTGTTATAAAATTATCACATGTCCATTAAAGACAGGTTAGAAAAGAAAAAAAAATCCAAAACCACTCTCATCATTAATTTAACTTCCATTTTTTGATGCTTTTTTCTCCCTCTACCTTTAATTATGAAATGGTTCCAGCATACAGAAGGCATAGGGTTCCTCTCATCCAACTTTGTTAGATGTTAGTTTTTTGGGCCATATTTGCTTTTGAACTACTTCTCTTCCTTGAGATAAAACATTGGAGAGGGGGCCCCTGGGTGGTTCAGTTGGTTAAGCATCCAACTTCGGCTCAGGTCATGATCTCACAGTTCGTGGGTTCAAGCCCCACATCAGGCTCTGTGCTCACAGCTCAGAGCCTGGAGCCTGTCTTCAGATTCTGTGTCTCCCTCTCTCTCTGACCCTCCCCTGCTCATGCTGTCTTTCTCTCTCTAAAATAGATAAAAACTAAAAAAAAAAAAAAAAGTGTTTTTTAAATCATTGGAGAGAATTTTGAAGCCCTTATGTATCCCTCCCCAATTCTGTTCTCTTCTCTCTTTTTCCTAAGATAACTTTTGATGTCTTTCTTTGCCATGGATATTTTGCTATGTGTGTGTCTGTGTTTTACTGTACATACACATATATTTGAACTTTTTTTTTGCTTTTTAAACTTAATATAGTGTCATGTATTGTTTTGTAACTTGCTTTTTTCCAGGTATATTGTGGTTTTGAGATGATTCCTGTCAATCCACAAATGTCATTTATTTTCAGTGCTAAATAGTATTTCATTATATGAATCATTCTATAATTTCTCTATGCTTCTGGCAAAACTGCTATTTCCAGTCTTTTGGCATTAAAAGCAGTGTTTTAGTGAGTATTCTTATGCACATATTTGAACATTTCTCTGCGGCTTCAACCTAGTAGTAGAACTGCTATTTAATGTGCTGTGTATATATTCACCTTGAATAGATATATCCAGATTGTTCTTCAAAGTGATTATGTCGCTTTAAAATACCCACCAGAAGAGTGTGAGGTGTTCCTCCAGGATTTGGTATGGTTAGACTTCTAAATTTTTACTATTGCAATAGTTTAAAAGTATATCTCATTAATAAAATTTGCATTTAACTGTTTGATATTAATTTATTGGTCATTCATTTTTCTTTGAATTGCTATTCCCCATTTTTCTACCACTGATTTTTAAAAACTCTTTATTCAGGACTATTATCAATTACATATATATATTGAAGGAGAATGGGCATATTAAGGAAATTCAGTCTTTTCATCCATGACTGTAGTGGATCCCTCCATTTGTTTAGGTCTTGTTTGATAATTTTTAGTACATCTTTATACTTTCCTCTGTAGAGAAAGGTATGTATTGCATAAATCTTCCAATTTGTGATTTACCTTTCACTCTTCCAATGGTGTCCTTAGATGAAAAAATTGTTAATTTTAGTGCAGTACAGTTTACTAATTTTCCTCCTTATGATTAGTACTTTTTATATCTATTTAAGAAACCTTTGCCTACTGCAAAGTCACAAAGATATTTTGTGGGGTTTGTTCCTAAAATTTTTTATTTAACTTTGTCATTTAGATCTATGATCCATTTGCAATTTATTTTTGTGCATGGGGCGAGGTAGGGGTTAAAATTTGGTTTTTTTTTTCCATATTACTATTTAACATCAGTTTTTGAGAAGAGCATACTTTCTCCACTGTTTTCTAATATCACCTCTATTGTAAATGAAGTGACTGTATTTCTGTGAGTTTGTCTCTAATGTTCCCTTGGTCACTTTGTCTTACATGGTATTTTATTGTCTTAATCATTTTAATGTTATAACAGATGTATTTGGCAACATTCATCCTTAATATTACCTCAAGATGGCTTTTTTTTTCTTTTTTCATTTCCATATACATTCTAGAATCTGCCTCAAGTTTCCACCAAAAATGAAAGAAACCTAGTAGAATTTTGCCTGGGGTTGCTTTGAATTTATAGGTCAATTTAGAGAGAATTATTTTTATAATACTAGTTTTCCAAATTATGAACATGGTATATATCCCTCCATTTATTTAGAACTTTAATTTCCCTCAGTGTTTTATAGTTTTCTTCGTAGAGGTCTTTCCCATCTATGCTAGAGTTATTACTTGGTGTTTGAAGCTTTTGAATGTTAGTAGTAAAGTGTATCCTAAATTTTTAATATTTTATTCTCTGATTGTGGCTGGAATACAGACGTAGTTTCCTTTTTTCCCTTCCATTCTGTTATATTGAGCTTGTTCCCAGGGACCTTGTTAAATTCATTTATCTGTAGTTTCTTTAGGATTTTGTATGTCATTTGTCTACAAATAATGAAAGTTTCATTTGTTCTTTGCAATACTTTTTCCTTATTACCTTATTAAACTGACTGGCACCTCCAAGACATTGTTGAATAGAACAATAGAATCCTTGTGTGTTTGTCTTGTTTTGTTATTCTTGATTTAGAGGAAGGCATTCAATACTTCATGATTAGGTATTATGTTTGCTAAGGTTTTCTGTAGATAACATTTTTATCAGATTAAGAAAGTTCCTTCTGTTTCTAGGTTGCTAGAATAAATCAAACGTGACATGATAACATTTTCCTTTTTATATATGGCTAGATTTGATTTGCTAATGTTTTGTTTAAGGGTTTGTATCTGTTGATGAGAATGATTACCCTACAATTTTCTTTTCTTATAATGTACTTGTTGGCATTTTGCCATCCAGATTATGTTGGCCTCATAAAATGTTTCTTCTTTTTCTGTTTTCTAAAAAAGGTTAGTGTAAAACTGGTAGTTTTGTTTTTTCCTTCCTGATATATTCACAGATAATCATGACTTTTATCTTGGGATCTCTTCCTGCTTCATATTTTAAGCAGATCCACAGACTCTTTTACACTGGGTTGCATTTAATACACGCATAGTTTGTTCAATAAATAAGCATGTCTTTTCACTGTTGATTCCAGTATTTTACTTCTCCTCTTATCTCTGCCATCAGAGTAGATCAGGTCCTTATCATGTCTGGGATTCTACAGTGACACTGTTGACAGTTCTTTTTATCTCAGTGGTCCACTTGAGACCTTCCTTACACAACTAATCCTTTTTATTCATTCTTCTTAGTATTATTTTTAACTTAACCTCATCAAAGTAACACATGTAAACATTTGTGGAAATCAAATGCTTCTATTTAGTTACAACAGAAAATAAGCTTATTGTTCTCCTATCTACTCTAAGTTTCCCCTCTGAGGCATCTATTTTAAAATAACTTGCTTAAAACTGTTATTTCTTGATTTTTCAATTTTAGACATCGCAAGTTGACTTATTTAATGGAAGATAAAGATTTTGCTGTCTTAAACCATATAAGCCCAAAATACTCATATGAACTCTCCTCTTATCCTCCCAGGATAGTATTATCATAATTTTTAAGCTCATACTTAATTATTATTTATGGCTGTGAAAATACTACCTTTAGCCATGTTGCCTTCTGAGTTTTCCCCCGCCAAAGTTAATCTTGTCTAATATAAATATTGTTTCAGTACATACAGATGGATCAAGGAATCCATCTTTTTTCTCTTTAATTGAAAGCATACCTCTTGAATTTCTTCATCATCTTGCTCTAATCTGGATTTGCTTGCTTTTTTTAGGCTGACTTCCTTTCACTATTATCCTGGGAATGCACCTGCTTGGTGCTGAACCCTATTTACTGGATTCCATTTCTCTGGCTAATTTTTTTTTCATTGTAGAATGCATTTTCTATTACTTCTTGAAAGGGGTTCATAGGAGGCTAAAAATTTTCATTTATTTGTCTGAGTTTTTTCCCCTCACATTTGATAATTTAGATATATATAGAATTATGCTTCATAACTATTTTTATCTCCCAGTTTTGAAAGTAGAACTCTGTTGTCTTCAACCACCTCATGTTGTAGGGAAGTTTGATCATTGTGATTCCCAATTACTTATATTTGATCCTTTATTTTACCCTCCAGAAACTTTTAACATCTTCTCATTTTCCTAAATGGTCTAGAATCTGATGATAATATGCCTTTGTGTGATCCCTCCCTGACTTCCCTCTTCTGTCTTCCTTTCATTGACCTGGTTACTAGGTGTGGTATCTGGAAACTTAATGTCTTTTTTTTTAATGTATGTTTATTTTTGAGAGAGACAGCGTGTGATCAGGGGAGGGGAGAGGGAGAGGGAGACATCGAATCCGAAGCAGGCTTCATGCTCTAGGCTCTGAACTGTCAGAGCCAGACATGGGGATCAAACCATGAACTGGGTGAGATCATGACCTGAGCTGAAGTCAGACACCAACAACTGAGCCACCCAGGCGCCCTGGAAACTTACATCTTGAGCTCCAGTTTTGTTTTTGTTTTTTTTCTTTTATGTTGTTTCTTTAATGATTTATTTTGTTTTCACATTCTGGAACTTTTCCTCAAATATTGGTTCTTGACTTTTACGCAGACGTTGTATTTTCCTCACTTATTTTCCATCTCTTGATCTTTTTGTTCTGCTCTCTGAGAGTTTTTCAAATTTATCTTCAAACCGTCTTGTTGGATTTTTTTTTTCCAGCTTTTTTTTTGTTCTCTGATTGCCTTGCCCTCATCAAAAGCATCCTGCTCGTCATAGTTTTGTTGCTATTGATTTGGGTTTTTTCTTTTTTATCCAGAAAAATACTATATCTGTTTTCTATGTTAAGGCTTCTCATAAAATTTAATTTGAAACATAGAATCTGCTTTTTAAAAAAATTTGAAAACTACTCTTAAGTTTTTGTCCATGTTTCTATGAATTGAAGTATTTAATGTATTAGACACTTCCTTGCTTTTGTTTGTACTTAAATGTCTAATCTGTTTTCTGGTGTGTGTATGTATGTGTGTATGTATATATATATATATATATATATATATATACACACACACATCTTCTCACAATGATTTTTAATTTTTGTGGTAAAGAGCTAGCCTACCATATTTTCCTTTTCAGTACTTTTAGAATCTAAGTGGTATTTAGTCAGTAATTGTTGAATGTGTTATTTGACCTACATGAATTATTGCTGTTGAATGTTCTTTCTAAGGTGCCAACCGGATAGTATTAGAAGACTCCAATATCTTGCAGCCCGTGGGACTGACGGTGTTTGAAAATTGGCTGTATTGGATTGATAAGCAGCAGCAAATGATTGAAAAAATTGACATGACAGGTCGAGAGGGTAGAACCAAAGTCCAGGCTCGAATTGCCCAGCTTAGTGACATTCATGCAGTAAAGGAGCTGAACCTTCAGGAATATAGTAAGTGCTGATGACACACTGCTAATTGCAGGATTCCTGTTTATTGTAAGAAATTAAGATGTTCTTCTGTGTCTTCTTACCTTTTGTTTTTTTTTAACAGATTTTTGTGCACTTTTAATTTTGCTGGTTTTTAAACTCTGTGTTCTTAATAAACTCTTGCATCAAACTCATCTGGGAACTTTTTCAATTTAAATGTCTTTTCCTCATAAAAAAGGAGTGGGAAAAGAAATGGTCTTGCTCATTTTCAAAACCTGCCCCAGATACAACAGACTCTTCCTGTCATGCCTTCTTTCTCACCTTCAGCCCTTGAAGAGCACTGGTAGGAAGCGTACATTTCTTTTGTTCCATGTGCCCCCACAGTTTGAATTAAAGCAAAAATTATATAATGATGAGTATAGTTATCTTGGAATAACCTTATTAATAAGCAAAAAAAAAATAAACTAAAACTTAGTGTTTTCAAAAGTTTTTGAAATAAACATAGAGAAGACTGCATTTAACAAGTACTTGTTCATTTTCCTCCTGGATAAATTTTTCAATTCTCAGCTTAGAGAAGTACCCATAATGTTTTTTTTTAATATGGCTCATTATCTTGCCCAGATTTCTTATTAATATCAAAAGACCCCTCATAGCAATCACTACTGTGGGTTTTATGTGATTGTACCTGAAATGCTAGTGTTAAATTAAATATTAGAGAGCTACTGAAATTCCTTAACTTCTCAGCACAATGCTTTCAAATCCAAACTGGAGTATGAAAGGAGAATAGCAGAAGGAGAGCACCTTTGCTTGTTTGAGTCTTTATTATGTTGTCACTGTTCCTGAACTTTAGAAGTTCAAGGTATTTGAGAATTAGAATTGTTGTCATTCTAAGTTATGACATATGACTCAATGCTGAACACTTAATAGAAATAAAGCAGTAATTTCTTGGTGCCCGGGTAGCTCAGTTCGCTGAGTGTCCCAACTTTGGCTCATGTCATGATCTCACAGTTTGTGAGTTCAAGCCCTGTGTTGGGCTCTCTGCTATTAGCCAGATCCTCTGGCTTTGGATCCTCTGTCCCTCCTCTCTTGACACCTCCCCTGCTCACGCTTTCTCTCAAAAATAAACATTAAAAAAAAAAAGTAATAATTTCTAAGCTGTTTGTTCAGTTTACAAATGATTATTTTATTGCAGAAAATCTCAGTGTAGGTTTTCAGAATTTTAGGGGGAATGTCTTTTTTTCTTTTTTTTTTTTAATAATCCAACACTTAAATATGTTTTATATTTGGAAAAACCTTCTTTTCAAATTTCTAATAACATTAAACAGTGAGATTTTTATCAAAAGCGTCATGGAATAAAATTTGTCCTATGTAGGTTGTGTATTCCAGTGTATAGTATGACTGACGTCTGTTTTGAGACGTGTATAGTATAGCACGTCTTCTCATGTATGGAAAGCTGACTCCTTCAGCCTCATCAACCACACTGAAAGCAGGGCGATGTGTTATTGAGAAGGCAGATAATAAATGGGTGGCTGCATTAGATGTTGGTATTCTGATGACAAATGTCAAGTTTTAACACAGGCTAAGTAGAAAATTGAAAGCAACTTCAATAAACACAATTTGTAAGGCAGACTTTGAAAAGTTGCTTAACTTTGTTTAATTTAACCCAAATATAAGGAAATTAAACATTTGTAACATTGCAAGTTACCTTTTGCAGTTGATCAGGCAAATAGTTTTTATTATCTCTGGTTGCCATCCATGTGAACTTAAGTTTTTTCTTTAACATAACAATTTTCTGTATTTTATTATTTCTTTATTTCATTAGAATAATACAGTTTTTAAGTAAAATCATCTTCTATAAAGGAAGATTTTCTGAGTTAAAAGCTTTAGAAGAGGTTTTACATTTTAAATAGAATATTATCCAGGTTTCTGCATTCTCCCTAACGATGTTTTTAGTTTCAATAATCAAAAAATTTTTAGATATAAATATTTAAAGCCAGTAAATATTAAGTACTTTGCATTTTAAAATTGCTCTCATTTATTTGCAATTTTTTGTACGGATTAGAGTGAGGAATTCTATGTTAGTGGAATTAAAATCCGAGGTAATTTTACATTTGGTTTTCATGGAAGTTCATAAATAATTGATTTTGACTGAGCTGTCCTCCTTTCTTCCCTTTCTTCCTCCCTCCCTTACTTTCCTTTTTCTCTCTCTCTCTTTCTCCTTCTCCTCGCCTCCCTCCCTCCTGTTCCCTTTTTCTCTTTTCTGTTCTCTTTTTTTCAGGACAGCACCCTTGTGCTCAGGATAATGGTGGCTGTTCACATATTTGTCTTGTAAAAGGAGATGGCACTACCCGGTGCTCTTGCCCCGTGCACTTGGTTCTGCTTCAAGATGAGCTGTCATGTGGAGGTAAATACGTTTTTTTCCTGTGCAAGTCCAAATGCTATAGTAACATGTTCCATAGCTATCGAGCATTCTGTGATTTGGCAGTAAATTGCTCTTTCTCCTAACTTGATTGGTCACTTGTATTCCATTCATCTGCACTATGCTAGCCTTTTGGGTTATTCAGAGTGAATCCATCATGACAGGTAATAAGTGTAACCTAATCTTGGGACTAAGGCAGAAGTGTCCTTATTGCGAGAAACTCATCTTGCAAATGAGTGTATTTCCCAATAATAAAGTAGCTTTTTTCACTCCAGAGAGTAACAGAATGAATTAATTCTAGCTTCTGTAATCTCCATCTACTGAATTCTAGATTCTACCAGGTTTACGCATCACTGCTGGGAATGTACCCAGTGAAAAGAATATTCTTTTATTCAAATTATCAGTAGTTCCCTATTGTTTTTACTTATTTACCTAGAAAAAACAATTTTTTTAAGGTATCACTATAATAATGTTGTAGTGAAATCAATTCAGTCACTCAGGAGAGAATAACAAATGGGTACATTCCCTTGTTAAAGCATATTGTGGTAACATTAACTACCACAGTAATGTTCACTCCCTGGATTCAGAAATCATCCTCGTGGGGACAATTCTAAATTAATTAAGGTGAAGGAAAAAGACTGTTCTTTCTCTACAGTGGCAGAAGTTTGAAAGCAATCTAATTTCTAAGGATAGGAACATTAAGTAGCTGAGTTTATACAGCTATTAAGCATTTTGACCATAAGCTTATGTAAAAATGTAGCCAAACTTTGGCTCAAGCAGGAAAAAAAATTAGTGGTGTTTTCTACTATGACGACAACTACTTAAATACATGGTTCTGTAAACAAAGATTGGTTTATACACTCAGAAATATTATTGATAAGATGGTATTATAAAAATATTCTATTCTTCTAACTTTAAAAAAATAAATAACAGTGTATTTAGTAGCACCTGTGAGACACTACGCTCTGCCTACAGGAGACTTGAAGCTCTTTGAGGTGCAGCATCCAGTCTAGTTGGGGAGACCAAATATGCGCCCAGCAAAAGTTAAGCTTCCAGTACTTGAAATATCTTCCCCCAGAAGATTACACAATAATATGAATGTACTTAATTCCATTGAACCATATACTTTAAAATGATTAAAATAGTAAACTTTGTTACGTATATTTTACCACAATAAATAAAATAGCAAGTATTTCCTTATCAAGGTGCTAGATTATTATTACTCTAATAAGGCAGATCTTAGAAATGCTTACCTTTATGTAATGATAACATAGATAAAACTGAGTCAAAGATACCATTTTGCATTTAGAAAATAAATGTCTTTTTAGGGGCGCCTGGGTGGCTCAGTTGGTTAAGCATCCGACTTTGGCTTGGGTCATGATCTCATGGTTCGTGAGCTCAAGCCCCGCCTCACACTCTGTGGTGACAGCTTGGAGCCTGGAGCCTGCTTCGGATTCTGTCTCCCTCTCTCTCTGACCCTCCCCCCCCACCACCACTGCCACTCGTGCTCTGTCTCCCTCTCTCTCTCTCAAAAATAAATAAACATTAAAAAAATTTTTTTTAAAGAAAACGTCTTCAAAAAGGCCTTTGGTTTTTTCTTCATATTTAGTGCTTATTTTCAATGTATGCATTAAATATTTTTAATGTATGTATTACATTAATAGAGCATTTTAACAAATGGGTTATCAATACTCAAGACATACAGTGTATTATTAAGAAAAATACCCTGGTATCCTTTCCCAGCTGGCTCTCTTCCAGAAGTAACCACTATTCTGATTTTTTATCCCCATGATGTATGTATGCTTTTTGTATCTGATTCTCTTGGTTAATATTTTTGAGCTTCAACCATACAGTAGAGTGTATGAGTAGTTTTGTCTTTATTGCTGAGTGATGTTTCACTGTATAATATGCCACAATTTATTCTCCTGTTGAGTGACTTTTAATTGTTTTCATTTCTCTGTTCTTAAGAATAAAACTGTAGTTGGGGCTCCTGGTTGGCTCAAGTCGGTTGGGTTGAGTGTCCAACTTCAGCTCAGGTCATGAGCTCACAGTTCGTGGGTTTGAGGCCTGCGTCAGGCTCTGTGCTGACAGCTCAGAGCCTGGATCCTGTTTCCGATTCTCTGTGTCCCTTTCTCTCTGCCCCTCATGATCTGTCTCTCAAAAATTAATAAATATTTTTTTTAAAGTTTTTTTCAAAAGAAAACTGTAATCAGTGTTTGTATATAACATTTTTTGTGTGGGGGCACCTGGTTGGCTCAGTTGGTGTGACTCTTGATCTTAGGGTTGTGAGTTTAAGCTCCATGGTGGGTATAGGGATTACTTAAAATCTTAAAAAAGTGTGTGTGTGATTTAACATTGATTATACATTGGAGGCAAATGAAATATAAAATCTTAATTCCTCTGCCTGACCCTAAGATGTATTTTCATTTGAGCTTGTCTTAACCTGTCCATCTCCTTTTGTATCTCACTTTATTTTTGTTTGGCTGTTTAGAGTTAATGATCACTGTTGTATGTTCTGTTTTGTTTTGCCTCTGTGGATTAATTGTGGTGTTTCAAAGATGGATTTTTCTTCTTGCACTCCGTCCTAAATCTTACTTATTTTTCAAGGCGTGTCTTCTCAGGATCTTTAAACTTTCACCAGCCAGTGTTGTTTCCCTGTTCTCTGGATTGTAGCGCTTTGTTACCACAGTTTGCCTGATATACAATTCAGAGTAATGTTTTGTTTTATATTCATTAGTCTCTCTTCCCAGCCCCAGATTAAATTATAAGGTCTTCAAGGACATGGATCCTATTTTAACTGTTTTTTTTTCTCCACATGATCTAGTATAGTGCTGAATACATAATAGGCTCAAATTCCCTCTACAAATAATACTTCAAATTCCCTGTGTAAAATGTTCACCTGTGATTTGCAATATTCTCTACTTTAAAATTTTTTGTTTATTTATTTATTTTGAGAGACACAGAGACAGCATGAGTGGGTGAGGGACAGGGACAGGGACAGGGGAGAGAGAGAATCCCAAGCAGGCTCCGAGCTGCTGGCACAGAGCCAGATACGGGGCTTAAACCCACGAAGCCAGGAGATCATGACCTGAGCCCTTGACTTCAGCTCAAGTCATGATCTCACAGTTTGTGGATTTTTGAGCCCTGCATCCTGCTCTCTGCTGTCAGTGTGGAGCCCCTTTTGGATCCTCTGTCTGTCTGTCTGTCTCTCTCTCTCTGCCCCTCCCCCACGCTCTCTCCTCTCTGTCTCTCTCAAAAATAAACACTAAAAACAAATTTAAGTACTGGGATTCTGTCAAGCTTACCGTGTTAGATACAGATTCTCCAAAATTATCATTTCTGGTTGAAAGCTCCAGTGTTACAATATGCTTTAAAAGTACAGTGTAATGATTTGCATGATTTTCCTTGAAGTAACAGACTCATTGGTTCATTATTTTTAAAACTTCCTGCCAAATACCCAAGTGCAAATAACTGTAGTTTATTTGTCAGTTCTTTTAAATTAAAATGGTGTTCCATTTTGTGTTGAATTTACAATCAAAGTGCTTTCCCTGGAGAAGTCCTCGTACTTAGGTATGCAACGTGAGTTCTATCCATACTTTCCATTTTATCAAACACTATGAGAAGACAGCATGTATCCAAAGAGTTGACTTTAATATAGTTAATATTTTTACTGGTTTGTCAAGAACATTTAAAAATCTGGCTTTTTTTTTTTTTTAACTCTGAGTGTGTGGCTGTGTAGAATCTAATTTGAAACCACTGCCTTGAATTTGCTAAGGTGTAACATCAGTGCAAATGTAGTGAGAAAGGCAAGTGGCATCTCAGTATTATTGTAAAATAGTTTTGGCCTTGTAGATCCCCTTCCCAGGAGTTCTGGACCACTCTGAGTATCTCAGCATTAGAAAACTTAGGAATTCTAGCCCAACTTTAAAATATTTGGAGGTTGATGATTATAGTGATTATTTCTAAATTATGTGTGAGATTATAATGGATTGCAAATTATCCTACTTGAATTATAATATATGAGAACACTTCTGCCTTACAGTTCTGCAAGTTTGTAAATCTAAACATGATAGTGTAAAAATTGTGTTTCTTCTCTGATTAGGTAGGATAGTTTACAAACTTCATAGTTAAAAAAATGTTTCATGTATGTTAATATTAAATGAGCCTCACTCAGGTGTGTTTGTACCTTTGTGTGACTATTGTGTTTTTGTCACTCCCCTCCCCCTTGGTCATTTGAAGAACCCCCAACATGTTCTCCTCAGCAGTTCACTTGTTTCACGGGAGAAATTGACTGTATCCCTGTGGCTTGGCGGTGTGACGGGTTTACTGAATGTGAAGACCACAGTGACGAGCTCAATTGCCCTGTGTGCTCAGAGTCCCAGTTCCAGTGTGCCAGTGGGCAGTGTATCGATGGTGCCCTTCGATGCAACGGGGATGCAAACTGCCAGGATAAGTCAGACGAGAAGAACTGCGAAGGTATCCAGACTTCTGGGGCCTGGCTCTTTTTTCCCATTAATATTCAGTTGGTTGAAATTGAGAATATTGCTTTGGCTCAGTGTAAATTTGGGGGTTTTATTTCAGGTACATTTGATTTTATTATGTTTAAACCTAGTCGCATGTTCCAAATTATTGTTTTAGTTCACTTAACATGCATAAAGGGACTACACCTCAATAAGCTTTGCAGACTAAGAAGTGAGGCCCAGAGATTAGACCTTCAGGATGTAAAGATAGTCTATGTTTCCACTGGACCCTGAAGTAGTGGATTAATTTATTACAGTATAAATAATGTCACATTTTCCTCTTTGCACCGCTAACCTTTAACATGGTAAAAAGAGCAAATAAATTCTCTAGATTTTTCTTAGTGTCTAGAAATGCATGTAGATAGAATTATTTAATTCTTTACAGAATTATTAATGAAAGATGTAATTTAACATAAAGAACAAAATAGGAAATTTCCTACTGGATTTCTTTTTCCACTTTTTTCTCTCTACCAATGGAAATCTCCAGAGAATAATTTTTAAGTTATATTTTAAAGTCTAATTTGTTTTTCATTTGTACCCAGAAAGTTCCTTTTGGCTCTTGCCAGAGTTTCACTTTACATGATAGTGAAAATAAGAAAACTGCATTTTTTCCCCAGTGCTTTGTTTAATTGACCAGTTCCGCTGTTCCAATGGTCAGTGCATTGGAAAACATAAGAAATGTGATCATAATGTGGATTGCAGTGACAAATCAGATGAACTGGATTGTTGTAAGTAGAACTAAAACCTTACATATTACTCTTCTGGGGGAATTTTTAAAATACTTTCTCCTTTTCTTTGTGGATGGATTTCACTTACAATTAGTATTTCCTTATTAATAAATAAACATTAATGTTAAGCTGGTTATTTGTACCAAGATTTTTTATGTTTTGCTTTTAATAATTCCTTAAAGACAGTGGTTTTCTTATGCACAGAAATCTTCACAGAAACATTTAGGAAAGCACTAGAGAAGAATGAGTATTATTTTGTCCAGCAAGAGTTAGGAAAGTCTCCAGTGATTTAGATATGTAGAAATCTGTTGGTGGCATGGTTGAGAGTTTCTGACATTAGCCCATGTTTATCATTTCTCATTTTTTTTTCTAGACCTATTTCTATCAGTTCCTCAGTGACCTTACTTAATAGCTTCCTTAAAGTGCGGCCTGAGGATACGTAGGCCAGCTTATATACCTAAGCCTGAATTCCTAGGGAACTTCCTTCGGGGTTCGTAACTATTGACCAATGCCCTGACATAAAATATATCCCAAATTGATAAACTTAGTTCTGAATGGAATTCAGCATAAATCAGGTCCACCCTGTCAAACTGATTTAATGAAATTTGGATAAACATCATTTTAAAACTCTTCATTCATGCTTTACTGAGCCTGGATGGCTCAATTGGTTATAAGCATCCAACTCTTGATCTCAACTCAGGTCATGATTTCACAGTTTCATGAGTTTAAGCCCCACCTTGGGCTCTGTGCTGGCAACCCTAGAGCCTGCTTGGGACTCTCTCTCCCTCTGTCCCTCCCCTGCTCTCTCTTTCCCTCTCTCTCAAAATAAACATTAAAAAAAAGACCCACAAAACCTCTTGACTCGTAATGAAGACTTTAAGCTGATATTTTTAAATAATTCAAATGGGATTCTTACTAAAGACTTTTAGAACCTTTACATTTATTCAACAGACTTCTACTTTTACCTGCTATGTGCTGGGGGTACATGGTTCCTATACCAAGTATCTCAAAGTCTTCTATGGTTGAGATTGTAGTAAGAATAGTAACTTTATTTATTTATTTATTTATTTTTAGTTTATTTTGAGAGAGAGAGAGGGAGAGACAGCGTGAGTGGGGGAGGGGCAGAGAACAAGTGGGGGAGAGAGAGAGACTGACTGACTGACTGACTCCCAAGCAGGCTCTGCACTGCCGGCGTAGAGCCCAGTGTAGGGGCCGAACTCATGAAACTGTGAGACCATGACCTGAGCTGAAACCAAGAGTCGGACGCTTAACCAAGTCACCCAGATGCCCCAAGAATAGCCAGGTAGAGATGGATTTGAATTCTGGCCCCACCTCTTCTTACCAGCAAAGTATTTGTTATTTAACTTTAGTTTCTTTACCTTTAAAATCAAGATAATATTTAGCCTGTGTTTGTGAGAACATTAAATAACATAAAATATATAGCGTGGCTCATAGTAGATACTGTTGGTAAAGGAGAATGGTAAGTGATACTAAATGTGCTGTTGTAGAGATCTGTACAAATAGTAGCACAAAAGAGAGTGGTCCGATCTTCAGGAATAAAGGCAGGGCTCATCAAGGAAGACATCTTAGAAAAATGGTGCTTAAGATTGGGTGTTGATCAGTGAATAGTGTTAATTGTACAGATAAGTGGAAAGATAGCATTCCAGGCAGAGAGAATATGCTATTACAAAGCACAGTGAAATAGCCATCTCTGGGAAACTACATGTAAATGGGATGCCAAAATGTAGGCTGTGTCTGGAGAGGTATCAGCAAAAGAACATATGTAAAGGTGAGATATAGAAGACTTTGCTTCTCGTCTAAAACCCTAGACAGCATCAAGCATAAGGGAGAGCCCTTGTCCAGGCTAAGGGAAGGACTGGTATGGCTGTGTGATTTTGAGAGCTGTAAAAGCAGATGCAGTGCCAGTATAAGATTAGAGGCAGGTAAATAGATAGATTGGTTGCTTTCACACTTTTTTGATCCCCTCACGAGGAGTACAAAGATGGGGGTGCACACATAAACAAGAGTCATACAGTAGTATCTACCTATATTATGTAGAATGCAGCCTGAAGTTTTTGGTTTTAAAATGCTTGTTGCAACCCACTAAATTTTTTTCACCATCTAATTACTTGGAGGTAAAAAGTTCACAGACAAAACATGTAACTTGCAGCCCGAGCGTAATTTGTAATTTAATCTCATTTTCTTTCATTTCTTTTTTTTAATCTATTAGAGGCTGAATTTAGCTATGTGGGTAGGAGATTGAAGGTAAGATGAATCAGAAGGAAAGTTTTTAAAAGATCTGCAGTCTGACTATCCAGAATGGAAGGATTTTCCTTCTAAATAGAAGAGGAACACTCTAAATATGATGAGGCCTTTTGCTTTTTCCCCCTCTACCTGTAATATTGATGCCACCTGCTTCTACAGCCTCAGATAGCTCAGGGATCTGGTGAAGGTGAATGCCATGGGCAGGGTCTTCCTCTGGTTCTCTCATGCTGTGAACTTTCTAAGTCCTCACACACTCAGACACCAGAGTCCTTATGTTTCTTGCCCTCAGGCAATGAGACTTACCCCAAGGCACTAGCGTATTGGGCCTGAGAGCTAAAGCTGTTCTTTAGCTTCTAGTCTCCCTTCACCAAGCCTGTTTGTCACGTTTCAAACTTCAAATCAAGCTCAGAGCTGCTTTTGGCTTCTTTGTTATTCCAGGTAAAAACATCCATGGACTTTTCTAGGTATCCCTTTTTGGCCTTAAAATTTTCTCTGAAATTCCAAAATAACCATGTTATTTTATGATATGTGAAATAAATTAGTAGGATGGGGTGCCTGGGTGGCTCAGCTGGAGGGGCATGTGACTCTTGGATCTCAAGGTTGGGAGTTTGAGCCCCATGTTGGGTAGAGATTACAAAAAAATAATTTAAAGTAAAGTAGGATAAATTTTTACTGTGCCTGTGTTTAAAGCTTAATAATTAAGTATAACCACTTACATCTTTGCTTTTATCAGTTTACAGATAAACTTCTCAGTGTATTGTTTTATTTCTGTCTTCACATAAGGATAGTTCGTTTTGATTTCTAATGGTATTTCTATACCCACATGTATTCATAATAACTATTTTGAGTCTGCAGTTCTTTCTCCATTATATAACTGTACTGCATTCTCATTTTAGATCCAACCGAGGAACCAGCTCCACAGGCCACCAATACAGTTGGCTCAGTTATTGGAGTAATTGTCACCATTTTTGTGTCTGGAACCATATACTTCATCTGCCAGAGAATGTTGTGTCCACGTATGAAGGGAGACGGGGAAACCATGACTAATGACTATGTCGTTCATGGACCAGCTTCTGTGCCCCTTGGTTATGTGCCACACCCAAGTTCTTTGTCAGGATCTCTTCCAGGTGAGCTAAGACTGATCAATTGAGAATCAAGCCTTGGGTCCTGACAAGATTGCCAAGTGTCCTTTATAGAAAAGGGATACTGCCTAGAGTCTGTTTCAAACTAGACTCCTTTGGGTTTAAAAAATGGTAAGAACAAGTATTTTCTTTTATCTTTAGCACTGTCTCTTTATACAGAAGATCTTAGATCTTGGTAGAATTTGTCCCCAAAATATAAAGCAAATACATATACACACATTTATATATACACATGCTGCAATTCTGGATGTACTCTACTGAAAGTGAAAAGCTAGACATTTGGTAAAGAGTCATAAACCACCAGTCCCTTAGGTGCACTATCAGGGGACCTCAGTGCTACTCAGGCCGGGAATTGAAGGTGCATAAAGATAGATTAAAATTCTTTTTAGCAAACAGAGATTTGGAAAAGCTGGATTGGTAGCAGGGAGGGTTATATTATGTTAGAGGGTTTGTTTTGGCATAGCCAAGTAACCAGAAAGTCTATGTACTTGAGTAGATGATATTGCTTTCTTTTCAGTGCTTTCTGGTGCCCATAGTGAAAGGAAGCTCCCCTTTTTTTAAATGAATATGGAAAAGGAGGTATCAGGCAAAAGCTCTCAGAAAATGATTTATTCTGGGTGTAACCATAAACAGATAGGATTTGAAACTGTTAATTATTCCTTGTTTTACTATATATTTTCAGTTGCTAGAATATGGGCAGTCACTTGGAAAAAATAGAATTTCTTCTTCAGCATTGGTGGTTGTGATTCCAACAACATTTGTATACATTAGATGAAAAAGTAATCTCCCATACTTTGTATTCATGCCCTTAAAAGTGGATTTAGTTTCCTTTTGAGCAAATCTATTATTTAATCTATGCTGCTTTACAATATCCATTTTCCATAGGCCTTTTCTTCTGCAAATCCTGTAAGGTTGAAAACTTATTTTGAAGAGCTCTGCTTCTATCCTTGGGGGGAAGGGAAGGCAGCTATTCTTGGCCTTGTTCTAGGCCAGCTCTCAGTGGACGTGTTCACTTCTAGAGAACATTCATTTCCCTTCTCCATTAAGTATTTTCAATTATTGTTAGGAAAAGAGAGCACAAATTGTTTTAAAATCAAACCATTTAGCTATTGATATTTGTAATCCTAGTGTTAACTAAAAATATTTTATGCATAGAAATAATGTGTATAGATTTTAATCATCTTCAGTATTTATCCTCCTTCATTTTAGGAATGTCTCGAGGTAAATCAATGATCAGCTCCCTCAGTATCATGGGGGGAAGCAGTGGACCACCTTATGACCGAGCTCATGTCACAGGAGCATCATCAAGTAGTTCTTCAAGCACCAAAGGCACTTACTTCCCTGCAGTAAGCAGTCTGTTTTCCTTTGTTTCACTTTGAATGCTAAGAAAAATAGGATCCTAGATTTTTAATAACCTCTTTAAATGCGGGTGCTCAGTGATGGTAACGTAAAATGTTTTTTTAGCATACAGTTTAGGCATATAAAGCTTGAAGGAGGAAGGATTCGCCACCACCATGCAAGCACTTTTGAGTCTTTAAGTTGACGGTGTAGGAGCCAGTGTATTTGAAAGCAATAGACAGTAATTTCATATTTTGGGTAAAAGTAGAACTACTGAATAGTATCTCCTGAGAGACTTGGGATGACCTTCACTCTGTGGCCTCCCAAATAAGGAATCACGCCTCTTATTTCTCATAAGTCAGTAATTTTTTCCTAAACATTTATAAATTTAAAAAATCAGAGCCCTGTTGTGCTAAACTTAAACCAGTGACTTACAGATTATAGATTTTCTGCTTATCACCTTGTACCATTTAGCCATGATGAAATTGTGTCTTAGGGAGTGGAGAGCCCCACTCCTGAAACACTATTTGAGGTCAATTCTTTGAAAGAAAGATTGTGCTAACTGTGTAATAAAAGAATACAGATGGAAAGCAAAACAGATGAAGGAAGAGAGTGTAAAGAAAGTCTAATGGTCTTTATCTGGCATAGACTATTGTTATTTTAATAAATTATTTTTCCATTTAGATTTTGAACCCTCCGCCATCTCCAGCCACAGAGCGATCACATTACACTATGGAATTTGGTTATTCTTCAAATAGTCCTTCCACTCATAGGTCCTACAGGTAAGACTTATAACTGGAAGTACTTATGAGAAGAAAGAAGTAGTGGGTTTGACATAGCCCTGCATAAACAGATGATGCTCACTGAGAGAGATCAGGCATCTTGTCTTGATAACGCTGATGTTGCTCATACCACACATCCTCTTCTTTTGGGGCATTATACTTTTTTTTTTAAAGAGAGTCAAAATGCTGACTTCTAGAGAAATAAAGTAGAGTCAGCCCCCAATGCTCTGGCAGTATTCTCAGGAAAAGTTATCCACCAAAATAACTGATTTCAAAATAGGTTACTGCTCAGGTTAGGTTTGATTGTGGTCTGGGGATGGAATATTAACATAGGACTAGAGTTCAGAGAGTTGTGAGAGCTGTAAAATAATCGGCATGCCAAGAGCACAGAAGTTGAGAGAAGTTGAGAAAAGCTTCCATTCAGCCCTTGCTTCACATACTTTATTGCCATCTGGAATGAAAAATTCCTCATAAAGTTGCCTGGAATAAATCACAACTCACTAAAATAAATGCAATATATTTGCAAGACAAAAGGGGGGAAATATTGCCCTTGTGCTGATTTGTGTCCGTAGAGCATGTTGAGCTGGAGAAGGACTAGTGTATTGTACCCTTACTCTGTCTTCTTTTAGAGGCCAGCAGAGAGGCAGCAGCTTGAAATTCTGTGTAAACTCAAGGGCTGTATTTATCCGTGTCCCTCCAGACTTCCAGTCAAACTGGCCTGATAAAACCATACAGATAGAAGTCAGGTGAAACTGTTTATAGTAGTGTACCTAGAATTCCCATTTCAGTTTATAATAAGGCTGAAATGGGTTCGATTCCCAACTGATATTTTTTTTTTGTTTTATTGTAAATTACTTTCCTTGCCACTAGTTTGTTCTAAAAAGCCAAAAGAGAAAGCAGAAACCTCAAAGCTGAAAAAACAAAGTGGAAGACCCCAAATTTTTATTTTTAAAAAGGTAATTTCTTTAAATTGAATAAAACGTTGTTTCATTAAAATGAACATAATTGCATCAAAAACATTTACTTGACCATTTCCCATGTCTCAAGTTCAGTTTCTTCAGAGTCACACTTTTCATCATTTGTTGAGATTCTTGTCTAAACTGGAATGTAAAAGAATTTTGTTGATTTTATTTCCTTTTTCCCCCTAGCTTTATTTATTTATTTTACATGAAAATGGAAGTATTGGGCGTTATAAATGTTGAGCCTAGAAATTTCATCAAGGCTCAAACCTGGTTGGACAGAAAAATAAAAACTAAAAAGTGCTGTGGCCTTATGTCAATATTGGTAGTAAAACCACTCAAGAACCTGCTCAGCAGGTCATGTAACTTTTGGTCTTTCGGCAGCCATTTGTTTTGAGGCAGGGCGCCGACAGATGGTGTCTGTGTCAGGATGGGATCTTGTAGCACCCTCTACCACTAGGTGTTTTGTGGGTTGTTACCTCAGCTTTACACATGCTCTTGCCCCTCTTTTGTCACTTTGGTGACAAAGTATATGAAGAAACCTTGATTGGGATAAATATGAAATAAGATCAGCTTTACTGTATCTAGAATATAAATGCTATATGAAGTTACAGATAGAAGTGGAAATGATAGGAAAGCTAGCACTTATGAAGTTAGCTCTTCCTTTCACTAGTGTGTTCTTCTCTTTTCAATGCCTTTTTACATGCTGCAACCTTGATGAAGTTGAAAAGGTAGAACAACAAATAAATTAGGTCTCTGAAATACATATTAGAAATTACACTGGTCCTACATGCATATTCAGAATTTACCATTTTGTTGTTTAGACACTGTGCTTATCTGTACATATTGGATGGAAACTCTTCCCCCAAACCACAGCACTTCCTGTTTGCAAATAGTAATAGTAATGGGATAGGTACGCCTCTTAGACAGTCTACCAGAATTCAGCCTGCCTTGCATAATATTTGAGTTTTACACTTGATCTTAGCCAAAAGGCCGAGAAGCAAAAATAATATTTGAGTTTTAAAGAGAGAATGAAGTCTTCAGACATCATTAGATTATTCAACAGGCAAATTATATAGAGCAATTAAAGAATGTTGAAGGACTTGCAGACGTGTTGGAGTAGTATAAAATATGTTGAGACCCATTCTTCTCACAGACTGTGGAATAGCATGAATTTGTGAGGTCTGTTCATTGTGGGGACTAAATGCAAAATATAGAACAGATTATCCAGAGATGATCATTAAGTACAGCTTTGAGTAGTTCTTTTTTATTCTGTCATACAGTTTAATTTAAAGATGTAAGAACACATTCAGAGGCTGATTGAGTTTACCTCTACATTCCCATCCTGTCCATTTTTAAATGGCCCTACTCCCATTTTATTTGCAGATAGGAAATATATACTATCCTCTTCCTTTAATTTGCCATTGAAAATTACCTCCTGGTCTGTACAAATTTAAATTGTAGTAGCATATTAGGGCATGTGGGTGGCTCAGTCGGTTAAACGTCCAACTTCAGTTTGGATCATGGTCTCTCACAATTCATGGGTTCAAGCCCCACATCAGGCTCTGTGCTGACAGCCTGCTATGAGTTCTGTGTCTCCCTCTCCCACTCCCACCCAACCCCCATCACTCATGCTCTGTCCCTGTCTCTCAAAAATAAATAAAACATTAAAAAAAATTTTTTAATTGCATATTCAAAGTGAAGTTCACATCTAATCCTTCTATATTCTAATAGAGAAGAAACTGTTTTTCTATAAAACTAAGTGTCTGCTTCTCTTGATTTTTCTCCCTCTACCAGCTACAGGCCATATAGCTACCGGCACTTTGCACCCCCCACCACACCCTGCAGCACAGATGTCTGTGACAGTGACTATGCTCCCAGCCGGAGAATGACCTCAGTGGCAACGGCCAAGGGCTACACTAGTGACTTGAACTATGACTCAGAGCCTGTGCCCCCGCCTCCCACGCCCCGAAGCCAATACTTGTCAGCAGAAGAGAACTATGAAAGCTGCCCACCTTCTCCATACACAGAGAGGAGCTACTCTCATCACCTCTACCCTCCACCACCCTCTCCCTGCACAGACTCCTCCTGAGGAGGGGCCCTCCTCCTCTGACTGCCTCCAATGCAGAAATGTAAATACAAATCTGGTTGAGATCTGGAGGGGGGGAGGGAGCTATTAGAGAAAGGTGAGGCAGACCATGTACAGTTAAAAATTATAAATGGGGTAGGGAATACTGGAGATATTTGTACAGAAGAAAAGGATATTTATATATTTTCTTAAAACAGCAGATTTGCTGCTTGTGCCATAAAAATTTGTATAAAAAAATAAATTTGTACTAAAAGTTTTATTTTTGCAAACTAAATACACAAAGCATGCCTTAAACCCAGTGAAGTGACTGAGTACAAAGGAAACAGGAATAATAAAGGCATCACTGACCAGGAATGTCTGGGCTTTATTAATACCAAAAAAAGAGAGAAAGAGAAGAAGAAGAAAATTTTAAGTCCATCTCAGAGCAGCAAACCATAGATACTTGGAAGTAGCCAAATAGCCTTCATGTTAACTAACATTTGAGGGCCAGTAAGTTTAGGAAGTCTTGAAAGGAAAAAAAGTATTAAAACTAAGTTTGGACAAAGGGCTTTATTTTCTCTAGGAATCCAATTATTTTAGTGAGGAAAATAGGTCTTTATAAAAATCCCTTGTGGGTGTTGCTGTTGTAGGAGATGAGCTGTCTGTAAGACTGTGGGGCTCTGTGTGTGTGCAAGTCTTCCGTCCCTACCTTAGAACCCACAGCCTCTGTCAGTCAGAAGAATTCATTTTTTCTCTAGGTGTTTTTACCTTGCTTCCTCCCCAAGCAGCTCTATAGGCCATTTTGCCAAGATACCACGATTTATTCGAAGCTTTTTATCTGAGGATTGATAAAGTGGAATTTTCTAAATTAAGGTTTTATTTTAATATTTCTTACTAGTTCCATTCTCTGTAGGCTTAGCTCTTCAGTTTGACTGTTTTTGCATAATGATCAAAGGTTAGACATATTACTGCTCCTCTTCCAAGATTCTTTTAATGCTCATTAAAATGTCTTTTTACAACACGTATAGGCAGTGTTTAAGAATTACAAATTTAACCATTATGTTTTGTTGTAAATTAATCATATATCCTTGCAGTACTTTCAGCATATAATAAATACCACAATATGAAATCATTTATATATATTTTTTTTTTCCTAGTAGCACATTTAAATATGTTTCTAGTAACACATTTAAATACGTTTTTAAATAGACAATCTATTTCAAAAGAGAATTTTTTTGTTATCATTAGGTTTTCCCTTTATTAACTGTTTGTGACATTTTCATGTTCTTTAGGCCAATTTTTCTGAGTGATGTCTACATACATACCTCTTTTAATGTGTGACGTGACTTTAATATCTTCCTGTTACCCAATGTGAATGTTAGATTGTTTTCAAATTATCCACAAATTATTCTTATAATCACCTCTTATATATTTTTGTGTGTTTTCTCTTATCCTATGATGGATTAAGATGATTTAACACATTTAACAATATGGATTGAATGAGAAGGCCAACCATTCACTTCTCAGCTCTCAGAACTCGGGTGAAGGGGAATAATGGAAGGCTCTCAGTCATCGGCTGACCTGCGTGGTACCGGGCTGCTGCGCCATCAGCTCGTAGGGCTGATGTGTGGAATGATTCTAGCACTGCTCTGCCACCTTGCCAGAAGTTAGTTTCCTGCTTTTTACATGTTACCAGCACTTCTCTGCTAAAATTGAATGTGTTTTTAAACTAATGTATTTTTACCTTAACACATGTTGGTCAGTCATTTGAATGATTTTTTTTTTCTTTCCTTCTTCTTCTTCTTTTTTTTTTTTTTTTTTTTAACTCTGCCTTGCTGAGTGAGGCCTCTTTGGATTTCAGGGCCCAGGAGAAAACCATGGAAGAAAAGATTCAGAATTTTGGCAGGGGCAAAGTAACTTTTTAAGCAATTAAAAATACCTAAGGACACTTTTTTAAAGAGAAAAAAATAGTGGTTTCAGAATAATGCTTACTGTGGAGGGCACTTTCTGTGAATCAGGTGGCCTCGATTTTGCATATAAATAAATGGCAATCCATCAGTGTCCTGCATTAACTCTTCCTGTCTGTCAGTGGAAAAAAATGCTCACAGTCTAACAGAATGGACCTTGGAGTTGCATTCTGTGACACGGGGGCCTCTGATGCTTAAATGAAGATGGAAAGGTTAGCAATAACTGGGTATCAATTAGAATTTGAGAATTCTATATGTTTACATTTTTTAATGTGCATCTTTATCCGGTGGGCTTCCCATGTGGAAACTTGCACTATAACGAATTAAGAAGAATATTGCCTTGTTATATCTCAGTCCAAGTGCTTGTACTGCGATGGCAATGGCCTCTTCTTGCAAAATACTGATTTGTGTGCCAATTTGTTTGAAATTATTTGAAGGCAGTTCTGCTTAATCTCAGAGTCCTCTTTCTTGGGTAGTTGAGATGGATTCTTCATATTTCGGGGAGGGGAGTTACCGTTAAATGAGAGAACTGTCAAAAATCAGGAAAGATTGGCCCTTGGGCTACATGGACAGTTAAGCTTAAATAATAAACTATCTTGATTGTTAAACACAAGAAGTTTAATTGGAAAACAAGATAAACATGAGCATAAGTGGGGGAGGGTGGAGTGGAAAAAGGTTTTGAATTTGATGTATTGCTGTATTCATTATCCATGAGGGGGAAATGAATAAAATGCTATTTTCCTTAAATACTTAATTATTTAATTTTGAAAGTACGCGTTAGTGATGTGGTTAAAATTATCTGAGACATGAACTCTAGCATAGTATCCTTTGTGCTTCTGCGCTATAGTAGGCTCATCTTCATTGAGGTGGTCCTTTATAACTCTGAACTTTTATAACCTTGAACTTGGCTCCTGCGGAGCCCTGGTCTTCTGAACAGTGGCCCAAGGGTTTTTGCTGCTTAAATCAGATAATGGCCTATTCACAAGGGGGAAAAAAAGAGTTAAGGGATAGAACTTCTCAGTATTAATTTTTCTTTCATAAAATTTTGTTATGCGTATGACATTTGCTGCTACCCTTCTACAGCAGCATACACGAGATGCCTGCCTAGCAGAAAATTCGTCGTTTTAATTATCTTAATTTTAATATAACAATACTTTGAGATAAACCATCAAGAAGTATCTGATGCTTGAGAACATCTATTCTAAAAGGATGATACATACTTAGAAATGAAGACTTTACAGTACATTTTCATCTAATAGGCCAATAATTTGGGGGCAGAGCTTTTGAGGTGTAAAATTTTAGCCTGATAAAGGGTTATACATTTGTTCATCGTTTTAAAACACTCTAAGGTCAATAATTTGTATAAGGCCAACTCCAACTTTGATACGATATAAAAATACTACCGTCTGTGTTAGTTAGCAACTGTTAGTTTGGGTGTAAAATCTTTTTGTTTTGCCATAAAGGCCTATTAATGAAGACTATTTTAAGTAGAGTTAGTAGCTATGGCTTACCTAGCCTGTGGTTTGTGCATGTTTGTGTAACCTGACACCAGTAATCATAGCAGACTACTCTGGTACCAGAGAGGCTTACCTTGGGCAGGTTGACTCCTCTGGGATAGTTGTACTAGTCTGGTCAGTCATGTGCCTAGGTTGGATTCCTAGAAATGGAGTTTTTACAGTTGTTTTTTCTCTTGTGGTGGGGGAAGCTTGCCACTTCACTGATTTGCATGTTGTAAGAACTTCATGTTGGTTACCATTACACATCTGACAAAATTCAGAAGCAAAAATCTTGGGCCTTTCATACCCGAAATATGCCATGCTTTTAATCAGCTTTAAGTCTGTATAATGACATACATAGTATGTTTGGAGTGTGGATTTGTGTATGTGACTATCAGTTGGCCAGCAAATGTTTGGGCATCCCCAAATGAGACTATACACTAAGTGTAGACAGGGACTGAGTCATACGTTTATAATCAAGTGTTGTTTAAAACATGTTCTCAGAATTCTTAAACTTAATTTTATTTGGTATTCCTTTCTCTATCCCAAGCCTAAAATGAGCCAAGAGAAATAACTGATGATTTTAGAAAGTACTGAGAGCATGTGTGGTTTCTGACTTCTGGGATGGCATCATTTCATACTAGTCCCAAAATTTGGCTTTTGAAATTTTCAGTTTTAAGGGGGATAACATTTTACATTTACAGTTTTTAAATTATAAGTGTTATGAATCCATATACTCAGGATATTTCTGTTGGACTTGATCCTGCATCTCATGAAGCAAGCCTGCACCTGAGTAGAAAGATCTTCGATCTTACAGACAACCCTCACCCTCCTTCAATCCGCGTAATTTTACTCAGTTTTTCTTTTTCATAAGGCATCCTTAAACTATTGTTAAGTTTATTGCTGTAAACAGTTCTCATGACTTTACAGATAGAACTGTAAACAATGTGATTTCTTGTACTCAGAGTATAGACCTAACAAAAACTAACTTTTAGATTTCCACCATTACCTAGGGTTTACCCAAAAGTTTACACCAAAGATGTAGAGACAATGTGCATTTTGCTTATGCTTAACTGTCCATTTTTTAAAACAAATATAGGCAGGTCAGGGATATATATATACACATATCATCCACGTATGATATGTATATATATCAGTGCATAAATATGAATATTAAAAGGAAAAGAAAGCAAACAAATCTAATTTTACATGAAATTAAATATCTGGGGTTAGTAGGAAAATGTAAAAAGAATAAGAGGATACCAGAGCTTAAGCTGGACCAGCCTTATTTGCAAGTGAAGGATCTGGTGCTGCTTTCAGATGTTTATTCTTTGTGTTTTTAAATTTTTTTCTTAAGCTTTAATCTTTGTTATTGTCTTAAAGTCAGCTGGTGTTTCTTGTTCATGGACTTTGGTACTTTGGTACGATGGTGCTTTGCAAGGATGTATTTATATTTAAATGGCCAACATTTGGTCAGCCCTTGTCCACTATTCACTTCCCCCTTTTTGTAAAATAAGTGCTTTAATTGTAAACTGTATAAAAATACCTTGTATAAATCCCTTTTGATTATTACAATAAGCTGAGTTGTAACAAATGAAATGTTGATTTTTATAATAAAACAGTGGAAAATAAAAGTGTCATTTCTTTTCAACAAGAAATTAAAATAGCTGATTGTTCATTGCTGTGACTTGAGTCTCAGAGGCAACAAAACCACTTTCATTGTTTGTACTTCAAATAAAATACAACCTTGGAAGAGAGGTTTGCGCATGGTTCAGTGCTGACCATACCTGTGATTGGGAACAGAGAATACGGGAAGCATTTTGTGCTTCCTGCTCTTGTTTTCAGTATACTCCTGGAAGGAGCCCCGCTGGAGACTGAACCTCCCCCTCTCGAAATTAGCTTTAAAAATGAATGTTGCATGTCCTGACACAGAGCCCACTATGACACGACGATACTGAAGGAGCAACAGAATATACCCCCTCAAAGTACACCACAGTGTGTTCTTTAAAAACAGCAAACACAGGAGGTTTTCTCTGATTTCCCGTTACCTGTCTGAAGACCAATCCTCCAAAAGGAACACAGTTTTATAAATCTTAAATCCCCTCCCTGGGAGCTTGATTAACCAGGGAAAATCGATTTGTATCACTAGAGAGATGACTAGAAAAAGTAGACACACTTCGTCCCAACTATCACACCTCCCACCTGTTCTTCTAAGGACTCACTCATCCCTCCTAAAATCACTTCCTGCTTTTCCCTAGAGCCAACATCTTCCTCTCCTTTTCTTATATAGTATTTAAGCCTGAATTCTAAGCCATCTAGGGGAGTTTCTCACTTTCCCCTGGGTATCTGCCACGTATGTTACACATGTTAATTTCTGTCGTTTTGTTCATCTTTTTTATTACAAGGGTCTCAGCTAAGAACAGAAAGGTAGACAAAGTTATTTTTCTCTCCTACAACACTTAACATGAGAGTGGATAGAAAAACCAATGAGAACTCAAAGCTACTAGACCCCTGCTTGTGTCTAAGTTTGCTGGTTTGATGGGAAGAGAGGAACGTTTTATTATCTGGCATTAGTAATGTAAGATTTAATAGATGGAGGCAGAGATGGGAGGAAAGAAAGAGACCAAGTTATGGAGCCAAGAAAGCCTTTATTGGGATCTGCGATTCCCCAGGCGAGGTCCCATGACCCCGGGAGTGGGGAGTCAGGGAAGTCCCCCCTGATAGGTGATGGGTGGAGGGTTTTATGGATGAAGGGGTTCTGGGTTTGATCTTGGGAGGGCAGATTATCAAATGTGAGGGCATTTCAGGGACGAGGCAGGATGGAATAGGTTGCCTCCTCTGTCAGGGTGATGGGAAGCTGGAGCTTCATGATTGGCTGTTTTCAAACTGGCGCGGGCACCTTCCAGGTCTGCAGGTAAGGGGCAGGGGTCATTTGTGCACGTGTTCTCCTCCAGCCCCCAGAGAAATGGCCGCTTGGTCGCCACCCTAAGGTGACTCTTACAAGTAAAGCTCAAACATCAGTGCATTAAGTGGAACAAATGTTGGTGTAAAGTCTTCTCTCAGCTTACCTTGACTTCTTTGCTGACCCCTCCCATTCTTTTCTTGGGAAAATAAAAATTGCAAATCACCCTGTTTCCAGTGGAGTCCAAGAAAGAAAACGCAGAACCACAGTTGCTTTGCCTGATTTAAAGGTAGACTCAAGAGTGGGAAGGACAGTGCAGGTTGTTTTGGACTCTACTCTGGTAGGTTCTCTGCTAAGTAATACATACAGTCTTTTATTTTGCTTTGTGTACATACAGTTGCAGTATTTGCAAATTTAAATGAAAGGATGACTTGCTCTATCAGGACATGATACCCCAAATTATGACACCTTAGCATAGTAAGAATTTTGAGCTGAAGGAATTTGAGAAATGGCAGGTGCAGAAGAACTCTCTACCTTCCCCTCAAACAAGTCATAGACCTTAATGTGAGAAGTGCCCTCCCTGTGTCAGAGGAAAGGGGCATTCTTATCTCAGAAGACAAAGGGATGCAGAAGACGAACCCGAACAAACAGGCCTCTGTAAGTTTGCCCCCATTTATTACACATAGCTCATACTCTGTTCTCTCTTGTCTTCCCACGACTTTCCAGTTCTCATCAAACCTAGCATAAAACACAGGTTTAACCATTTCTTTGGGTCTTCATTTCTTTATGAGGGCTCCTGAGTCACTTAAAACATAAATACATTTGTATGCTTTTCTCTTATTAATCTCTTATGTTACAGGAATTCAACTCAAGAACTTAGAAAATACTTTCCTTTCTTATGATGTGCTCTGATATCTGGTTCCATTTATTTGTACCACCATGCAGCCTCCATACCACCACCACCTGGCTCCACCCCCGGAAATTCTCTACCCAAGATTTGCATTTGTAAGTGCACTTTTAATCGCAATATAAAGCCAGTCTTTCCCAACTAAGAGGCTAAAAATGAAAAATTATTTTGCTAAGATATGTCCAGCATTTACTGTGCACCAAGTACCAAATAGCCCCCCACTTTTCCCCCTCAAAATAATCAACTGATTAATACCTAAGCTTGACAGGAAATGTCCAGTTTGAGTATGAGAAACACCAATGTAAAATTTTGATCACTTGGCAGTGGGTGGAGGGAAAAGGACACTAAATTGAGATTGAGATTCTAATCTTTGTTCCATTTTAATTAACTGCCAAGGCATGTCTGAGCTCATTTAATCTCTCAGTGTTTGGCAGTATTAGACTCGAATAGAGTTTTCCCAAGTTCTTGGGAAGGACTTGGGAAGGGTTAGGGGATTGTTTTATGCAGTGCTTGATTCGCATGACCAGGTATTTAAGAACTCAGTGTAGATCTGGAGCTATTTATATTTTCTATATGTCAATTTTTGTCATTTATGTCTTTTAAGGAATTTGTCCATTTCCTCTAAGTTGTCAGTTTATTGGCATAAACTGTGTCTCTTATCCTTTCAGTGCCTGTGTACATTTCTGAAATGGTAATCTGTGTCTTGGTCAGTCAGACTTAAGGTGTATCAATATTATTGATCTTTTGAAAAAAAAAATCAGCTCTGGGGTGCCTGGTTGGTTCAGTCGGTAAAATGTCCCACTCTTGATTTTGGCTCAGGTCATGATCTCACAGTTTGTGAGACTGAGCCCTGTGTCTCTGGGTTGTGTGCTGGGCATCGAGCCTACTCTCTGTCCCTCTCCTGCTTGTACTCTCTCCAAAACATAATAACAATTCTTAAAAAACCAGCTCTTGTTCTAAAATTCTGTTGTATGTTCATTTTCTGTTTCATTGTTGTCTGCTCATTATTTCCTTCCCTTAACTTATTTGGATTAAATTTCCTGGTTGCTTAACATGAAAGCTTAAGTCACTGATTTTAGGTATTTTTTTCAGATTAAAATATTTAAAGCTGTATATTTCTCTTTATGCATACTTTAGCTGCATCCCACAAATGTTGATATTTTCATTATTATTCAGTTCAAAACACTTTCTAATTTCACTTGTAAGTTCTTTGAACCATGGATTACATAAAAGTAATTTATGTAATTGTTTAATTTCTAAATACTTGGAGAATTTCCAGATAGCATTTTGTGTTTTTAGATTTAATTCCATATGATCATAGGTCCTCTGTATGAGTTTAATCCTTTAGAATTTATTGAGACTTGTTTTGCAGGCCAGACTATGGTCTATCATAGTGAATGTTTGTTGTTGTTTTTTAAATAGTTTATTGTCAAATTGGTTTCCATACAACACCCAGTGCTCTTCCCCATATACTGAATTGAATGTTTTATAGGCATTTGAGTAGTAGTAAAATCACAGGTCCAAGATGGAATCACCTACACTAGGCCACATCAACAAACTGGGGTGTAATGCTTAACCTAATTGTAGTTTCAACCTCCCCCAGAAACGTAGTCTTAACCTGTCAGGAATTTTCTGGTCAGCACCAATAAGGCAATCTGTTATATGGGCCCTCTGCATTCCCCAAAGGAAGATGAGGTGATCCGCCAAATAAAATCCTCTTGTTCCCCAAAGGACAGTGACTTCACCTGAAAGAATCCTTTTTCCTGTTTATGATTTCCTTGTCCTGCCTTTAAAAACCTTTCCTTTTCTGTAGCCCTTTGGAGCTCCCCTCTACTTGCTACAGGGGATGCTGCCAATTCATGGATTGATCAATAAAGCCAATTAGATCTTTAAAATGCACTTGGTTGGGGCACTTGGGTGGCTCAGTCGGTTGGGCCTCCGACTTCAGCTCAGGTCATGATCTTGAGTTCATGGGTTTGAGCCCTGAGTTGGGCTCTGTGCTGACAGCTCAGAGCCTGGAGCCTGCTTCAGATTCTGTGTCTCCCCATTTCTCTGCCCCTCCCCCTCTCATGCTCTGTCTCTCTCTGTCTCAAAAATAAATAAAACATTTAAAAAAAAAGGCAACAGGTGATCATAAAAATAAATAAAATGTACTTGGTTGAATTTTTGTTATTTAACTGTAGTATTCTGCAGTTGTTGGATACAGTGTTCAGTCATGGTCAGTTAGATAAGTTTGGTTTATACTGTCGTGAAGTCTTCTGTATCTTTGCTGATTTTCTATTCAGTTGTTATCAGTTACTGGGAGAAAAGTGTGGAAATCAACTTTAATTGTGGATTTGTCTACTTTCCCTTTTAGTTTTGTCAATTTTTGCTTCGAGCTCTGCATAATATAGGATTGTTGTCAATAATTCACCTTTTTATCATTATTTAATATCCCTCTGCTGTCATATTCCTTGACTTGAAGTCCACTTTGATACTAATATACCCATTCCAGCTTTCTTACTAGTTTTGCATTTATTTTTCTATTTTTTTTACTTTTAACCTATCTCTCTTTCATGTTTAGACATGAAATATATAGTTGGGTCTTCATTTTTATCAATTCAATACTATTTCTGCATTTTAACTGCAGTATTTAGCCATTTCCATTTAATACAAATTATTGCCATGATTGGATTTATCTACCATTTTGGTATTTTCTCTTTGTCCCAACTGTTCCTCCTTTTAACTCTTCTTCGGCTGTGTTTTGAAGTAAGTATCTTTCAGGAGTGCATTTTTATTTCCACTATTGACTTATTAGCTATGCTCATATGTAGTCGTTTCTGTAAGATTTGCTGTAGTCTACTTGAAATAATACACTTTGCATGTAATATGAAAACCTTACAACAGTCTGTTGGATTTTTCCCTTCTAGTCTTTTGTGTTTTATTGTCATACATGTTCTGCATGTTATGTCATGATACATTGCTTTAATCAAAGCAAAAATATTTTTATTTACCTGCATATTATTATTTAATGCTCTTTATTCCTTTTTATAGATCTGGGTTTCTAATATAGTTTTCCTTCAGGCTGAAGAAATTTCCTTTGACATATCTTACAGTGTTGATCTATTAATGACAAATTGTACCTTTGATTGTCTGAAATGTTTCTATTTTGTCTTCACTTAAAAAAAATTATGACAGCTTTATTGAGGTATAATTGACATACAAAAACTGCATGGGTTTGAAGTATGCAGTAATTAATTTTGTGTTGTATATACCCACAAAATAGTAAGACAAGGTAATCAACAGGTCTGTCACCCCAAAATGCTCATGCCCCCCTGTAATTCCTTCTTTCCCTCCCTCCATTCCAGGCAACCTGTTTTCTGTCACAATAAATTAATTGCATTTTTTATAATTTTATATAAATATATAGTCTGTGCTTTTTTTTGGTTTTGGTTGAGCTTCTTTCACTTAGAGATTTCACTTAGAGACATAACCATGTTACAGCATATATTAATAGTTAACATATATACATATATATACACATACACACCACAATTTGTTTATCCATTCATCTGTTGATGGGCGTTTGGGTTGTTTTCCATTTAGGGCTTTCACAAATATAGTTACTATATCTGGTACAAGTTTTAGACCAATTCATTTCTTTTGAATAAATTCCAAAGAGTGAAATGGTTGGGTCATCTGGTAGATGTTTAACTTTTAAAGGCACTGTGGAAGGGAAGGAAAAATAAGTTACAGAGAGGGAGGCAAACCATAAGAGACTCCTAAATACAGAGAACAAACTGAGGGTTGATGGGGATGGAGGTCTGGGGGTGGGGGGAATGGGAGATGGGCATTGAGGAGGGCACTTGCTCGGATGAGCACTGGGTGTTGTATGTAAGTGATAAATCATGGGAATCTACTCCTGAAGCCAAGACTACACTGTATATTAGCTAACTTGACAATAAATAAAATAAAATAAAAGCCAGAGAAAGAGATGCAATCCTATACTTCCTAAAAAGAAAAAAAAAAAGAAACTGCTAAATTGTTTTCCATTTTGGAAATGTAAAGGTTTGCATTCTAATTTTTAAATGTTTTATTATTTTGAGAGAGAGAGAGAGCATGTATGCGAGTGGGGAGGAGGAACAGAGAGAGAGGAAAGAGATAATCCTAAGCAGGCTACCTGTTATCCATGCCAGGCTCCATCTCATGAACTGTAAGATCATGACCTGAACTGAGATCAAGAGTCAGAGGCTTAATCCACTGAGCCACCCAGGTGCCCCTATATTCTATTTTTCTCCAGTGAGCTTTGGTAGTTTGTCTTTTAAGAAAATTGTCCATTGCATCTAAGTTGTTGCATTTTGGCATATGATATTCTCTTACTCTTTTAATACCTGTGGAACCTATAGTGATGTTCCCTCTTTTTATTTCTATTATTGGTAATTTGTGCCTTTTCTCCTGATCAGTCAGGCTAGAGATTTTATTGATCTGTTCAACAAACCATCTTTTGGCTTCATTACTTTTACACTGTTTTTCTGCTTTCTATTTCTTTGATTCTCTTTATTTCCTTTCTTTTTTATAATTAAAAATTTTTTTTTATAATTTAAAAGAGAGAGTGTGTGTGCACGTGTGACCTGGGGAGGGGCAGAGAGAGGAGAGAGAGGATCTTAAGCAAGCTCCACACTCATGACAATGAGGTCATGACCTGAGCCAAAAGTAAGTGTTGGATGCTCAACTGACTATTGAGCCACCCAGATATTCCCCTCTTTATTTCCTTTCTTATGCCTACTCTGCATTTGCTTTTTCTAGTTTAAGGTATAAGCTGAAGTCAGCAATTAATGACCATTCCTTTTAATATAGATGTTCAGTGCTATAAATTTCCCCCCAAGTACTACTTTAGTGGCCCTCATAAAGTCTGGTATACTTTGCTTTCATTGTAAGCTCAAATTCATTTCTTCACTCCATGGGTGATTTAGACCTGGGTTATTTCGTTTTCAAACATTGGAGGGGTTTTCTGGATATCTTTCTGTTACTGATTAATAACTTAATTCCACTATGATCAGCAAACATACTTTGTAGGATATGAATCCTTTTAAATTTACTGACATTTGTTTTATTTATTTATTTTTCTACTATTGTTGGTTTGAATGCTCTATGATGTCATGTCAGTCATGGGTTAGCAGCATTGAAGGCTACAGTGTCCTTACTGAATATCTGTCTACTTATTCAATCAGTTATTGAGGATGCACTGAAATCTCCATGATTGTGAACTAGTAAGTCTGTGCTCCTTGCAATTCTTTTTTTGCTTTGTGTACTTTGAAGCTGTTATTAGATTGTGACACTGTGATTGATAATAAGAAATATAAATGTTTGGTTTTTGTGCCTACTCCTCCTGGCACAGAACTAAGGAAACCCTTAGAATTTCCTAGTTGATGAGGGGCACCTGGTGGCTCAGTCAGTTAAGCATCCAGCTTTGGCTCAGGTCACGATCTCATGGTTCATGGGTTCAAGCCCTGTGTTGGACTCTATGCCAACAGCTCAGACCCTGGAGCCTGCTTCGGATTCTGTGTCTCCCTTCCTCTCTCTCTCTCTCTCTCTCTCTCTCTCTCTCTCTCTCTCTTTCTCACTCTCTGCCCAATCCCCACCAAAATAAACATTAAAAAAAAATAGAATTTCCTAAGTGATGAGAGCCTTGAAGGTGTTTATTGTTATGTTAATGAGTCAACTTTTGGAAAGTCCGTAGGTAACCTATAGATGACTTGTCAAGGAAACCAGTCTTGTTCTTAGAGGGGTAGAACTTTTAGTCCCATCCCCTGACTTCTGAGGAGGGGAGAGGCCTGGGGACTGAATCAATTGCCAACAGCTGATGATATAATTAGTCACGTCGATGTAATGAGGCCTCCATAAAAACCCAAAAGGATGGGATTGGGAGAGTTTCCGGGTCGGTGAACGCATGCAGGTGCTGGGACAGGGGCTCAGAGATCATGGAAGCTGTGTGCTCCTCTCCACACCTTGCCTTATGCATTTCTTCCATCTGGCTGTTCCTGAGTTACATCCTTTTATAGTAAAGGAATCTAGTAAGTAAAATGTTGCCCTGAGTTCTGTGAGCTGTTCTAACAAATTAATTGAGCCCAAGGAGGAGGTCATGGTAACTTCTGATTTATAGCCTATTGGTCAGAAGCCTAGGTGATGTCTGAAGTCTGTGTTGAGGGCAGCCAGCCTCATGGAACTGAACACTTAACCTGTGGGATTTGACATTATCCCTGGGTAGATAGTTGAATTGAGCTGAATTGTAGGATAACCCACTGGTGTCAAGAATTCTTGGTTGTGTGGACAAAAACATACACTGGAAGATGCATAAACCTTAGAATTGTTATGTCCTCATGATGAATTGACCCCTTTATTATTATTGACAATTAACAATTCTAATAATCTTTGCTCAGAAATCTACTTGACTGATGTTAATATAGCCACTCAATCTTTCTTCTGATTAGTGTTATCACAGTACTTTTTCCCCCCATCCTTTTATGTTTAATGTAATCGTGTCTTTATATTTAAAGTGGATTTTTGTAGTCTGCATATAGCTAGGTCTGGCTTTTAAAATCTAATCCAATAATCTCTGCCTTTTAATTGGAACGTTTAGACCATTTTTATTTAACACAATTATTGATATGGTTTGATTTAATATACCAACCTATTTATTTTCTTTTTGCTTCTCTGTCCATTGTCCTCTTTTTCCTCCTTTTCTGCTTTATCTTTGGATTATTTTTTATGATCCCATTTTATCACCTTTGTTGCTTTAATAGTTATAAATCTTTGTGACTGTGTATGTATGTATGTGTTTCAGCTCTAAGCTGTCAGCACAGAGCCCAATGTGGGGCTTGAACTTGTGAACCATGAGATCATGACTTGAGCCAAAGTTGGACCCTTTACCAACCGAACCACCCAGACACCCCTGATTATTTAGATTTATAGTATAAATTTTTAATTTACCAGTCTACTTTCAAGTGAAATTATACACTTCATGTATAGTTTGGAAACTTACAATTATATTTCCATCTGTCTCTTCCCAGCCTCTGTACTATTTTTGTCATATATTTTATTCTACATATGTTATAAACCCCATAATATATTATTATTTTTCCCTTAAATGATCTATTATACTTTAAGGAGATTTAAATAAGAAAAAGAGTCTTATATTTACATATTTATCATTTACAATGCTCTTTATTTTCTATAGATAAGATTTTTGGTATAATTTTCCTGCTGCCTACAGGTCTTCCTTTAGTATTTTTATAATTCAGTTCAGCTAGTGTGGAGGTTTTCACTTTTGTACATCTCAAAAAGTAGTTCACCTTCTTTTTTTAAACATCATTGGGTATAGAATTCTGTGTTGACAGTTTTTTCCTTTGATGTTTTAAAGATGCTACTCTACTTCTGTCTTGTATTGTTTCCCAAGAAAAGTTTGCTGTCATTTTTATTTGTTTTTTTTTTTCCTGTATGTAATGTGCCTTTTTCCTCTGGCTACTTAAATTTTTTTCTTTATCACTGGTTTTGAGCAATTCGTAATGTGCCTTAAGATGTGTAGGTTTCTACATGTTTTGTGTGTATGTTTGTGTGTCAGTGTGTGTGCTTGGCATTCACTGACTTTCTTGGCTCTGTGGGTTTATAGTTTTCATCAAATTTGGAAAACCTTCACACCAGATACACATATATTATTGCCAGTAGAAGTCATCCCACAATTCACTGTTGCTCTGTTAATGTTTTCTCTCTAGTCTTATTTCTGTGTTTTATTTAGATCCATTGCTGTATCCTTAAGTTAACTTATCTATTCTTTTACAATGACTGCTTGCTGTTAATTGGTGTATTTTCCAATCTGAGTTATAGTTTTCTTCTGACTTGAGACATATGTATAACTTCGTGTTGATCCTCACATGCTCAGTCTTTCCTCCAGCATATTGAATATGTGCAATACAGTAGTTTTAATGTCCTTATTTAATCATTGTATCAGCTGTATCATTTCTGGGGTGGTTTTTCTTTATTTTTATTCTCACTATGGGTCTCATTTTCCTGCTTCTGTCCATACCTTATAATGTTTTTATTGGGTGCCAGGCATTGTGAATGTGAACTCGTGGGTATTGGATATTTTTCTCATCCTCTGAAGGTTTGGGAGCTTTGTTCTAGAACCCAGATAAATTACATGATAGCACCTTAATCCTGTTAGTTCTTGCTCTTCATCTCTGTTGGACAGAACCAGAAGTATGTTTAGTCTACAGCTTATATTTTCCCACTACTGAGGCAAAATTCTGAGTATTCTACCTATTGCCATGCAAATTTGGAGGTATTCCCATTCTGGCTGGGGGAAATAGGCCCTTCTCCCAGCCCTGCATGAACTTTGGAGAGGGCTCCCCTCAATATTTTCAGGGGGTTCTTTCCCAAGCCTTGGATAACTTCTTCATATGCATGTGCCGATTAGTATTCATCAGCAATACTTCAATGGCATTGAAGAGATCTGCCTGCACATCTCTGAAGCCTTGTGTGCCATTCTGTTCTCTTTGTTATTCGCCCTGCAAACTCGAGTTCCCTGGCCTTCCTGGCATCCTAGGCTCTATCTCCTCTACTCAAGGAGATTACAGATCCCTATACTGTTCCCCTCCTTCCAGCATAGCCTGGAAACCCTACCTGCAGCACTCGCGGGCAGTCACAGGGCTCACTCTGTTTCTCATCTCTCAGGGACTAGTCCTTCATTACCTGATGCACAATACCTTGAAAACTGAAAACTATCCTTTCATATAGTTTGTCTTTTTTTTTTTTTTCAGTTGTTTTAAGCAGGAGTTTAAACTCGGTTGCTATTACTTCATCTTGGCTGGAAGCTGCAGATGACATTGGAACATTTGAAGAGTTTGTTAAAACTACACATATCTTGGACCATACTCCAATCTCCTTGATTTACCAGTTATAGCAGTGAGGCTAAGGTATATGATTTTGCAATTGTATGTTAAAAGTATGCCAGGCATTAGATAGACAAAGTTAAATTAGACATCCTACTTGTCTACAAAAGCATTTTTGTTTACAAAAGCATTTATAATCCAGTGCAAAAGATTAGTTCTTATGGCATAATGTATAGTATAATGTCTATAAACAGTATACTGTGGAGAAGGTATCTAATGGTAGCCCTGTGGCAGCCAAAGGAGGGTTAGCAAATGCTTCCTGGAAAAATGAAGGAGTGACTTTGGAAAGATGGGCTGGAGTTAATTGAATTAGTGGAAATAAGAGGAAAGGGGACCAGGAGGCAAAGACACACTGAGGGGAGAAAATATTGTTATAAAGGCTCAGAGGCACAAGGTTGCAAATACATAATGTGGAATGGTTGGATCAAAGTGGGAGAAGAGGGGATCTCTACTGTCTCCATCCACAAAAGGAAACTCCTTTATCCCTGATGCCTTTATCCTTATCCTTTATGACTTTCTGTATGGGGGCAGGAAGTAAAAGGGAATATATTTTTTCCCACTGTTACCTGATTTACATTCTTTATTTACCCTTTCCCACAGCTCCAGGTTTGATTCAGCATTCACCATTTATCAACAGTGGTATCAGGGTTTACTAATCATTGGTTCTTCCTCTTTCATGCACTGTCAAGTTACTGTTTATTTCTCAGATTGTCACACTTTACAGATCAAACATAGACTTCCCCTCATCAGGGCCTATCATGTGTTTTTCTTACAGATTAATTCCACAAGGAGACCCAAACAATTGCAATCCAAATACTGTCTAACATTAGTTATCTTTTTTGTGTACTTAGATTAAAAAGCACAAGAATGCCTTTAAATAATTATCTCCCTAGAGTTTTTACAGTCTTTCAAGTGAACAAGTCAGAAAAGTATAGGGAAACAATTATACAAAAGCCACATCACAAGAGTTGGACAAATAATTTGGCAACATTTGATTGTAACTCACTCAAAATTCTTTTGGCTTTTGTGGCCAAGGTAAATAGAAGGAGTGGGGGTAAAAAGACTTGTATAATGGATATTTGTCACTATAAATGGGGACTGCCCACATTTGAGCCCTCCTCCTCTATTTAGGGAATCCCTACCTTATGTAACTTAAATATGGCAAACAGAGTCTTCCTTCCATAAGGAACTGAAAATGTCGAACAAGCCCACTATCCTAGCTCTTGACAGTTGGAGCACAGGCACATGATCTGGGGTCAGCTAACCAAAATAATCCACCTGGAATTTTTACCTTGGAGACAGTGAGGCAAGATTGGGATGACTCTTCCTGGCAGGGAGAAGAGATGGGAGTGGGGGTAGCAGTTTCATTTTTCAGCAGCAGCGGGGCCAGCAGTGGCTCACAATTTCTGGTTCAGTGGTGGAGACTGAGACATCCATGTTCTGTGACGACACCAGACCAAAGTGTGATTTTTGACTGTGATTCTGGCTACATAGGCTTCCTTTTAGTCTTGTCACATCCAATTCTGGGAGAATAACTCATTTTAATTAAGATGGGTAGAGTAGTGATATTAGAGAGGTCCATTTTCCCTTGAAGTTGGAAGTATGTCTGATTAACTCATTTATTTGTTCACCAAAGGTTTATTAAACACCTGGTTTACATCAGGCTACATGCTGGGTGCTATAGGTCCAGAAATTTGTAAGACTGTAATTTGATAGTATTTATAAAATGATTGATTCAATAATTATTGTTTCTTAAACAATTGTGAAACATATTTCACTTACTATAAAACCTCATTCTGAACAGGAATTTCAGGAAAACAATCAATGACTGCTCTGAGAGGAGAGGAAATTTTCATTTTGGCTGAGAACAGCACATAATATTAAACATAAGTGACCACTCAGCACTAAATCCCAAGCACTGTTGTGAGCATTTTTTATAAACTAACTCATTCGATCTTCATGGACATCTTAGTACTATTACTTTTTACTTGTTTTAACCATAAGATACTCTTTAAAAAAATTTTTTTAATGTTTATTTTTGAGAGAGAGAGGGAGACACAGAATCTGAAGCAGGCTCTGGGCTCTGAGCTGTCAGCACAGAGCCCAACGCAGGGCTCAGACCCACTAACCATGAGATCATGACCTGATCCAAAATCGGATGCTTAATCTACTGAGCCACTCAGGCGCCCCCATAAGATGCTCCTTTAACATGATAACCACAAAAAAATAACAAAGTTTCCGAGTCCTTGAGAAATAGAGGTGGGGTCTCTGAGATTGCTGAGGGAGGTAGAAGTAATTATTTTCTGTCAAATGGAAGTTTTTCAAACTGCCAAAGCATTTTTCTAGAAAAGTGAGTCAAAGGCAGACATGGTAGTATCTCCCCCAAACTAGTGGATATAGTGGTAACTCCACAGTCTCTTTGAACTCTGTCTACCAACATGAATAGCAACGTCTTCCTAAAGATAGACTTGAAACAAGTCATTATTAGACCATCCCAAGTGTAGTTTAAAAAGAAATGGTACTAGAAAACCAAAGAGTAAACACATGCACAATTTATCATTTCACCCTCATGAGATCAGCAAATATCTGTAACAGAATTTCCCTAAAGCAGCCCACAGAGGCAAGATGACTGTTTCTGTTCTGAACATCTGAAAGGAAAATTACCACTTGTCTTCCTAGTCTTCCTCCAACACTCACTGGAGGACCTGAAAACCATGGATGTTACCGGCCACACTACTACATTCTATGAGCTACAGACGGGCAAGGCCTCTCCCCTCAGGCCTCTGGATTCCTAGGAACAATGACTCTGAAAACTTCAGTGCTCCCTCTGCCTTGTACATGTTTATTTCCTCCCATAGTCTATGCTGCGACCAATGTAGACAGGATCCTAGTTGAATAATGAGTATTCCAGATTACAAATCTTCTGATGTTTCAGTCTACTTCCTCATGTGATATTCCAAGTACATTTTCCTAGAGGGGAAAAAGAGAAAGAGATTCATAAAATTCCAAGTTTGAGTCACTGTTGAACTGAAAACATATACCTGTTAACTCTGCTCTCTTATCCCAGGCATGACCTGGGTTTTGGAGACTATGTTAGGGTTGGGAGAAGGTTTGGAAAGATGACCAGCATCCTTAGTATTCCTGAAAGGAAAACATAAGTGAAAGACTTAGGTTACACATCCAGGGCTGATGGACTAGATGGGAAAAGGCTTTGATGCTGTATTTAAAACTCAAAAAAGTAAAAAAATTCAAAAGAGTAGATATTGGAAGGTTGAAGACTATGGAGGTCACTATGGAGGTCTCCTTGCAAAGCTCTTTGAAATGGATGTTGTATGACCAGACAGTAACTATTTGAATAGTCCTTTACAATGAGGAAAATGGCCAAGCGGTGAATTAAAATCTCATGAGAACTAGTTTAGCATGCTTTTTATTTTTTAAAAGTTTATTTATTTTTGAGAGACAGAGTATGCACATGTGGGGGAGCAGCAGAGGGAAAGAGAGAGACAGAGAGAGATTCCCAAGCATGGAGCCCAATGTGGGGGTTGAACCCAGGAAATGTGAGATCATGACCTGAGCTGAAACAAAGAACCCACTGAGCTATCCAGGTGCCCCTAACATGCTTTTTAGATACAGTTGCTATTCATTCATTTGATTGATTGATTATGCTAGGAGTATTGGCTGAACATCTATGATGTATGTAGAAAGAATGGGAGTGCTGAGTGACAAAGAAGCATAAAATACATAAACCTCCCCTTGGATTTGCAATTTACTTGGGAAGGTTAGATGTACTTGCATGAAACGCAAAATAGCTGGGAACCCTGGAAAACTGGCGCATAGGACTCATTTTCCTCCTTCCATACCACTATAAGGACACCCTGGAGCACCACCAAAATACCAGGGGCCAATGGAAGTCCCTAGAGGCTTGCCGCCCAGTTTCATCTTTCTTTCTTGTGCATGGAGACTGAGCACAGATGTCCACATCTCCTTCATGCTTTCATAGCTCATATCAACTCATAAATCTTCTTTTATCAACATCCTCCTTCTTTATTTTTTTGCAACTCCTCTTTTTGCATTGGAAAAATTATTGTCTTCTCTCTCATTCTTTTTTCCCCCCCTCCCAATTTCCAGCCACATGCTCCAAATTAAACCTAACTGTGGCCAAGACTTAAAATTCAGATTTATGATGACCTGGAAAAGTAAACTAATAAATTGCAAATGATAAGGAACAATGCCATAAAATTCTGAAGACTTTGAAAATTCCCTTTATTATTTCTACCCAAAACCCATCGATCTTCTCTAATTAGAATTGTTTTTCTCTCTAGCACCAGCAGCCAAATTAAAAAATAAGTAAATAAAAATGTATTATTTTTTCTTTTGTCTTCTTATTTGCTTGCTAGAATTAGAACCACCATTTTTTCACAACACCCACTAGAATTAGATCCACCATTTTTTCACACAGATTTGTTGAAATATATCATAGAATTCATCCTTTTAAAATATATAATTCAGTGCCATGTAGTATATTCATAGAATTGTGCAACAATCTCGTTTGTCTGATTTTAGAACATTTCATCACACAAAAGGAAACTCCTTACCCATTAGCAGTCACTCCCCATTCTCTCTCTTCTCCTCTAATCTGCCTCTGCAAATTTGCCTGTTCTGGACATTTCATGAAAATAGAATCATACAACATATGGCCCTTCTCTTTAACTTCGTTCACTTAGCATAATGTTTCAAGATTCATGCATCTGTTCCATTCCTTTTTATCGCTAAATAATATTCCACTGCAATGGACATACCATATTCGGGTGTGCTATTCACCATTCATAACTGATGAAAATTTGAGTTGTTTCCACTTTGGGGCTATTATGCATAATGAATGTTGTGATGATCATTCATGTACAAGTTTTTTTTTTAATGTTTTTTATTTATTTTTAAGAGATAGAGACAGCGTGAGCAGGGGAGGGTCAGAGAGAGGGAGACACAGAATCTGAAGCAGGCTCCATGTTCTGAGCTAGCTGTCAGCACAGAGCCTGATGTGGGGCTCAAACCCACATACTGTGAGATCATGACCTGAGCTGAAGCCCGACGCCCAACTGACTGAGCCACCCAGGCGCCCCTCATGTACAAGTTTTTATGTGAACATTTGTTATCAATTTTCTTGGGGAAATATAAAAGAGTGGAATTGGTAACTTTATGTTTTAATATTTTGGGGGAATTGCCAAATTGTTTCCAAAGGGAAAGTTTTAGAACTCAACCAGTAATGTATGAGGGTTCAACTCTCTCCATGTCTTCACCAATATTTGTCTTTTTTATTTTAGCCATGCTAGTGGGTGTGAAATATCTTGCTGTGGTTTTGATTTGCATTCCCCTAATGTTGACATAAAGATGGCAAGCAAGGATGTTTTAATTGCTTATCGACCATTTGTATATCTTCTTTGGAGAAATGTGTGTTCAAAATTGGCTTTTGTCTTTTTATTGTTGAGTTGTAGGAGTTTATTACATATTCTGAATACAAGTTCCTTTTCAGATATATGATTTGAACATATTTTGTTCTATTCTGTGTGTTCTCTTTTCAATTTTTTTGGTAATGTTCTTTGAAACAGAAAAAAATTACTTATTTTTTAATTTTTAAAAAAAGATTTTTATTTGTTAAATAATCTCTACACCCAACGTGGGACTCAAACTCACAACCCTAAGATCAAGAGTGATATGCTCCACCGACGGAACCAGCCAGGCATCCCTGAATCAGAAAAATTTTTAATTTGATGAAGTCCCATTTAATTTTTCTTTTGTTGTTTGTGCTTTTGGTGTAGACTATTTTTTATAGAAGACTTTTGGCATTTCAACTGCATTAACTAACTAAATAGACTTTTGAGAACTGGCCTGTGGGCCCAGTTGATAATTACAATCTTTTTGGATAAATCTATTAACAAGCCCAACAAGGATGATTCTTTCCTGTATTTAATTATCATGCAGATATGAAATGTTGTAAGAAGTCAGAGGCTGGTGAGGCCCTTTAAGCTAGAGTGGTCAGGAAAGGCTCTGGGGCAGAGGAGGGGCCTAAGGAGGTCCTGGAAGAAAGAACAGTTAAAGCCAAAATAACATCAAGACAGCTCCCCTCCTTTTAACACGAGTCAAGGCAGCAAGAGTTGAGAACCTTAAGAGCCGCCCCCCCCTTTCAGATCAGCACTGATGGCCGCCGTGGCCAGCGCAGGCGTGGAGAGCAGAGCACCAGGTAAGCTTCACAGGCCACCACAGCACGCACATCAGTCCCTTGGCAAGATCAACCCTATGTTCCTTCCGGAAACCAAGAGACCAGGGCTGGATGCCTCTGGGACACACTGACCATGTGTGGGGCAGACTCAACCCAGCTACCCTGCTCCCTTCTAGTGGAAAGGAGACTAAAGATAATGTGGGACAAAGACCAGTGCTTCCAAGAAGGTTTTGAACAAACAAACAAACAAGTGCCCTAAACCTACTGATATTCGGGCTAAACTATGGGCTAAAGCATTCTGAAAAGGTTAACCTTATGAGTCCGTCTGCGTATAGCAGCTTTGAGGAAATCTCAAGGAATGAGGAGAAAGTCATGGGGGTGAAAATGTCTGTCTCGCCTGACAGCAGGTAGTTAAAAGCAGATACGACTTTGGGGCGCCTGGCTGGCTCCGCGGGGAAGAGCATGTGACTCTTGATCTCGGGATTGTGAGTTCAGCCCCACATGGGGCGCAGAGATGGCTTAAAAAAAATACATTTTATTTAAAACTAAACAAAAAGATACAGATTTAATGGTTTGCTTTTTGGTTTGTATCAAAATGACCCTGTCAAAAGGGTTGGGTTCAAGCCGCAATGACAAAATATCATGAACGCTGTGTCTCTCTGCCTGTCAGCAGCTAAGAGAACAAGGAACGGTTTGCCTCTCCTTGTCTCACTGCCAAACTTCTGTTGCCTGCAAAATTTGTGAAAACAGAAATTATATCTAAACATTTTATATCTTGACATCTCTTCATTTCCTGTTATATCTGACCAGTACCCCCTTGGTACCCTTTGAGAGCCTAGTAAATATTTATTGATGATGGAGATAATCACTAAAAATAGGTTCCCATCACTGGGATATATCTCTTGCCACTTGACTGTTCTAAATCCATGAGAACTGCCTCAAAGATGTGTTCCCTTCACTTAAAAAAAAAAAAATGAAAAAAAAAAAACCCCACAACCTTCTATTCCATCTCCTTTGAATTCTGGGAAGATTCATTTTGAAATAGGATGCACTTACCCATCCACCGTGCTGCTGGACCCAGGGCGAGAAGTTGTCTTTGAGGTACTTGGTTCCAAAACCCAGCACCCTATTCATGGGGTGATTGTCGATGGCAGTGAGCTTGCCCGTGACGTCTATTACAAGAGCAGCCTTAAAGCCCTGAGCTCTGACCTCTGATTCTCCCCTGGTGTCCACACCCCTTAGGAATTGGTCTGTGATGATCTTGAAAACAGGGTAGCACAGCTGGTCCTGGAAGCTGTTCATTAAAGCCTTGTCTTTCTTCAACTAGGTACAAGAGGAGAGGCACTTAGTAAGGGCAGCTTCATACTACCTCCTGTCCCTTGCCTCCCTCACCCAATGCAAAACTCAACAGTGGGCCACTAAACCACCCAGTGGGAAGCCCTGGATTCCAGTCAGACAACTTAGAAATTTCTGAAACTGAATGTTTATTTGGGAATCCTCTGGTTCTATCTTTGAGTAATGATAAGCTAAGCAGATTCTCAACAAATACTGTTTCTAAAAGGGATATCCCTGGGGGATGCATCAGCTGCTAGGTAAAGATTTCGACGGAGCGGTGTCCTTTATGTGAGTCCAACCCACCCCCCAATTTCCATGGGACACAAGGGTCCTGTCTGAATTATAAATCTGAAGCAAGAAGGACTAGCGTCCTCTGCACCAAGAATGGACTCCTTTTGATCTGTGACCCGGTTGAAGAAGCTAGACTCAAAACCCCAGTGGGCAGCTGGGAGCCTGGACTCCACCAGAACGGGAGAAAAATCAAATGCCAGAAAGAAACACTTCCGTGGAGTACCCTGGCCCCTCCCCCTTTGCTCCTTTGGGTTGCACCTGCCTCTGGCATCTCAGGAAGATGCCAGAAGGTGCATGTGGTCTCAGGGATGAGGGGCTTTGCAGGCGCTCTGAAGCCATGGGGCTGGGGGCTAGGGTTAGGGTTAGGGTTAGACAGAGCCGCTGTCCCCTCTGGTAGGAACCCATACCCACACAGCAAAGTCAGACATTCTTTGTGTTCCTACCAGACTCCTCTACTGGGGAAACAACCATATTTTCTGCGTAAATAATGTGTCACCCTAAATCGTCAAGAGAGTACGTCAAGCAAAGTGAGATTTTTTTAAAGTGGTAATTTATTAGATGAAGAGGAGAGCATCTCTCTTTAGAACCACAAAGTTCAGCTTCATACCACCCCCTGTCCCTTGCCTCCACAACCCAATGCAAGTCACTTCTGAGGGAGGCTGGGAAGGAGGTTGCCATGACAGCCACAGAACTTTCAAGCTGTAAAGAATCCTGGGGGATTCGAATCCGTGCCTCCCAGGACTAGGACTGCATTGCCGGCGGGTTACTGGCATCTACTGGCAACTCTTTGGGTGACAGGAGGCTCATGCCTTCACAAGGCAGCCCTGAGTACTAGAAAGTTCATTCCTAAAATCGATTGCCCCCTAACTCCTATCCAAGGATATGTTTCTGAAGAAACATAGCAGTGCCTTTAAGTCATGCACCACATTCTACTTCCTTTCTCGGCAGCCCTGTTCATCGTCTACCTGTGGACCTGATGCTCACACACCCTCCCGGTCACCATCCTCTGGACACACTGCTGACAAAGGCATAGAGAGAGGACCTACTGAGAAGCTAGAGCGGGGCAGGGTGGCTGACCGGTCACTGTTGTTTCGCCTCCTGCACAGCCACATGGGGCCTGACTTCTATCTACAGAGGGTGGCAGGATAAGGAAAGGGGTCCACAGGCCCCTCCCTGACTGACCGACCCTAGAGGCTACTCAGCATTCTGTGGGCAATGGCACAGAATCCCGGGGTCCCGTTCACCAGCTCTGTATCTGAAGACACTCTCACACTTTCCTGACGGGAATGATGGGTCTTGACTTCTAAATGGCAGGAAGTGCAAAGTTCTCTGAGTAACACTAATCGGCCTCCCTGGCCAACCAGCTAAGAGGGAGAGAGACTTCCGAGCAGAGAACAGTCCAGCCACTCTCGGGGGGTGGGGGGGGTTTCGGGAAGGACTCCAGCCTCGGAGTGGGGGTGGGACATCGCTATCCAGACTGCAGTGCAAACGCAAGAGTCTAAACTTCCCCGAGGATCAGTTACACGGGGAACCAGATTCATAATTCTCTTCAGCGAATTTTAATTTATTGGTGTCTTTGCTTGCAATAACAAAGTTACATTTTTCATTTCCAGAAATTCCAGGGAGGCTCCAGAAGGTTTACTTATGTTTTCCAAAGTGATTCATTTTTGAGAGGCTGCCAGCATGAAGAATTTGGAGTCCAAGGGAAATAAAATTTAGGACTCAGTGGAAACCAGACCTTGCAAAGGAATATAATCTGCAGTACGATTCCGTTCTCTGTCCCAGTGCGTGGGCCCAGAAGACAAATCACATTAGTTCAAGAAGTTCCATACCTCTCTTTCCAACAGATCCCCTGAATATTTCAGCAGCTCAACGATTTTGGCTATTATTTGCTCTTCTCCATCTGTCGGGGGAAAATTCCAGTTAGTTCTTTTAAGAAAAAATATAATCTTAACTCCCCCCCGCCCTCAGAGACAATACTTGTAGCCTGATTAGGGATTGAGAGAGATATGTGCTTTGTAATTCTTAGCAACTTAACTCTTACCTCGTTTTGTCTGATGAGGACAAACCGCTCCAGATGCCCTCTTCTACACACCTCTCCTTTCTTCTATTTTCCCTCAGAGCCCCACTTCTCACTATGAAATGCATCACTGTATTTACCGGAAGAAGTGGTTGAGGGGCGCCTGGGTGGCTCAGTTGGTTAAAGGTCTGACTCCAGCTCAGGTTATGATCTCGCAGTTCGTGGGTTCGAGCCCTGCATTGGGTTCTGTGCTAACAGCTCAGAGCCTGGAGTCTGCCTTGGATTTTGTGTCTCCCTCTCTCTCTGCTCTTCCCTAGCGCTCTCTCTCTCTCTCTCTCTCAGAAATAAACATATAAAAAAATGTGGTTGAAGATATTGGTTTCATGACATATGATCCTGTCTCCGAAGATATTTAGGAGAACCCTCTTTTTCATCGGTAGGATTCTCTAGCTTTTTCCATAAAATTCCCCATAAATTCCCATTGGCCATTGTCCGCCTTTGTGCTGCTAGAAAGTATAGAGCCAAATATGTGGGTCCCATTTTGGGAATTAAACTCCTTCCTAAACCCACCTTCATTTCCCCTGCTAGTACTTTCTTTTTTACATTACCTTTCAAATTTGATTTGATTAATTTTAATTACTAACATGTATACTTTGCATGCCTACTTTACAACAAGGTGGGGTATAAATAAATACAATTATGACGTGTTCCCACTCCAAAGCCTAAAATGACAGGCAGGTAGAGACACAACCCCTGCTGGCCTGTGGTGTGGACGTTGGAACAGGGCCAGTGGAGTATGATTTTCTTATCTCAAAACATACTACCCACCGAGCATGAGGAAAATGGCCATTGCTACAAAACAGAATCCGAATGGAGAAAAGACAGTTACTGATACAGGCACACTTCTCATTGATGGCATGATCTTTGAAGTCATGGAGTCATGTTTATTCCAGAGAAGAGAGAAAGGCCAGGAATTAATCCAGCCCTGCACATCCCAAGAAGGTCTAGTGAAAGGCAAGGGAAGTGGGAGGTCTGAGACTCAAGTCACCTGGGAGAACCCAAAATGTGGGTCTCCAAGGCATACATGGAGTTTTTATCTGACACTGCTGCCTCTCTCTCTCTCTGAGAGTCCGTGTGACAAACAGCTGCATTTCTCATGTGCACAGAAGATAAGAGTCTCAGCCTGAGCCTGGTTCAGGGGTACGCTCTCCATCACCCAGATACACAGGACATCACAGTAAGGTGGAGGCACTTTGCAGCATGCTCGGGCCTCCTCTCTTCCAGCCCTGGGGGAGCGGGGTGGGTTGTGGCCCCAACAATGCGGCAGGAGACAGGCGGACTCACAGCTCTGCCTCCGGGGCTCCAAGGGCCACCATCTGCACCTTGTACTTGGCTGTTGCTGACCCCGGGCCACCTCTGCCCCAACCCCTCGGCTGGAGTTTGGGGAAGGAGAGCCACGAGAAGGGACAGTCGCCAGTGAGGGCAAGTGGGACTGAACTTCTCATCCTGTGGTTGTGCTACCCTCCACTTGAGAGTTCCTGCACATCTGCTGGGAACTACAGGTCTGACCTATGGCTGTGGCTTTGGCTTTGGTGGCAGCTGACCCCCGTCCAGTCACCACTTCTCACTTCTGCTTCACATTGTGTGCCTGACCTGGGCTCTGACGCTGCCACCTTCCTTTTTCACAGGAGCCCAGGGCAATGCTATGCATCCCTGGGCCCAGACTCTGTCTACACCCGGTGCGCTCCAGTGAGCAAACCGGCTCGTGGCCGTGGTCCACAGGATTAAATCAATCCAATAGCGCGTTTCCCTCCGGGGACAGGGTTGAGCGCCGCTTTGAGCTCCCTCCTCCCCCTCAGCCTGAGACTGTGCACTTAACAGTGAACTTGGCACGTTGTTTCAAACTCTTGGCATGCCGTCCTTGCCTGGGCCGCCTGAGCTAAAGGTCGGGGCCTCCGGGAGGCTGCCGTCCTGCCTTTGGTCCAGGGCAGTAGAGACCCCTGAATTGCCGAGCCTTGCACTGACTGAACCCACAAATGCATAGCCGGGCGTGGAAGACCCAAGCACATGGAAGGGGAGTTTACCTTTCTTAGCACTGGGCGCTCGAGGCTGGGAGCACTGGCCCTGGCGCTGGACGAACTGATGGACAGAACTGCCCTTGGCCTTGCGGCTTTCCCCCAGGCCGTGGACCTCTTCGGCTGGGGGCCAGGAATGCACAATTTCGGCCACGCGGTTGGCAATGGAAGCGACTTTGGGGTCCTCGGCTGAAACGAAAAGAAAGGGTGCTGAGAGGCCTTTCCCAGAAGGCCTTGGTCTAGCTCATTGGTATGCACAGTCGCCCCAAATGAAAAGCCCAGCCTAGAGGGAGAGGAAGCTGCCCAGGAGGTGGGGGGATGTGTGTGCTGGGGAGGCCATTCTTCAGAAAGCTCTGGCAGTTGCCTGGCAGAGGCCAGGATGGGGGAGGAGCACACAGAGGAATGATTGCCACCTTGAAACAATTGCCCTTCTGCACCCTCTTTTTGAAGTCTTGCAAAATTAGGGTCCCCTTTCCCCTTTGCAAGGGAAAAAACACAAAAGAAAGTGCTTAGTTCTTTGCTTGAGGGAATCCTCATTATGCTTTTATTTTTATTCTTTTTTTTTTTTTTTTGGACATCCTTTATATCTTGGGAGAGCCGGCCCCTACGTGCAGAGGAGGGCATTCAAGAGTTTGACAAGCCTTTGGGGGTTGGTCACTGAGGAAAGAGAAATATCCCTGCTCTCAGACCATATTCATTACTCAAGCCCATTATCAAGTCAACACTGAACTCCCCTTGCTCTTAAAGTGACACGTCTTCTCTCTCCTCCACGTCTAATGGGAAACATGCAATTAATGCCAATAGGTATCCCGGGGTATAGAAAGTGCAATCCACGGCTTTCGAGAATTTATAATCCAAGACAAGAGGTATGTATTTGCACACATTACTATAGAATAAAGCATGTGGGGGCATGAAGGTTTAAATGACAGTGGCCCCCTGAATGTCCTAGCCTGTGAAGGGACGAGTCAGCTCTGCTCTCGTCAGGGATGGGGTCGGGTGGCAGGGGAGGTATTGGGGGGGCAGGTGGTATTCCTGAGCTATTGGGGACTAAAATTTTCACTGTTGATTTGTCACTAAGTTCTTAAGTTTTAGAAATTGGTGCAAGCTCTGTCTTTGGTGTCATATGGAGCCCGAGTAATATTGGAAAAACACTACCCCATTTACACACTTGAAGAAAGCAACAGAGTGGGGTTTGGGCTGGAAGGCTGGGGTGCCTAGGGGAATTCCTGGGCTTTGTAAATCAGAATGGCTAAGAGAGGCCTAGCCTGGGTCCCAGGTGGGATTGTGTCCCATGCATTGACATGCCAAGGTGAGTTTGGACCCTCTCTCCCAGAACCCCTCCACAGCATGAGAGGTTGGTGCTCTGCCTTCCCGCTCCGGGCATCACTGGAGACCACGGGAACTAATGCTTTGTCCACAATGCCTTCCTTAAAAAACAAACACATAATGGTTTTCTTAAAAAGGCCATATTGTTTATGTTTGGTCCACAGGGTTCAAAAAGAGATAAGGAGTGAATTGAGAGAGAAGAATTGGAAGGTCAAGAAGAGAAGGATTGGTGCTTTTCTCTCCCATTTTAACACCCAAACCAAATATATACTTGCCACCTTATTGCAGCCTGACCAGCCTCCTCTCTTGAACGCTGGCCACCCGTGGCCCCTGACAAGGAGGCTGGATCCCAGGGCCAGTGAAAGCCATCTCTTGAATTGGCAGAAGATGGGGATTTTTTCCCCTTCTGTAATCTTGTGTGGCTGGTCTGGGGTGATCAGCACATGGCTCTCCCACTAACGTCACACTGTGCCCATCTTGCACTCAAAGGAGGCAGACGAAGCCCCCAAAGGCTGTCCCTCCTCATCCCAGCCCCCATCATGTGGCAGGGCCATCAGGAGACCACTGGCAGGCCCAGTCTGACTGACTCACTTACGGTATCTCACTTTCTATGGATTGGTGGGCACGGAGGGAGGGAGGCAGGTGACGTATGTGCAGGAAAAAGTATCAGTGTGCACATTTAGACTCAGGTGAACTAGCTCTAGTGAAGATGCCCATTTTCTTTCTTTTCTTCCAAATTTGTATTTAAATTCTAGTTAGTTACCGTATAGTGTAGTATTGGTTTCTAGAGAATTTAGTGTTGCATCACTTACATACAATGCCCAGTGCTCGTTCCAGCAAGTGTCCTTATTAATATTCCCATTTTAAATACCTTCATTTTAAACACTGAGAGAAGAAAAGAGTCCCTTCTTGGAGTCCATCTCATCTGATAGGAAAGGGGAAATTGGATGGGGGGGTGGAGAGGACAGAAAGGCTGTGAATCCTTTGGCGTCTATTTGCGGGAAGGTGGTGTCACTACAACTCTAAGGAGAGCAAGAGAGCACTGTGAAGGATTTGTCATCCAGCCTTGGGCCGGAGGCATTGGTTTTGTGGATGTATGTGTGTACTTGTTTTATTTTATTTTATTTAAAAATTTTTTTAAATGTTTTATTTATTTTTGATACAGAGAGAGACAGAGCATGAGAGGGGGAGGGGCAGAGAGAGAAGGAGACACAGAACCGGAAGCAGGCTCCAGGCTCTGAACTGTCAGCACAGAGCCTGACGCGGGGCTCGGACCCACAAACACGAGATCTGACCTGAGCTGAAGCCGGAGGCTTAGCCGACTGAGCCACCCAGGTGCCCCAGTATGTACTTGTTTTAAAGTTTATTTATTTATTTTGAAAGAGACAGAGACAGCATGAGTAAGGGAGGGGCAGAGAGAGAAGGAAAGAGAGAGGATCCCAAGCAGCCTCCATGCTGCCAATGTAGAGCCCGACTTTGACCCAAGCCAAAACCAAGAGTGAGACTCACAACCGCTCAACCAACTGAGCCACACAGGTGCCCTTGGGAGGCATTTGTTTTAAAGAGAAGGGGCAGGTTGAGACTGCTATTTCCTTTCCCGTGTCCATTTGCTTCCTCCTTAGCAAGGGACCCCTGAAGTGTCACAGGCAGCAATGGGTTCAGCTGTACAGACTACATTTCCCAGCCTTCTTTACAGTAAAGAGTCGTCAGTGAGATGTAAGAAAAGTTGAGTGCAGTTCCGAGAAAGCTTTCTAAAACGGAACAGAATTATCTAGAAAGACACCCTTTTGTTCCTCCCCACCCTCCAACCTCCTACCACTTGCTTCCTCTTATTCCTGCTAGAGATGGAGAGATGATGGCTGGTGTCTCAGCAGTCACTTTGGCATATAAGGTGACTCTGAGGTTGGAAGTTACTAGCAGAGGGGTGGCAGAGTAGGACTCATTCTGCATGTAGTGAATCCTAGCTGTGGACAAACAAGGGTTCACAGGTCAAAGAACCTGGGTTGGTAGTTTCTAAGATTGGTATGGACAGCCATTTTTCTACCTCCTAAGACCTCTCGCTTCTAGATTTTGATCTTGGGACGTAACCTTACAGTTATCACTGAAGCCTGGTGTCTGAGTCCTGGAAACAGCAGTGAGGGCTAAACTGTGACCTTCAGTCAAAAGAACTCAGGTGACACCACCTGTGAGGCTCTGATTTATACATGGCAAAAGAGAAGTAGAACGTGAGACTCTCTTGAGTCACATCCATGAAAAGCCAACGGACCACCCACATGACTGGCCAAATAAGAGAACTGGCAAAAGAAAGATGGGAAGGGAAGATACACCGAACCTACGTATCTCCAGCAAGGCCTCCTTAGGAAGGGATCATTTCTGTTTTAGAGAGATCTGTCTACATAAAGATCTTGGAATTTAGTAAATGAGAAAGGCCAAATGACACTTCAGTATTATAGAAATACAGAGTGTCATTTGTCTCAGGAAACCAGAAGATTAAGGTCTGCAAAAATTGCCTCTGTTTCTCGAAAACATCCAGAGGAGAGCCAAGCAGAAAAGCCTATTTAGGTGCCTTCCCCAAGTTCTGTATGCTCCAGAAGTCAGCTACCACCCCCAGCGGGGGCTGTGCTATGGTGCGGGGGCGGGGGTGGGGTGCAGAGAGGAGCAGTTCCCCAGATAGCCTCACCCCCAACTTCTCCGGTTCTAAAAGTTTAAAGTTTAGGAGAAAACGGGAAATTAAAGGTTCCTTGATCATCGTGAGGGATCGAAAACTACCATGCGTGTGTTGATGCTCCAAGTAAGCTGGGCAGTCACACCATTTCAAAATTGAGACATTACTGCCACCTGTTGACTAATTGTTGACAATCTACCCCAGCCACTAAACCCAGTAGGAGTGGGGGTTTATTTTAAAATCTGGGCAGTGGACCCTGGGTGTTGTTGAAGGGGAAGAAGCTTGGCGACGGAGGGCTAGTCTCTATGGTAAAGCCCTTCATGAAAATGTTTTATTCAGTAGAATGTATTTTGTTCCACTGAGGGAAGGTTTTTATCAAAATGCTTCTCAGTGGTGGATTTGTTTTTTTTCCTGGAGTGTTTTATAGTTTGAAAAGTACTTTTGTATACAGCTACCTGATCTTTCCATCCACCCTAAGTGGTCGGGAGGGTAGGACACCTCATGTACAGATGGAAACAGAGACCCGGAGAGGTGAGCTGACTTACCTCCAGAAAGGTGCCAGGCTGAACCCCTCTGCAGGGCTCTTTCCTTTATACTGGTCTCTGGCACAGAGGATCAGGAATTTGGGCAGCAAGCTTATTTATAGCCAGAGGAGCCAGACAACCAGTCCTGTCATCCTTTTCTGCCATTCTCTTACTTTCTGCTCAGTCTTGAGAAAAGCAGGGCAGTTATTATTGAATATTGATAAGTGGGGAAACTGAGGCACAATGGAGTGCCCTCCCTCAGACCACATTACCAGCTGGGAGGAGATGAACTACCATGCACACAAAGAAGGGGAAGATTTTGTTGTGGGAGAGAAGAATCCCCCAAATCCTACCTTCATGCTGTATATGCTGTCCCACATTAGAAAGCGACCTTGTCCTTGGATGACTGGGCCCTTGAAACTCAGCTATTCGACCCTCCAGACAGAACATAGGTGGGCTCTGTTCATTTTCCTCCTTCTCCACCACTCCAAAGAGTGTTCTCCAGGAAGACTTTTTCTTGCCCAGGTTTGTGGCCTTCTCGGTGGATGGGGAAGTTCTCCAAGCCCATGTCACTTGGGTCCACGACTCATTAGATGGCCAACTCCCCAGTCCTCTCTGGGACAAACTTCTCGTTCTCGGCAGCTTTGGCGAGGAGGCAGCAGGTGTGTTCTTGAAGACATGGTGTTTGGCATAGAATGCCAGGATTTTGAATTCTATGCTGTTCGGGTCGTCATCGTCCAAGGGGATCTCCTCCAGGTCACAGGCACTGGCGGTGCACATGGCGAGCCTGCAACAACAAAGTCCACACGTGTCCTTGTGCCTGTGGGCACCTTACTCTCTGTAGGTCGGGAGAGACGGGCAGATCGCCACGAACATTTATTGAGCACCTATTCTGTTCATGCAGAGAGACAGGGACTAACCAGATATGGGAAATCCAGGGTTCTTTCTGAAAGCTCAGCCTCACAGAGACAAGGAAGAGAGAAGGCACAGAGGCAGCTCCAAAGGAAGAGGAACCAGATCAGAGCTGCAGACAGCCAGTGTGGGAGAAACACCTGCCGAGAGAAGGCAAGGGAAGCCTCCTGGACACCCTGGGTGGGTGGGTGGTGGGGCTAAGAACAGGGTGGGCAGAGGGTAGACCGAGGTTGAGTTTGGGAGGTGTTTGCAGAGTGGCGAAAGGGCTGAAAGAGCACATGTTGGCGCTCCGTGAACAACTGGGGTTGGGGGAGGGAGGGACAGTAAGTGAATTGGCAGTGGGGCCAACTGTGGGGCCCTGAAACTTGTGGCTAAAAGCTCTGCATTTTCTCACTTTGATCAGTTGGTACTTTCCAAAAGGAGCCCAAGACCTGAGACCTTGGAAGACAGTTGAAGGACTTCTTGGGGAGGGTGGGTGGGCAAAGGGGAAGGCTACCTCAGGAGGGAAATAACTGGGGTCTCTGACCCTTCCCATCCCTTCTTCCTTCTTCCTTCTTCCTTGACCCTCTCCACTGGCTCGCATAGGTCTGCTTCTACCTCCTGCCATCTTGGGGCTCCATGGAAGATTTCATCCGGGGGCGCCTGGGTGGCTCGGTCAGTTAAGCTTCTGACTCTTGGTTTTGGCTCAGGTCATGATCTCATAGTTTGTGAGTTTGAGCCCTGTGTCAGAGCTTTCTTGGGATTCTCTCTCCCTCTCTCTCTGTCCCTCCCCCACTAGTGCACACACTTTTGTATGTGTGCTCTCTCTCCCTCTCTCTCTCTCAAAATAAATCAACAAATAAACTTAAAAATATGTCATCTGAAAAAATCCTGCTGTTGACAGATTTGAAGAGCACCAATGCAGGCAGCAGAGAGCTTTTCACAATGTTAGCAGGAGAGTGATACAATCACTGGCAGGTCTTAGAAAGATCAATCTAAGCCCTAAGATGATGGGGATGGGAGGATTTTATCTTTATTTCTGAATGAATAACTGGACAGATATAATAATCTGATTTTGTTCAATTAAACCCTTCATGAAATGTCACATTTTTTGGTTTCCAGCTAGAAAATCATTTCATTTTTTTTAAATGTTTTTTTCTTTTGAGAGGCAGAGAGAGACAGCGTGAGCAGGGAGGGTCAAGAGAGAGGGAGATAGGAAGCAGAATAGGAAGCAGGCTCCAGACTCTGAGCTGTCAGCACAAAGCCTAATGTGAGGCTCAAACCCATGAACCATGAGATCATGACCTGAGCCACCCAGGTGCCCCAAAAACGTTTATTTTTGAGAGAGAGAGAGAGAGAGAGAAAGAAAGAGAGTTCTCCCATGCATGAGCGGAGGGAGGGGCAGAGAGAGAGAGAGGGCAAGAGAGAATCTCAAGCAGGTTCTGCACTGTGAGCAAGAAGCCTGACACGGGGCTTGAACTCAGGAACCATGAGATCTTGACCTAAGCTGAAATCAAAAGTCAGACACTTAATAGACTGAGCCACTCAGATGCTTCTAGAAAATAATTTCTTTTTTGGTAATAATATATTGTTTTCTTCTGCTATATGTTAAGGACTACATTCTCCATTTTGCTCCTGATGCCAGAAAGCCCCATTCTCTCATCTCATTAGATTACAATTTCATCGGCAGTGGCTGTACTGAAAAATAGCATGGGCTTCTTGCTTGGACCATCTGGAGTTTAAATCCGGTCCTTACAACTGAGTAGCTGTGTGACCTGGGACAGGTTACTTCACTTCTCTGAACCTGAGTTTAATGCAGGTAAATTAAAAATAGTAAGTTGTCTTGCAGGGATATTGTGAGGGTATAAGATAACGTATGAGAAGTCCAGCAGAATCTGACTCAGAAATGGTAGGTATTAAGCGAAATTAGTCAATCAGAGAAAGTCAAATGTCATCTGACTTCACTTATATGAGGACTAAGAAACAAAACAGATGAGGATAAGGGAAGGGAAGCAAAAATATAAAAACAGGGAGGGGACAAAACATAAGAGACTCAAATATAGAAAACAAACAGAGGGTCGCTGGAGGGGTTGTGGGAGGGGGGATGGGCTAAATGCGTGAGGGGCCTTAAGGAATCTTCTCCTGAAATCATTGTTGTACCATATGCTAACTAACTTGAATGTAAATTATGAAATATAAATTATAGAAAAAATTAATTTAAAAAATGGTAGCTATTATTTTTTTCTTCTAGTACAACTGTCATCCCAGGCCCTCTGACTCTGTTCTTGAGGTGTTGCTTAATCATATTTCCTTCCCTCCATGGTCCTACTTTAAGCCTGTCTTTGGGCATGGAAACTGGTGGTAGCAAGTAAGCTGTGGTGATATTCATGGGATCAACCAGCCTATCTATTTCCCCTTTTCTTTCCACCATATCCTTTTCCAGGGAGATGAACTTACAAAGAAAATGGGACACTGACCACAGACAAGGCTTGAGGCAGTGAGACAGGGTACAAATAAATTGTCTGGAGGCTGATGGTTGGGGCTGGCTCAGCTTCTAATGTGCAAAGTTCTTGGACAAGTCATTTAATTTCTTTGGTCCTTCATTGCCTCATCCAATATTCTAACATTTCCCGAAGGTTCTACTGTTTGAAGGAGGTGGAGGGGCTGAAATAGCTCCCCTGCCTGCCTGCCGGTACTTCCTGTTTCCACTGTTGTTTCCTCTCCTTTTTTGGAAGAGGCTCCCACTGGCTGATACAGATGCTGTTCACCTGGGCAAAGGCCTCTTGGCCTAAGAGCGAGCAATGGCCGCGGTCTGGGTGAGCTCTGACAGAAGCGAGGCTGGGAGGGGGGCTGCAGGGGGGCTATGCCGGAACATCGAGGTGCACATGGAGGAGACAGAAATGGATTTCCCAGTGTGGCCAAAGCAGACTTGTTAGATCCGAGGCGCTTCCTACACACACGGGCATATTTACACGGCTCCTGAGCTCCACACACCTGCCTCAGGAGCTGAACATAAGCCAAGCCTGAGCGCTATGGCGAGAGGTGGGGTGGGAACCACTGTGCTTCCTCCGCCCTTCCGTTTCCTTCTAGCCCCGTCCTACGGCGGGGCTTTGACAATCGGTCTTCCCTCACCGTCTCCCAATTTCACAGTGAAACTTGCTGTCTGGGGCCACTTCAACAACTCCACCACACACATGCTCCTTCCTGCGGCTCCACCTTGGCGGCTCCACCTTGGCGTCTCCCTCCGCCCACATGCCTGCCCTCCCCTGCCACGTGGTCTCAAAGGTCAACCATTTGCCTCTTCCTGGTGTGGTGTTAGTCCCCCCGCCTCCTAGTAGGATCCTTTCCCAAGTTTGTCTAGATGTATTCTTTTTCTTCTCAACGGAATACAAACTCCATGAGGCCAGGCACATCTGTGTGCTCTTTTGTTTGAGCCTCATGCCCAGTGCCTAGGATAACGCCTGGAGCAAAAAGGCACTTGAAGATGATGTGTGGAATGTTTTTTTCCTTCTTGGAGACAGATTGGGTTCAAATCCTGCCTCCGCCACTGGCAGTTCTGTGTCTGGCCTTCCGTGCCTCAGTTTCTCATGTTTAAAATGGGCATGATAACAGTACCTGTTTCATACTGTTCTGGAGATTAAACGAGTTAATATTTGGAAAACATCTAGAATAGAACTTAAGTGTTTGAACGAGGGTCTGGACAAGTCTCTCATTAAGGAATATTTATGAAACTCACTTTGGGCATCGCTGCTGCTTACTTAAGCTCCAAGGGGGTTTCAGACGGTACGGGGAGAGTGCAGCATTTGTGGCAAGAAGATGGGTTGAAAACTTGCTTTTTTACTTATTGGTAAAGGGACTGAACAAATCAGTAACCTCTCTGAGGTGTTGTTTTCCTATTTATAAAACGTGACTCCCATTATCTAACTCACTGACCATGTAGGAGGACTAAATGACAAACCGGGACAATCCTGAAAACAAGTGTCGTTCTGTACCGGGTAGTTTACATGCTGGGTTCCTGATTTAGATAACCTAGTTCACGCCCTGGGTCATCTGCTGGCTAGCTGTGTGACTGGGTGCATTTCTTAATTTATTCGTGCCTCCATTTTCCCATCTGCAAGATGGGGATTAAAAAAACCCTACTTAAGGGTGACTGGGTGGCTCAGTTGGTTGTCTGACTCTGGATTTCAGCTTGGGTCATGACCTCGCGGTGGTCATGAAGTGCAGCCTGGAGCGGAGGTGAGCGCTGCGCTGGGCACGGAGCTTCCACACGGTTCTCTTGGTGCCCCTTCCCCTTCTCAAAAACAAAACAACTTGCTTTGTCAAGTTTGTGTGTGGATAAGTCACTTATAATAGTGACACAGCAGATGATAAATGCTCAAGAAACATTGGCACCATTATTTATTACAATTATATTATTTTAATAGGTTACCTTTTTATAAGTAAATATTAATGTTTATAAAAGCAATTAAGCAGCAATCAAATGCAGCAATTAAGAGAACTAGTAACATCCAAATATTTGGTTTAGCACAAAAGCCACCCTTTTATATAAATATGTATGTATATAGTGTGTGTGTATAAAGTATATATTCTGTAAGATATGAGGACTAGGACCTGGCTGCCTTTCCTAGCACCGAACGCCAGCCTGACACATGGTAAGTTCTCCATAAATATTTGATGAATGAGTGAAAAATGATTATAGAACTGCCAGATAAAATACAGAGCATCCTACTGGATTTGAATTTCAGATGAGCAAATATTTTTTTAATATAATATGTCCCAAATATTGCATGGACCATGCTTATACTTAAAAAAAAATTGTCGTTTATCTGAAATGCCCACTAAATTGGACGTCTTGCGTTTGTATGCAGATCTGGCAAGCGTAAGATGTTGAGAACGGAGGTAAAAGGAAGTGACTGAGGTGGACCAAGGGAAGAGAATGAGCAGCCAGAGAGGAGCGAGAGGAGAAGCCAGAAAGAGCGAGGCAAGAGCAGGATAGGTGGTTAGAACTGGGGCAGCCCACGCGGTGTGGCAGGAGCTGAGCCCAGAGCTGGACTGCGTCAGGAGAGAGGTGATCAGGTTTTAGATTTGAAGATTCCTTTTGAATTGGGCAGCTCAGGATGGCTCTGGGCAAGAAATGCACTCAGGTCCTGCAGGAACAGTGTCTGGTTGGGAGGGTGAGCCCTCCGCTCAAGCCATATTGTGCTTCTGAAGAAACCTGCACGTAAGTTAAAAAAACCCAAACCTTTCTAGTATAGTGGTAAGACTCTAAAAGTGTGTGTGTGTGTGTGTGTGTGTGTGTGCGTGTGTGTGGCACTGATAGAGAGAAGTAGGGTCTGACTTCTTTAAGAAAAGGGTTTGCTGGGGCGCCTGGGTGGCTTCGTGGGTTAATAGGCCGACTTCAGCTCAGGTCATGATCTCACAGTTTATGAGTTCGAGCCCCGCACCGGGCTCTCTGCTGACAGCTCAGACCCTGGAGCCTGCTTCGGATTCTGTCTCCCTCTCTCTCTGCCCCTCTCCCCGCTCATGCTGTCTTGCTCTGTCTTTCAAAAATACATGAACATTAAAAACATTAAAAAAAAAAAGAAAGAAAAGAGTTTGCTAGATGCTGACTCAGGAGCAAGATCAGAAAAGGGGAAAATTACTGGGGTCACGATGGAGCACACAGTCTTTCCATGTGACAGAAGAGATTTTTGTCGTATTACAGGCTGGAAAGGAATGGAGCAAGGGCAAGTCTGGAAATGAGAGAGAAGCAGAAAGCATGGCAGAGCTCAGGTATTGGCCCGGATGAGGCAGCCCTACAGTGGGGGTTTTGGGGGTGGGAGGGTGCTGTGACCAGGGCCTGGAGAGAACTGGGCTAAAATAAAATAGTGGAGACATAAAAGAATCCGTTCAGACACTCTAAATGCATTTGACAAAGGTAGGGTCTTCCCATCTACTGTATCGCATTGTCAGTGAAGGGAGAGCTGACCTTGTAGCTAAGGCTTCATTTAAAGCACCATTATTGGGTTAGTTTATCACAGGTTGGATCCCTTCTGCTCTCAGGTATTCCCGTGGAAAGTAAAAGCCCAACTTTTGAATTTATGGAAACTCACACCCTAAATATTCCACATGGGGATGGAAGGAAGCCCTGGGTGACCCTCCCCAACCCGGGCTGGCTCAGAGCCCGCAGTGGGGGCATTGGCTGCACACTAAGGCTGGAGAGGCTTTTTCTAACGCAGTGACTCAGGGTCCACAGCCCTGCTCCCCTGACCCTCTGTCTACACCCACTCTCCTTATCCACAACAAAGTGTGGTGAGCCTGCTTTTCCAAGCAAAGTCAAAGAGCTTCTCGTGTTGGCCTCTCTTCCCTCTCTCACTGTTCCTCCCCTCTTCACCTCCTAAATGGCCAACATCCCCCCAGTGTCCCCTCTCCCTTTGGGAGCCCCTGCCCAGAGGGCTGTGTGGGCGCTGCTGTGTGTTCAGCTGGAAAGTCTGGAATTTCGGGAAGCTTCTCAGCCATCATCACCAGACAGTCACACTTTGGGGGATTTTTAGCTGTGAATTCACCATGGAGGTTGAATTTCACTTCCCCTCCTGTGGCAGGTAATGGTGTGCCCCGTGGTTCCGGGACCGAAGCTGTCCTGACTGGTGCCCCAAGCAAGCTGGACAGAAGTGAGCTTAGTTTGCTGGGTGCGGGTCTGCCCCGAGCGAAGGCCAAGGCCAGGGAGGGCAACTTCCACCGGCTCTGGGTGTACAGATGAGGCCCGGGTGTCACGTGCGCTTGTAGACAGACATACCCCAGGGAACTTCCCAGGCCTATCTGTCAGCTGAACTTTGGTTGCCGAGAGCCCCCCTCCAGCATCCTGTACCCCCTCCCTGTGCCCCTAGGAGACTGTCTTCCTTCCTCCCTCAACTCCAGACATTTTGATATCTCCATGCCTCTCCCGTTTACCATCTCCGAGGACAACACGTTTTGTAACCCTAATAGTGAAATGAGCTAAAAATATCTTCACTTCCCACAACAGAAACTAACCTGAGAGACAGAGCCTTAGAGCACTTGAGTTATAAAAGGACTGAGGCACTCACAGGGAGGGGGACTCAGGAGGGAGCTCTCTTGAGGGGAGCGAGAGACAGAGCTAGACCACATTCCCACAAAGTGTTCAGGACCCTGGGCGCAAACCCAGATTTCCTGTCCTTGCCCCATCCCTGCTCTAGGGGAGGGAGACAGCATGCCCATGGGCTCCTGCCACTGACCGCTGTCACGTCATCCCACACCTGGTCATACTGTGAGAGAGGACTGCATAGTGTAATACATGATCCAGCCAGTCATATATGCTTAACCGCCCTATAAACCTTCTGCATCAAAGGAGAAATGAAAGAGAAACCTAATATATCTTTTTCTGTCCTTTTCCTGGAAACCCCAACAAACTAGATTCCTCACCGTCATTTGGCTTCCCGAGATTTACATAAGAACTTTTTCATAAACCCAGTAGACCTCTCCCCTGGTTAGATTTGCCTCCTTAGCAAATCCCGGACTGAAGCCCCAAACTGGGTCCTTCTGGGAACACTGGTGCCCCCTGGCGTTACCTGGGAATGAAGCTGTCAGTGGTTTCTCCTGCTTCAGGTCAGGCAGGCAGCAAGGGTATTTCTATACCTGAGTCTCTCTCCACAAAACTGAAGAGGAAACTTTCACGCAGGCTTCTTGGCTTCTCATTTAGGGAGGCTTATGTGATCCAAGGTCCCATCTGGCTGTAGCTGCTTCAGGTTTGGGACTAGCAAGGCTGAAGTAAGGCTTAGGGAAGGACTCCCACTTCCTGGTTAAGCCCTGCCCCCAGCTTTTTAACTGAAGGAGGGGTTGACCTTTGCCCATGTAATTTGACTAAAAGTAGTTCTACCTCCTTTATCAAAAACTCTCCGCTGCCCTTTGGGGCCATTAGGTGGGTGTTTTCCTGGTAGTTCTTCAAGTTCTTTACATTTCATCGGGTTAGCAGATGTTTACTGAGCACCTAATATGTATGTGACAGCTATTGTGCACATTTAATGTTAAGGACACCGAGAAGCAGGTGTTAGGATTCCCTTTTTACAGGTGAGGAAACAGGCTCAGGGAAACACCGCATTTTGTTAGTGGTCCCTGTCAGTTGAGCTGAGATCCAAACCCTGGCTCTCTTAGCCTCACACTATGATCATGATACCCCTCCTCTGTGATTCAAAGATTATATTCAAATGGGACTGCTGGCAAACCTTTAAAAACTGACCCTAACCCAGCCTTAGAAGCCACAAAACTCATTTCCCCCCCTATTTTATTATTGTTTTTAAATGATTATTTATTTTGAGAGATAAGAGTACAAGTGGGAAAGGGGGGAGGGGAGAGAGTGAGGGGCGGGCAGAGGATCCAAGGCAGGCTCCATGCTGTCAACGTAGAGCCCAATGCAGGGCTCAAACCCACAAACCGTGAGATCATAAGCCTGATGCTTAACCAACGGAGCCACCCAGGTGTCCCTTTTTCATGTTTTAAAGGTAGAATTCCCATGGGGCACCTGGGTGGGTCAGTCGGTTAAACGTCCGACTTTGGCTCAGGTCATGATCTCACAGCTCGTGGGGTCGAGCGCCACATCGGGCTCTGTGCTGACAGCTAGCTCAGAGCCTGGAGCCTGCTTCCGATTCTGTGTCTCTCTCTCTCTCTCTGCCCCTCTCTGTCTCTGTCTCTGTCTCTCAAAAGAAAATAAAAACATAAAAATTTTGAAAAAAGATAAAATTCTCTATGTATATGAAAGAAGACGATGAAATATGACTTCACATTCTCTCCAGATTCTTAACTGAAAGAGACATTTATGGCCATACGTGTGATCATAAAACCTTGAGAGCTGGCCAGTAAAACATGAAGATAAGGAAGTATGAGGTGGGGAAAGAGGAATTAAGGCTAATTTCATAAAAGTGAAGGAAGTATTGGCCGTTTAGATGTTAGGCAAACAGGTCCATTAGAAACAAACGGACAGTGGTTATGGGAAAGTTGTTCTATGGTGACTCAAAGTGAGTTTTAACTAGCAAACTAATATTTATTGCACATAACACGTGCTAGTCTAGTCCATTTAAGGGGTATTAAAATATTAAGAATGGTTTTTCTTTTTTTATTTTTAGAGAGAGAGAACGTGCATATGGGAGTGGGGAGAGGGACAGAGGGAGAGAGAGAGAATCCCAAGCAGGCTCCGTGCTCAGCTGGGCTCCATCCCAGGACCCTGGGATCATGACCTGAGCCGAAATCAAGAGTTGGGGATGCCTGGGTGGCTCAGTTGGTTGAGTGTCCGACTTCAGCTCAGGTCATGATCTCATAGTTTGTGGGCTTGAACACTGAGTTGGGCTCTGTGCTGACAGCTCAGAGCCTGGAGCCTGCTTCGGATTGTGTGTCTCCCTCTCTCTCTGACCCTCCCCTGCTCGTGCTGTCTCTGTCACTCAAAAATAAATAAAAAACATTAAAAAAAAAAAAGAGTTGGACATTCAACCGACTGAGCCTCCCAGGAGCCCCTAGAATGGTTTTTATTTATTTTTTTAAACTTAGTCTTTTTTTTAAGGATAGATATCTATTCATTTAAAACAGTTAAAGAATCAACAACTGCATATCAATAATTGAATCACATAGTACAAACTACAGTTATTGGTATTCAGAGTTATGTAACTGAATGATACTGGCTTCAGAAACCATTTAGAATCCCACAAGGTCTTGGCAAGGTTAAGTACAAACACAAGGAAGGGGCAATGGACACAAGGAGGCCGGCTCATTGCAAATAAAGAAAGTCCATTAATCATTCAACTCGGCAACTCCCGTAACAAGCTAGCACATCATAGGCACGTGACGCAGAACTTGTTATATATTAAAAAACCCAAGCCAACCCAACCCACTTTTCTCCTGATTCTAAAAATACACAGTGTTGTAGAAAACTTGTAAAATGTAAAATGGCATGCGTAAAATAAACACCCTCATCATCCAGTCATTCAGGATAAATGTGATTAAAGATGTGGTGTATTTCCTTCCCTCTGTGACAATGACCTCTAGCTACCTCTCAGGTGTCTGCCCAGCCCACCGCCCTCCCCTTTCACACTGCTTCCAATTAAGCACTGTCGGAAGGCACCCTTGCAGCTAGGTGGACGGAATGACCTCTACTCTAAATAATCATATCCAACTGGACAAGAAGTGGATAGTTTACAATCAAGGCCAGGCTAATTTAATTCTATATATGCCGGAAATTTGGAATTGTGTTACAGAGAGCCTAGCCAGCCTGCACTGGGTGTTTCAACTGGGAGGTCGTCTTTGGGTCCCGTGCAGTAGAGAAGAAAAAGCTGGCAGGCAGAGAAAGTGATGAAGGAAGTATTCAAAAGAGAAATGGGGAGCAATAAGGTCCCAGGGGAGGAGACAGTGCTGCCCTCCTTCCTGAGAGCTCTCCACGGGTCACCTGGAGGCTGGGAGACTCCTCCTTTGAATTTTTTTTTTTTTGACTTAGCTGATTTGAGTGTTTCTTTCAACCAGAAGGATCCTGAACAAAGACGATGTACATGGGTTTACATAGTTAAGATGTTACCATGGTTTTTTGGCTTGCTTTTTGTTTTTAAAGTCGGCTCCACACCCGACATGGGACTTGGCCTCATGGCCTTGAGATCAAGAATCCCATGCTCTACCCACTGAGCCAGCCAGCTGTCCCTTGTGACCTGCCTTTTGCATTTAACATCTATCATAAAGTTATATCTGTACCAGCAAACATAATTTGTAAATAGAAAATTAAAAAAAATTTTTTAATGTTTATTTATTTTTGAGAGAGAGATATCATGAATGGGAGAAGGGCAGAAAGAGAGAGAGACACACAGAATCAGAAACGGGATTCATTCAGGTTCTGAGCTGTCAGCACAGGGCCTGATGTGGGGCTCCAACCCATGAGTCGTGAGATCATAACTTGAACCGACGTTGGAGGCTTAATTGACTGAGCCACCCAGGTGCCCCAAAATAGAAATTTTTATTTATTTATTTATTTATTTATTTATTTATTTATTTATTTAGAGTACACGAGCAGGGGAGTGGCAGAGAGAGGGAGAGAAAGAATCCTGTCAGCTCTGATGTGGTGCTTGATCCCACGAACCATGAGATCATGACCTGAGCCCAAATCAAGAATCAGGCACATAACTCATGAGCCACCTAGGTGCCCTGTAAATAGAATTTTTAATGGCTGCATAAGTCCAGTGAATTGAAGCAGTAAAATTATTCAACCAAGCATTTTTAAGATGCTTATTTTCATGTGTTCACTATTATAAATAATGTTGCAGAGTATAGTTTGCCCCTATTTTTTGGCAAACTGTATCTTTGCCAATACTTTGTATTGTTTCTTAGGAATGACTCCTAAGAGTTGAATTATTGGCAATGGATAGTTTAGAAATTGTTATTTTTATTTTCAATTTGTCTTAATCTTGGATTCTGGAATTTATTTAAATTATTATGGGAAATATGTCTAAGGGAAAAATCCCTAGGTGTTTGGATATATGAATAAATAGATCATGCTCATGGGGCATCTGGGTGGCTCAGTTGGTTAAGTGTCCAGCTCTTGGTTTCAGCTCAAGTTGTGATCTCACAGTTTGTGAGTTCAAGCCCCACATCGGGCTCCACGCTGATAGCATGGAGCCTGCCTGGGATTCTCTTTCTCCCTCTCTCTTTGCCCCTCGTCCACTCTCTCTGTCTCTCAAAATAAATAACCTTAAAAAATTATTTTTAAATAAATGAAAGTGAAAAACAAAAAGCTCATCCTCAGGAAATCTTTTGGGTTTTTGCCCATCTTCGTCAGTGAGTACAGAGTGACTACCAAATAAGACTTGAAAGTCCAGGGGACAGATTTTAGAATGAATAATGAACTCCTCTGCTCTGACTCTCATCTTTATTTTAGTCTCAATGATGAAACTGAATGAAATATGTCTCCTTCTTTAAATTCATGCTTAACTATTTTATTCTTTTTGACGCAAATGGGATATTTTTGATGGATATTCTTTTGATGTAAATGGGATATTATAAACGGGATTGTTTTCTTCATTTTCTTTTTTCAATAGTCCATTGTTAGTATATATAGATATAACTGATTTTTGTATATTGAGTTTTGTATCTGAAACTTTATTGAATTATTAGATCTAACCGATTTTTGTTTGTTTATTTATTTAGGGAGAGAGAGCAAGTGAGAAAGGGAGGGGTGGAGAGAGAAGGAGAGATAATGCCAAATAGGCTTTGTGCTGTCAGCAGAGCCCAACATGGGGCTCAAACTCATGAACTGTGAGATCATGACCTGAGCCGAAATCAAGAGTTGGATGCTCAACAGACTGAATCACCCAGACGTCCCTGTTTGTTTGTTTTTAGGTAGGCTCCACACCCAGTGGGGCTTGAACTCACCACCCTGAGATCAAGACTTTAGCTGAAAGTAAGAGTCGGACACCCAACTGGCTGAGCCACCCAGGTACCCCTCTAACAGGCTACTATTATTATTATTTTTCATGTGTGTGGAGTCTTTAAGGTTATAATATGTCATCTACAAATAGAGACAATTTTACTTTTTCCTTTCTTATTTGGATACTTATGATTTTCTTTTTCTTGCCTAATTGCTCTGGCTAGGACTTCAAATATTATGTTGAATAGAAGTGGCTAGAATGGGCATCCTTGTCTTATTCCTGATCTTGGGGGAAAGCTTTCAGTTTTCACCATTGAGTATGATGCTAACTGTGAGTTTGTCATATTTGGCCTTTATTATGTTGAGGTATATGCAATTTTTTGAGAGTTTTCATCATGAAAAAAAGTCAGCCTTGTCCAATGTTTTTTCTTCATCTATTGACATGATCATACAATTTTTATCTTTCATTTTGTTATGTGGTATATCACATTGATTGGTGGATGTTGAACCATACTGGTATCCCTGGAATAAATCCTACTTGGTCATAATATGTTGATTATTTTAATGCAGTGTTGAATTTAATACATTGTTGAATTTACTAATATTTTTTGAGGGCTTTTGCATCTATGTTCATCAGGACTATTGGCCTTTAATTTTCTTTTCTTGTAGTGTTCTTGTCTGGTTTTGGTGTTAGGGTAATGTTAGTCTTATAAAAGGAGTTTGGAAGTGTTTCCTCGTCTTCTGTTTTTTCGGAGGCTGAGAAGGATTGGTATTAATTCATCTTTAAACGTTTAGTACAATTTACTAATTAAGCTATCTTCATTATCTTTGCTGGGAGGTTTTTTAAAAAAATGTTTATTTATTTTTGAGAGAGAGAGAGAGCATGAGCGGGTGAGGAACAAAGAGAGAGGGAGACACAGAATCTGAAGCAGGCTCCAGGCTCTGAGCGATCAGCACAGAGCCCCATGCTGGGCTCAAACTCAGAAAACACATGACCTGAGCCTGGGCTGAAGTCAGACATTTAACTGATTGAGCACCCCTGCTGGGAGGTGTTTGAGTACGAATTCAATCTCTTTATTAATGGCTATTGGTTGTCTCCCAAACCTTTGTGATTACCCATGCTTAGTTCTTAGTGGCTCCCGGGACTTGAAGGTGTGGCAAAACCTGTCAGTGTCTCCAAGGCAAGAATCAAAGTTTGCATCTAGATACAGGCTGATTGGAGGCCAAACCCTGTGACAGCAGCTGGGAAAGTATATAATTACTGCTCTTTTAGTAGAAACTGGGAGATGGATGTTTTTGCCTGCCTCCCCCTATACTGGATCTAGGTGTAAATCTGTGAAGGTGGTTACTCTTGAACTCATGAAGAACAGCTTCATTGTTTGCTGTGGGATTTGTGAATGCAAACCCTGTTCGCTTTCAGAACCAGGTGATCTGGGGGCGGGGGCTGTCCTTTGGCTGGCATCTGCAAAAGCTGGGGTACCAGCCATGTGTACAAGTTCCTTCCAGGGAGATACTTGTGATCTGGAGTGGGCTAGAGGGAGGAGACAGAGGCAAGCCATGTTAGCTATCAGAGCTGGGTGATTTGGCATCCCATCTTTCAGGAAGCAGCCTTAAATGTTGGGGCACTGGATGTGTTGATAAGATCCTTCTGAGAAGATACCAACAACTTGGTTTTATTGGAGCCAGTAGGAGGGAGAAGGTTGGGGAAGTGCCCACCAGCTTCAGACTCCAGGAAGGATTGCAGTTAGCACTTAGATTTATGCTAATTAGAAGCTAGACCCTCTGGCAGCAGATAGTAAAGCCTGTGCTCAAACACTTTCCTGGGTAAGACTCAAAGAAGAGGATTTGTGTCTCTTGGCTCTGCTCTGAGCCCGGGGGGGGGGGGGGGGGGGGGGGGGGGGGGGGGATGATAGCCACATCCAGCATGTCTGTTAACAAGTGCTTCTTTGTTTGCTATAGTTGTGTAGAGGAACTGTTCTTCTGTTCAGACGATATATAAACCCAAAGTTCTAGCCACCCTTTTGAGTTACTCATCACTGAGTTTCTCCCATGTGTATGTAAGCTGTGTGTGTTAACAAACTTAGATTTGTTTTTCTGTTGTTAATCTGCCTTTGTCTAATTTACAAGGTGGCAGATGAAGTACCTAGGAGGCCAAGCAAAGGGGGTTTTCCCCTCCTCTACATCTGCAAAAGAAGATCCTGTAAGTTGTGGTTAGAATGTCTGAGTGAAGACAAAATAAAAGAATTGAAGTGCTGGTTTTGGGGTCTTGCTATGACCAGAGGGCACTTGTGGGGAAGAGCACTGGGTGTTATATGGAAACCAATTTGACAATAAGCTATTTTAAAAAAATAAAATAAAATGCATGTATCTTCACATGCAAATACATGCCATCATGAAAACAAAACAAAACAAAAAACTGATGTTAAAAACAAAAGATGAATACATATAAAAGGTGTCCAAAAGAGGTGTTAAAAAAGTTATTCTGTCACTAGTTAAAATGATAAGGTAGATGATATTCAGGTATAGGTTGCTGCTGTGAGATTTCGCAGTAGGAGAAGGACATTGGGCTTAGCTCTTAATTTAACCACAAGGCAAAGTGAGACTTCCTAGAAGATGGGATCAGTGGATAGAAAATTGCCAAGAAGAAGAATCAGGAATAAGGGGGAATCTGGCTAACCCGACCTGCTGGGGTCTTGCTGGAGGCAGGCCAGGGTGGCCAGACATTCCCTTTGGGGGGTTGCTGGGAAGGAACAATATGGTCAGATATCAAGTATGATCTGCTATCAAGGGTGGGGTATTGTGGCTAAACTCACTTGAAAGGATTCCTGCTAAAACTTGGCACTGGGAGAGCATGCCCAAGGATGGGGCCCTCAATGGGCTCAGAGGAGCCTGGCTGAAGTTCAGGCTAGAAGAGAGTCTCTGTCAGTGGCAGAGATAGACAGCAAATACAAAAGAGGGGACTAGGCCTGGAGGGAGTGTCCATCTCTACTGAAGTTCTTGAAAATATTAATGACAAAAGAAAGGATTTTTTTTTAAGGCAGAAAGAAGACTGAATCACTCTGGTTCAGTTGGACTTCTCTCTTCTCTTACCAAGGAAAAGAGTCTCAGTTGGCAATGTTTGAGAAAAGTTGAAGCTTTTAGACAAGAGGAGATGGCGGAGGTGTGTCAACCTGATGACTGGAGACAACTGGTGTAGTTTTCGGGGAGCCGGGGTGCCCCTCAAAGCTCACCTGTGGTAATTCCCTGTCACATCCTAGAGCACATTACTAAAAGGATGATTTACGAACTGTTAGAATGGGGGCTTCCTTCCATGTGTTCCCTGAGAGTCTGTCAGGGCAAACTCATCTCATCTCCCACGGGTCAGGGGTGTCTTTGATCAAGTACATGTTTGTTCTGGCAAGGTTTTTGACAAAGATGCTCATGAGATGCGTGCGAACAAGTTGGAGAATTGCAGTCTAGGTGACGCTGTAATTGCAAAACTTTTGGGGTACATTTATACTCATTTATACTTGATGTGTATGCTGAAGGAATGAAGGGCCTGACCTCTCTGGATTGTTTCCCTCCCCCCCTTTTTTAAAGTTGACTTGTTTATTTTTGAGAGAGACACAGAGTGAGTGGGGGAGGGACAGAGAGAGGGAGACAGAGAGAATCCCAGGCATGTTCCACAGTCAGCACAGAGCCCCACGTAGGGCTCTAACCCTGGAACCATGAGACCATGAACTCAGCCAAAATCAAGAGTCAGACGCTCAACTGACAGCCTCCCTTGTGCCCCCTGATTGTTTTCTTTTTCATCTCCTTTCCCTAAGTGTCTGAGCTTGGGCAAATCCCTGAACTTCTCTGGCCTTTCAACATTATGAAAAAATGCCTCAATTGATGTATAATTACATGAATAATTGGTTCCTATATGCCTGGAGGGATATAATTTACCTCTGAGTTCTGTCCTTGATTCTGTTGGACCTTTTTTTGTGATTGACTTAGAAAATGGAAAGTTTCTAGATGATGCAAAGAGGTGGGAAAGCATATGAACGAGTTCTGACCCAGCTTCAGACAATCCTGGGTATGAACCTTGGGTCTGTCACTTCCTGATTGGATGTTGAGCAAGTTTCTTAACTTCACTAGCCTTTTCTGCTCCCTTAAATGAGAATAATAGTAACAACAATATCAATCACAAAAGACTTCATGTAAAGACTAAACTACTAGAGAAGATCCTACAGGAAACACATTTAGTTAATGAACCCTCCACTAACCATTAGCTGTTCATGTTATATTATTATTAAGCTGGGAACGAGAACATTGGATACACATCGTGTCTCAAAGTTATTGTAGGAGCTACAGCCGAGCATCTAAAGGGCTTAATGAACAGCCTGGCATTTTGGATTCACTCATCAACTGCATGTGAACAGAATGGGAATGACCTGGTTTAAGAGCAGCTCCTGGTAAAAGCATTTTAGGGGCTTTCGGTGACGGCCAGCTCAGTATGAATCACTGATGTGGCATGGCGTCCGATGTTGTCTTAGGCTGGGTTAATGGGAAGGCAAAAGAAGTTACAATGTGACACTACGTCACCCTAGTGAGGTAGAGCATGCCTACAAAACTGTACTCAGTTCTGCCTTTGTGTTTTTAAAAAATGTTTATTTATTGAGAGGGGGAGAGAGAGAAAGAGCAAGAGTGGGGGCAGGGCAGAGAGATAGAGGGAGAGGGAGAATCCTAAACAGGCTCCAAATTGCCTGAGCAGAGCCGATGTGGGGCTCGATCCCATGACTTGAGCCATAATCAAGAGTTGGATGCTCATTGGATTGAGCCACCCAGAAGCCCTGCACTTGTGTTTTTAATTGAAGAAGTAAAGTGGGAAGCCAGACTACCTGAGTTCAAATCTTTGCTCAATGAACTTGGGCAAGATATTTAATCTCTTGGTGCCTTTGTTCACTCATCTGTAAAATGGGAATAACAAAACGTGTACTTATCTCATAGGGCTGTTGTGAGGAGTCCATGGGATGTCAAAGTAAATATGTAATGTTTCCAAAGGTGTCTGGCTCATAGTAACCACTAGTCTAAGAAGGACATCATTCTAAGGACATTGTCAGTGTCCCAAAATGACACAGTCAGAATGGTGAGGGGTGCTGTAGCAGTGTGACAGGCAGAATAGTGACTGAATTATCCACCTCTTGTCCCCTCTTGGGACCCCTGTCCCAAACACATATGCTATTCCCCTGATATGGTCAGGGCTTCACAGGTTTGGACTCTCACTTAAATTGGAACACTCAAACTCACACCCTATCAGGTCTCTAGCACTAAACATTAGAGGTCATTTAGTTTAGGGCCTTTATTTTATTTTTTATTTTTAATATTTATTTATTTATTTATATTATAGTTTATTGTCAAGTTGGTTTCCATATAACACCCAGGGCTCATCCCAACAAGTGCCCTCCATGCCCATCACAAACTTTCCCCTCTCCCCCACCCCCATCAGCCCTCAGTTTGTTCTCAGTATTTAAGAGTCTCTTATGGGTTGCCTCCCTCCCTCTCCTTAACTATTTTCCCCTTCTTCCCCTCCATATGGTCCTCTATTAAGTTTCTCCTGTTCCACTTATGAGTGAAAACATTTGGTATCTGTCCTTCTCTGCCTGACTTATTTCACTTAGCATGACACTCTCAAGTTCCATCCACATTGCTACAAATGGCCAGATTTCATTCTTTCTCATTGTCATGCAGTACTCCATTGTGTATATAAACCACATCTTCTTTATCCATTCATCAGTTGATGGGCATTTAGGCTCTTTCCATGATTTGGCTATTGTTGACAGTGCCGCTATGAACACTGGGGTACATGTGCTCCTATGCATCAGTACTCCTGTATCCCTTGGGTAAATCCCTAGCAGTGCTATTGCTGGGTCATAAGGGAGTTCTATCGTTAATTTTTTTGAGGAACCTCCACACTGTTTTCCAGAGCAGCCGCACCAGTTTGCATTTCCACCAATAGTGTAGGAGGGTGTAGGGCCTTTGTTTTAAATATGTTCAAGGTCAAGAAGGAAACTGAGAGCCAAGGTCCTCAAGCCCATGTCCTCTGCTTGTTTCACTCCCCACCTGCCTCCTTCCCTGCATCTGCTTGTCAAGGGCTTTCAAGCCTCAGCTCAACTCCCACCTCTTCTTAGAAGTCTTTTCAGATCCCCCCAGGTGAACTGGTCTACACTTTCCCCATTGCTACATGGCGGCAAATTCTGAACATTTTTTATAGTACTTATCAGTCTTCTTGGTATTAGGGTTCATCATCCATGCTTCTGTCTTCACCCTGTTTGCCTGAAAAGCAAAGAGACAATTTATTCACTTCGCAGGTGCACTGTGCTCTGCTCACCTGAAGGCCGTCATGAAATGCTCATTGACTTGGTTATTAAGGTTGTGTGATGTAGACCATTTATCCTAGAAGAGAGAGGGTTTAGCAGAATGGAATTGGGTCCTATGGGGATGAAGGATTCGATTCAGCTACTTAGTTCCATAGAACAGAACAAGGGCCAGGCACTAGACATCTCCACGGGGCGGACCTGATCTGTCTGGTTAAGGAGAATTCTTCACATGACAGGTGTTTATTTATTTATTTATTTAAGTTTAAGTTTGTTCATTCTGAGAGAGAGAGAGAGAAAGAGAGAGAGCGAGAGCGTGAGAGAGCATGCACTGGGGAGAGGCAGAGAGAGAGAGAGGGAGAGAGAGAGAATTCCAAGCAGCCTCCCCACTGTCACTGCAGAGCCCAACAGGGGCTCAATTTCATGAAACGGGAGATCATGACCTGAGCTGAAATACAGAGTCGGACGCTTAACTGACTGAACCACCCAGGCGTCCCATGACAGTCGTTTAATAAGGAGATGGGTGTCTCATGAGAATTGAGATTCTATCAGTGAAGTTGTTCAAGCAGAGGTGTCATGACCACTGTTGGGGATGCAGAAGACAGGATGCATCCTGAGATTTCCCTGTTAGCTAGAGGTGTTTCAACGTCCCAAAAGATTTGGTGCCATGTTAGGGTCCACGTGTAGTCACAGACACAGCAGATGTGAGGGATGCCTGGTGCCTGGTGCACTTGGTTTGAGACCAAGTCCAGCAGACCAGAGTCCAGGTAAAGCCAGGTCTTGGCTTGGCTCTCAGTAGTCCAGGGTGCAGGAGAGATGGTACCTCCATGAAAAGCCGGCTCATTTCCCCACTGCCTGTGTTTCTTGCAATATCCCCTTCCCCATCATCTCCCATTCTGCTCATTGCCGTCCTATGCACCTAGAAAGTCAGCTTCATGCTGAACTTTACTGCAGAGAAAAGTCCTGAGTGTCTCACTGTTGTGTGCTGAAGCATCTCAGATTAGCATCGGGTTACAGTGATACTCAAACCTTTTTGAGCACTTCCACATAAGGCCCTGGATCCATCTATTCCAGGCTCTTAGGCTTAGAGCTATAGTTTTTCTATTTCTTCTATTCCATTTCACCTTCAAGTTATGGGTCTAGCTACTCTTTTTTCTGTCTGGGTCCCAGGCAGACTTCTACAAGCTACTGGCCACAACGTTTCTGTTTTCATGGCCTCCTCTGCATCAAGTAGGTACCCCTCTGGTATTGCTCTCGAGACCTTGTTTCCCCCATTTTTGAAGCTCCTAAGACTTCTCCCCAACCACTGCACAAGTATTGACTGTGGTCTCCCATTGACCCGTCTCCCCCAAGGTCTACTTAGTTTTATTTACAACACAGTTTTGCTTCCTACCCTTGTCCCTGAGTCCCTCTGCCATCTGGCCTCATTCATAAGGTTCTTGCTCAGAGAGTTCAGGTCAGTTGAATACCTATCATTCATCAGGCTGATATATTTGTGATCTCCAAAGTCTCTGCCTTTATAACATTCATTTCTAGGTAATATCAAACTTAAGAGTGCATTTTATTTCACAAATTTATTAAAATTTTTTTTTTATTGATTGATGGATTCGTTCATTTATTTCTTTTCAGAGCACATGAACAGAGGGTGGGGTGGAGAGAGAGAGGGAGAAAGAGAGAGAGAGAGAGATAGAGAGAGAGAATCCCAAGCAGGCTTCATGCTCACCATGTAGTAGGATGTGGGGCTTCATCCAATGACCCTAAGGTCGACCTGGGCCAAAATCAAGAGTCAGATGCTCAATTGACTGGCTAACCCAGGCACCCCTCAAAAGTTCACATGTAGGGGATTATTTAGAACTCACATTTTTTCCTTGTAGTGATGTTCTTCATGGTGGTTAGTTTTGCTAGGCCAGTCCAAAGGAACCCATCTAACCTGCAGAATTAGGCTGATCCACCAGGACCATAGAATGATCAGGAGTAATAATAGACATATAGAATACAATCATGGAGTAGAACAGTGTTTCTATGGGGAAATATTTTCAGAGTTCTAACTAGGAATGCTGGGATTTCTTTAACTGCCCGCAGTTTGCTCCCACATTAAAAGATAATAAAGCCACTGCAATTTAGTGAGGGATTATCATGTATCAGGCAGGGTAAACTCATTATGTGAGCTAAATTGTTCCATCCTCACATCAACACCGATGGAGAGTGGTATCAGCACTGCTATTAATCCACTTTTTGCAGATGAGGGAATGGAAGCCAAAAGAACTGATCTCAGTGACTTTGGACAGGGTTTCTGATAAAGTAAAGTCTGGTGAGTGCTAGGAAAGCCACAGGGATTCCAGAGGATGGAAGGGTGAGAAGAGAATCAGATAGGGCGGCAGATGGAATAAAGATTGAGTCAGGCCTGGGGAAGGTGGAGGCAGGTGGCTGTGGACATGTCCAGGCAGGTTGGCTCAGTGTAGGAAGATTATAGACAACATGTGTTCTCTTCTGTTGTGATGTGTCTTTGGCAGAGACACTCAGACCCTGTTGTAAGGTCCTGGAGACAACTGGTTGCAGTCTGACGATGAGAAGGAAGAAATAAGTAGTTTCAGTCTCAGAGGGGATTCTGGATGATATGGGGGAGTCCTCCACGGCGCCAGCTGTTCGTGGCTCCCTGTGCCCATGTCCCTATGACTTTGTGGTGCCCCTCCCTTCATGACTAAGGATGATCTGCCTTGTCCTTTGATTCTGGGCTAAGTTGTGTAACTCGCTTCAGCCCTTACAATGTAAAAGTCAAGACAGGCTTGAGGGACTTCTGTCCATTAGAGCTTGCTTTCTTGTGCAGTGTGCAGTAGCCATAACAACATGTCCAGGCCCGCCTGGTGAGGATGACAGATACCGGAATGGAGTCCCAGCTGACACAGAGGAACCCCGCCTTGATCAACTAAACCCCACACAGGAGTAAGGCCAGCCAAGATAACAGAGCCACCTGGTCTATATTAGCTGAACCTTGTAGTCTTTTGAAAAATAAGTGGCTAATAATGAAGAACATCTTTTCATGTACTTATCTGTCCTCTTTGTATCTGCTCTGGTGAAATGTCTCTTTGTGTGTTCTGTCTGTGTTCTAATTGAATTGTTAGCTTTTTTACTGTTGAATTTTGAGGGTTCTTGGTATATTCTAGATACTCATCCTTGGTCAGCTATATGGTTTTCACATATTTCTCTCCCACGCTGTACCTTGTCTGGTTATCTTAACAAGGTCTTCCACAGAGCAAATGTTTTAAATTTTGATGAAGTCCAATTAATTCGTTTTACCTTTTATGGGTCATGCATCGGGTGTCAAGGCTGAGATCTCTGCCTACTTCTAGATTCTGAGTATTTTCTTCTATTTTTTTCTAAATGTTTTATGGTTTTACATTTTACATTTAAGTCTGTGATCCATTTTGAGTTCATTTTTGTATAAAGGGTGAGATTTAGGTGGAGGTTCATTTTCTGGTCAAAGATGTACAATTGCTCCAGCACCATTTGCTAAAAAGGCTATCCTTTCTCCATTGAATTGCTTTTGCATATTGTCAAAATCAGTTTGGCATATTTCTGTGTATTATTTTTGGTTTCTCCATTGTGTTCCATTGATCTATGGGTCTATTACTCCACCAATACCATACAATCTTGATTACTATGGACTAATTCCTTCCACTTTTTTTTCTTTTTCTTTTTTCTTTGAGAAAGAGAGAGTGCAAGTGGGGGAGAGTGGCAGAGAGAGAGAATCTCAAGTAGGTTCCACACTAAGCATGGAGCTCAGTGCAGGGCTTGATCCCATGACCCTGGGATTATGACCTAAGCCAAAATCAAGAGTTGGATGTTCAACCAAACTGAGCCACCCAGGCACTTCTTTTTCAAAATATTTTTAGCTATTCTAGTTCCTTGCCTTTCCATTTAGTTGCAGGATAACTGCCTATATCTATAAAAAAAAATCTTGCTGGGATTTTGATAGGACATGCATTGTATTTGTAAATCAACTTGGGGAAAATTGACATCTATGGTACATCTTTATCCATGTTCTATATTCCATTTATGTTTATCTATCTTTATCTATATAATTACTATATACTATGTTCATCTATCTTTATCTACATATCTATTTTTCATCTATATTGAATCTTCTAGTCCATGAAAACACTAAGTCTCTCTATTTAGATTAAAAATTTTTTTCATCAGAATTGTGTATAGAGTCTTCAGCATAAAAATCCTATGTATGTTTTGGTAGATTTACATCTAAGTTTTCATTATTGTTGGGGTGATTTGTAAATGGTACTATATTTGTAATTTTGGTGTCTACATGTCCACTGCTAATATATGGACTTAAAATTGGTTTTTGTATGTTTATGTTATATTTTGCAACTTTGCTGAACTTAGTAATAGGAGTTTTTAATTTTTTTCCTTTTTGCTTTGTTTTCTTTTTTCTTATTGCACAAGCTAACACTTTCAGCACCACGTTGAAAAAAGAGTGATGAGAGTGAATATATTTGTATTACTCTTGATCTTGGGGTGGGGGAAGCATTCAGCCTTTCACCATTAAGTATTATGTTGCTGTAAGATTTTGGTAGATGCTCTTACCAAATTGAGGAATTTCCCTTCTATTCATATTGTTCTGAAATCTTTTTTTACCATGAACAGATGAAATTTGTCAAATGTCTTTTCTGCATCAATTGACATGATCATGTAATTTTTCTTCTATAGCTCATTTATATTATACTGATTAATTTTTGAATATTGAAATCATTTTTTGTCCTTGGAATAAACCCCATTTGGCCATGGTATATAATTCTTTTTTTGTGTTCCTGAATTCTATTTGATAATATATTTTTTAAAAGGATTTTGTATCTATAAATAGGAGAATGTTGGTCTGTAGATTTCTGGCTTTGTCTGTTTTGGGGATAAGTTGCACAAATTGGGCAGTATTTCTTCCTCTTCTATATTCTGAAGAGATTATGTAGAATTGGCATTAATTCTTTAAACATTTAGTAGAGTTGTCTAATGAAACCATCTGGGCTTGGAGATTTCTTTCTTTCTTTTAAGTTTATTTATTTATTTTGAGAGAGAGAGGGAGTGGTGAAGGGGCAGAGAGAGATAGAATGCCACACAGGCTCCACACTCCATCAGCACAGAGCCTGATTCAGGGTTCAAACCTATGAACTGAGAGATCATGACCTTGAGCCAAAACCCAGAGTTAGACAACCAACCAGCCGAACCACCCAGGCACCCCATGAGATTTGTTTCTTCTGAGTTTTAAAATTATGAATTCAATTTCCTTATAGGTATATGGCTACTCACATGGCTTATTTCATTTTGGGTGAGTTATGGTATTTTGTGTGTGTGTGTGTGTGTGTGTGTGTGTGTGTGTGTGTGTAGGAATTGGTCTATTTCATCAAAGTTGTCAAATTTATGTCTGTAGAATTGTTTGTAGAATTCCCTTATTATCCTTTTGATGTCTATAGGGTCTATAGTGAGATCTCCTATTTTATTCCCAATATTGGTAATTTGCATCTCCTCTTTTTCTTTATTAGTCATGTTAGAAGTTAGTCAATTTCACTGATATTTTCAAAGAACCAATTCTTTTGATTTTCTCCATTGTTTTAAATTTAATTGATTTTTGCTATACATTTAGGCTATACATTTTTTTAGCACTGCTTTACTTTGTCTCACAAATTTTAATACGTTACTTTTCATTTTTAACCAGTTAAATGTACTTTTTCATTTCTCTTGAGATGTCTTTCATCCACAAATTATTTTTTAAAATGTTGTTCAATTTCCAAGTATTTAGATATTTTTCTAATATCTTTTTGTTATTAATTTTTTTTAGGTTTGTTCCATTTTTTCAGTGCCTTTGAATTTGTTGAAGTTTGTTTTATGGTCCAATATATAGTGTATTTGGTATGTGTTCAATGGGCATTTGAAAAGAATGTGTATTAGAATGTATATTCTGTTGTTGGGTCAGGTGTTCTATAAATGTCAGTTAGGACCGATCAGCTAATGGTGTTGGAGACTTCTTCTTCACACTTGTTGATATTTGCTTTAGTTGTTATATTAATTATTTAGAGATGTTGGAATCTCCAACTACAACTGTGGATTCGTCTATTTCTATCAGTTTTTTCTTTACACATTTTGCATCTCTGTTCCTTCATACAAACACAATTGCTATGACTCCTTAGTGGATTAACTCTTTTATCCACAGAAAGGTAGAGAGTACCTGTCTCTGGTAATTTTCTTGGCTCTGAGGTCGACTTTATCTGGTATTAATATAGTCACTCTTGCTTTCTTTTTATTCATGCTTGAGCGACATATATTTCTACATTCTTTTACTTTCAATCTGCCTGTGTCATTATTCAAAATAGATTTGTTGGGCAGGTCATAGTTTAAAATCCAATCTGCAACCTCTGTCTTTTAATTGATGTCTTTAAGCCAGTTATATTTAACGTAATTACTGATGTTATGGCTTAAAGTCTTTTGTTTTTTGTTTTCCATCTGTTCTCTGTTTGTTTTTCTGCTTACTTTTTTCTGCCTTTTTTTGGCTTAGTGGAACATTTTTCCATTTTGATTTATCTGTGGTGTTTTTGAATGTATCTTTTTGTATAGCCTTTTTAGTGGTTGTGGTAGGTTTTATACTATATATGCACAACTTATTAAAGTCAACTGGCATCATTTTATCAGTTCTAGTGAAGTATAGAAACCTTTCTTCCCTTCACATGTACTTACCTTCCTTTTTTTGTAATTGTCTTACCTATTTCTTCTACATACATCAAGAACTACATCAGCGTTATAAATTTTGCTTCAACTATCAAACATAATGATGAAAACTCAAAAGGAGAAGGAAAGCTTATTGTATTTGTACATAGTTTTGCTTACTGTGTACTCTCTTCTTTACTTTATAATGTTCCAAGTTTCCTTCTCTTATTTCCTTTCTGTTTGCAGAACATCTAACATTCTTTTAGGATAGTTCAACTGATAACACATTTTCTTAGTTTTCCTTCATTTGAGAATATTTTGATCTCTACTTAATTCCAGAAGGATATTGTTTCTGTATATAGATTTCTGGGTTGACAGTTCTATTTCTTCCTCTGTTTGAAAAATATTTCGCCACCTCCTTTTGGCACCCACGGTTTCTGGTGAGAAATCTGCCATTCTAATTGTTTTGCCTCTGTTTATCTCTGGCTGGTTTCAACATTTTCCCTTTATTTTCAGCTTTCAGAAATTTGGCTATGATATGTCTTGGTGTGTATTTCTTTGGGTTTGTCTGGTTAGTGGTTTGCTCAAATGTCTCTTGGCAAATTTGGTTTATGTGTCTTGGCAAATTTGGGCAGCTTTCAACCATTATTTCTGTGATAATGCCTCATTTTAGGTCTGTCTTCTTTCTTCTCTCCTTCTGGGACTCTGATGACATGGGTATTAGACCTTTTGCTATCGTCCATGGGTCCTGGAGGCCCTACATACTCTCCACCATGGTGGACGTGGTTTTATTAACTGTGGGTGATGATGAAAATCATGACTCTCCACCAGGCCTCTTCTGATACAACATCAGCAGGGAAAGGAGAGGCTCCTCTTACTTCCAGGTGGAGAAGGAAGTCCAGTCTCCTTCCATGTTCTGCACCAGAGATTTGTTCAGTCAAAGGAAATCTGCCTCCTTCCCAAATGCCAGGCAGAGATCTGGAGAGACTGAGAGCACTGGCAACTTGCAACATCACTGTCAAATGGGTCCTGCACAGGCCAATGAGTCCTTGCTCCCTGCTGCACCAATGACCTTGCTGGTGTCTTTTGTTTACACTCATAGCTCAGGTTCTTATTCCTGTGGCCACTGGATCCCTTAGTCTGGTGGGCCTTGCTAAAGGATGCATAGGATGTTTCCATTTTGTGGTGGTGTTAAAAATGCTCCAGAAAAAACCCCAACAACCTTGAATGTATATAATTGAACACTTGGGCAACTGTATCTGTAAGACAAATCCTTAGAACTAGATTTATTAGATCAAAAAGTACACTTTTCAAAGCATTCTTAGGAGATAAGCCCTATGTGCAGAAATTTTTTCTCTATGGTTAGGCAAGATCTTCTTTCTTCAATGTCTCTTAATGTTTGAAAATGCATTTTCTTTTGTATAATTATCTTGAGGTTGTTTATACAATTTTGCAATTTGGTTGCCCCTAGCAATTACAGTTTTTTTTTGTAGGTGTCCAACTACTTTAATGCACAAGCCTAGCTCACTTTATCCTGACCCTACAGATGATATTAGAAGATCTGAATTTACTTCTCAAAACCCTACTCTCTGTGACTTATAGAACACAAACACACCCAGATTTGTTTTGTCTTTTTCCTCCTTATATTTACTTTGGCGAATCCACAAGGACTACCAACCAAATGTGAGTTTTCAGAATAGTGTTTATCAAACTTTTAAAATTTAGCATATGTTTATAAATTTGCCAAGGCATATTCATACTGGAAGCAGGTGCCACATTCATCATAAAATCATTATGAGGGTTTTGGGGGAAATGTATTATAACATTTTTTGATTCGAAAAATATATATTTAGACTTTAAACACATACTTATATCTGAGCTCCCTCCCTACCTTTCCCTCTCCATCCAAAATTACAGTGAAAAACTAAAATACACAAGCCCATAAAAACGAGAATTGGAGGGGAGACAGGAGTAGAGAAGAGATGTGGTCACACCTAGGAGATGAAAAGTGTTTTGAAGGATGGTAAATGACTTAGCAGATAGAAGTGGCTGAAACCTAAGGGCCTATGGAAAGGAAGATTGATGAGCAGCAAGAGATTTGTTCCCTAGAACTCCTTGGAGGGTTCTGGGACTGGAGACCCTAGGACAAGTTGAAGAAACTGGGGTTAGCAATGGAGCTGAGAAGGGGGAGATGGTTTGAAAGTTCCTCTAAGGACTTATTGTGCCTCTGAACCATTATGGGACAACCTGTCTCTTATCCCTGTAGAACAGGGAGTTCCTTCTCTGAAGATACTGACCAGGGTCTGTGGCTCTCAGACATGCTAGCTGTTGAGTCCCCATCATCCTTTCTGCTCCCATTATGGTGACAGGCTTACTACTCTGACCCAATTCACCAACTCCATCATGTTGGGGAAGATGAGAGTGAAATGTCAATGGAAAAATTCAATGGCCCCAGAGAAAATACTCACACATAGTGCAGCTGGGAGGGGGGTATGTACCTCCTAACAACAGAGTGACTTAACACTTGATCAGAATGATATTCTGCTGGCCGCCAACTGGCAATTCTGATCCAACCACACAGCCTTTCCAAACAACTTCCTGGTGTCTCATTTTTAAGCCACGGATCATCAGACTCTTAAGAGGCATCACCAAAATAAGAGATGAAAGTGTGTGTGTGGGAAAACAATCAATTAGAAGAAGAAGAAAATGTTGTAAGGTAGGGGCAAAAAAATTGAAAGAAAATTTATAAGTATTTTAGAGAGATGAGATGATTTGCAGCAATGAAACAAAGATGGATGCCATTAAAACAAACAAGCAAGAACAGGGAAATACCAGAAACAAGAAAGAGCTCTTAGAAATTCAAATGATTAGAGGCACTTGGCTGGCTCAGTCAGTGGAACTTGTGACTCTCAAGGCTGTGAGTTCAAGCACCGCTTTGGGTGTAGAGATTTCTTAAAAATAAAATCTTTCTTAAAAAAAGACATTAAAATGATTAGAATAGAATAAAAAATTCAACAGAGTTTGGGATTGAAACTGAGGAATTCTTGCTTAAAGTAGTAAGAAAAACCCCTGGAAAACAGGATGCTAGGTTGGCTCATTCCTCTTTGGCAAACCCACTTTTCTCTTGTCTCTCTTCCATTCTTAGAATTTCCTGTAGTTGGATTTGTCTTCTGACAAATTTCTGGTCGATAAGTCCTAAGTTGAAGTTTGCAGGGGATTTCTGGAAAAGCTTTGTTTTTCTGATACAAATGCTACATTTTCTGCTTCTTTCCCCATCCTTTTCATTCCTGCCTTGAATGTAGATGTGATGGCTGGCACTATAGCAGTTATCATGTGGGTGAGAGGCCAAGAGAGTCCAGGAGATCTTTGCCCTGACATTCTTAAGCCTCTGAAATAATACCAGTCTAACCACCTCTTGACTTCCTGTGTGAGGAAAAAACCAAACCCTAATGTGTTTCTTTTCCTCCTAGCTGATTCATATTCCCTGATGCAGAGAGAAAAGTTAAAAAACTAGAGGTGACTCCCTTGGTCCACCTCTTGATATTGGCTCAGGTGGTATCTTGCGTTTGTGAGATGGAGCCCTGTGTCCATCACACCACGCTCAGCGGGGAGCCTGCTTGGGATTCTCTCCCTCTCTCTTTGCCCCTCCCCTGCTTATTCTCTCCCTCTCTCTCTCTCAAAATAAATAAATAAACTTAAAAAAAAAACCCCACTAGAATATTTATTCAAGTGGCCCAATATTCAACTGTTAGGAGTTTTGGAAAGAGAAAACAGATATAATGGTGGGAAAAAAATTATCAGTGGAATAATAGAAGAAAATATCCCAGAACTAAGCTTTCATATCTTGAAACAACACATTAGCCCACGTCACTAAAAATCTCCAGGATGTAGGATGGAAATACTTCACAGTTCGTTTTCAGATAAATGGAGCAGAGGTCAGGAAATTGGCTTTACTACAATAAAAGAACACATAGTGAAAAGAGTTAACATTGCATAGATATTGTAAAGCTTTGTCAATAAAAGTTAAACCAAAAATATTGTATTTTAAGAAGTTAGGAACCTGTGGAAACGTACTATCTGGGGTATCTGTTCAATAAAATGTTTTAAATTTGGGTGATTGGTTCATGTCTGGAAATTGGCATGTTTTGTTTTATTATTTGGCTGTTTTGAAAGACTACACACATTGAAATCACACAGACCTGGTCCAGATCACAGTTGCATGGTGCACGCAATTTTCTTAACTTCTCTGTGTCTATTTCTTCCTCTGCATGCCTACTTTAGAGATTATTGTGGGACTAATGGGATGTCTGTATCCAAAAACCTGGCATAGAGCTGGCATTTTTTAAATATTAATTCCCTATAATGACATTTCTTTTATTAAAATTCTTTTAAAGTTTATTTATTTTTGAGAGAAAGAGCATGAACAGGGGAGGGGCAGAGAGAGAGGGAGACAGAATCCAAAGCAGGCTCCAGGCTCTGAGCTGTCAGCGCAGAGCCTGACGCAGGGCTCGAACCCATGGACTGTGAGATCATGACCTGAGCCAAAGTGGGCTGCTTAATCAACTGAGCCACCCAGGCACCCCCGGATATTTCTTAAATCGAGATTTTACCTGTATACACACACTCTAGCTTTCCATTCTTCCCTTGTCTTACTTAGTTCGTAAGAACTCGAATTACTGAGATTATGAAGATTATCCAGTCGGTTGGTTCCCAACCTGGGATTCCTTAGCCCTGAGGAAGTTGTAACTAGAGTCTGGGAGTTCTCTTTAATAATCAAAAGCATCCCAGAAATCATACATGTCCTGGGGATTGGAAAAAGGAGCTATCAACTGTCTTTGCTTTTGTCTAGGATATAAACTCATTGTGGTAACTCTGGTTGCTTCGCGATGATCAGAAGCTCTGATGGGTGTTTATACATCTGATAACTAAAGACAAAAAAATTATTATAAATTCTTAGAGATTCCATTTGGAAGGCAATATCTTTTTTTAATGTTTATTTATTTTTGAGAGAGAGAGAGAGAGAGTGTGAGTGGAGGAGGGGCAGAGAGAGAGGGAAGACACAGAATCCAAAGCAGACTCCAGGCTCTGAGCTGGCAGCATAGAGCCCTGACGTGGGGCTCAAACTTACAAACCATGAGATCATGACCTGAGCTGAAGTTGGACTCTTAAATGACTGAGCCCCCCAGGTGCCTCTGGAAGGCAGTATCTTTAAAATTTTGGGATTTATGGGGAAATTAATGAAGAAGGTAATAATTCTGGAGCAGTAAGGCCCACAAATATTAAGTAACTTGCTCAGGTTCACACAGTGGGTTAGCAGCAGTGTCAAGCTTAGAACTGATTTCTCCTGATGCCTCATTGACAACACATTCCACTACTAAGCTCCCCAAGACCATCTTATCTTCCCACCGCCCTGTGTCGACTAGACTTACCATAGTGATAATTTTGCAACATATACAAATATTAAATCTTTATGTTGTACACCTGAAATGAATATCATGTTACATATAAATTATACCTCGATTTTAAAAAATTACTGCTTTGAAAACTTGAAATGGTAAGGGGACATCAATTCTCCTATGTGCTTGGACCCCAAAAATCACGAGAAGGTTTCGAAAGTATTCCTGCCAATTTGTCCTGATTTACAGGTGCAGCCAGAAATCTCTCTTGTTTCTTTTTGTTGATTAGAAAAATTTGTGTCTTTGAAGATTTAAAATGCTTGGTTACTTAAGAGAAAGAGAAAATTCTGTTGCTGGCTTCTATTGTTTTTGTGCCTGTGAAAAAAACAGGTTTTCAGCCAAGGCAAATCAAAGTGGCTGAAATTCCCATGAGAAAGTAGACCAGGCATGAGAGCGGAGTATGTACCTGTCTGGAAGCCGGAGCCTTTCATAAGCAAGAGAACCAGGAAGAAAACTGCTTGGGTAGGCTGTGATCACAAGGTGGTGCTACACACACGCTTGTCAAATCCAGCCGTTCTTCCAATTCTGGGTAATTTCTTCTGATTTACTGAAGCAGGAAAAAACAACAAAAAATACGGGTAGGTCCAATACTTGGGCTTGGAACAGTGGGGCTGAAAGGAGGTGGTTCGGAGCCCCAGAGCACTTGCCCTCTTTAATTGTGTGGAGACTCAGGAAGTGACTGGCTCTTTCAGCAAGAAAGGCCGGAGTTAGTCTTCGAGGGTAAATCCCCTCCAGGATTAGGGCTCCAGCAGTGGCTGACAGTTGGATGGATTCCTTTATGTCGGGCCATCTGACCTGAGGGGGACAGCAATTTCCATTTCTATATGGAACCTCATTTCCTTTGTTGTTTCCTTGATTTTATTTTCCTCCTAAGAATTGTGAATTCTCAACCGGTTGGGGCCTGGGAGGAGGGGATGGATGGAGCAGGAGCCAACAATGTCCTTGCTTTCACCCTCCCTACTCCCCACAACTCTAGCACCTTAACCCACCCCTTTCCTCCAAAGGAAAAATGCAAATTCTATATCCATGCCCATTGTCATCACAAATTTTCCTGCTAGTCCTGATTTAAAATATCTGGAAAGCTTGCTTTCAAAGGGCTGTTTTGTATTCAAGGAGAAAATAAAACCTGTGCCTCTTACCTAAAGCTCTTCTGGGTCCCACAAGAAATGACCTGGCCTATCTGCCTCTGGTGGCTTTGACTGCAGACCAAGGTGATGGCACCCAGGTCTGCTCCTGGCATCTCTGTTGATTAGACAATGACTCCACCAGGCCCTCCATCAGCGGCGCGCCCCTCGATCCCCCGGCCCCCAGCGCCCCTCCACAACGGCAGGACGATACCTAGACGCTGCTTGGCTTTGCTTTGGAAGAATCCGTGGTCCGGAACAGTGGTTCTCACACCTTAGCAGGCCTCATAACCAGCTAGGGGGCTTGTGAAGGCAGCCGGCTGGGCCTGCTTTCTGGTTTAGTAGATCTGGGGTGCAGTAAGAAAAATTTGCATTTTTACCAAGTTCCCCGGTGAGGATGATGCTACCGGGCTGGGGACCAAACTTGTAAAGCTGCTTTTTCAGAGCACAGAGTTGGGGGGAGGGGGGGAGAGGAGCAGCAGGAAGAAGCATGGCTGTTATTTGGCTGGGCTTTTTCCTGGGGATCAGGGGTGGGGGGAATGTGTGCCACCAAGAAACACAGAGCCACCAAGGAGGTCTGACCTCTTGGGATGCTGTAAATCTTTATCTTTTCTTTCTAGACTAGTGGTTCTGAAACTTGGCAACACACTGGAATCACTTGAGGAGCTTTAAAAAATTCCTGATGACTGACCCTCACTCCTGGAGATCTTGATTTAATTGGTTTGGAGGGTGCTTTTGGGCATTGGACAGTTTGAAAGCTCTCTTGGTGTTTCTGATGTGTTGCCAAGGTTAAAAAAAAAACAACACTGTTCTAGGCTCTCCTCTCATTGAATTTAAATATCTAATCCCCAGTGAGTGGAAGTACCAGTCATCTGTTCTGGAAACTTACAGCTTTCTCTCACACCGCCCTATCTCTGCCCATCTTTAGGCTGGAAAACTCTTGCATGTCTCTGACTACTGAACTCCTATGTTTCTTTCAAAACCCAGTTCAAATATTTCTTTCATGGTGGAGACTTTCCTGGCTTTCCCCGACAGTCATTGCTTCTTTTTCTGTCTCCTAAAGTATTTTGCACGCACTTGAATGACAACTTGTATTTCACTGTAGTGTAATTATTTACTTTCATAGCTTTCCCTCTCATTCGATGGTGTACTGCTCAGGGTGCTTAATAAAAATGTGGTTAAATGAATCCCCTGGTTGGAGATAAGGTTTGAAATGCAAAAGGTCTGGATAAGGACGTTTATTTATTTCCATTCTGTTCAGCAAACTGAGTGCCTACTGTGGCTGAAATTCCAGTGGGTGCCTGGGAGGCAAAGCGAAATGAGCTGTGACCTTGCCCTTGAGGAATTGCTCTTGAAGTCAGCCTCTCAGGCTAGTTCTGTGCTCTTTAGATTCAGCTTGGGAACCACCTTCAGAGAGACCACATGGAACAGAGGGAACCTGGACAACCCTTTCACACCCTGCCTGACACTCACCATCTACAGGATTGAGTGAGTCTCTGGCATTCTTGCATGAACTTGCCCTTGTCTACCTCTCTAGACATACAGGGTGCTGACAGTTTAATGGGTGGCCTGTAGTTCCCAGGACACATTGTGCTATTGCCCATTGGCACTGTTCTGCTCCCCTGAGGTGCCCCTCCCATCCTAGTTTGCTTGGCCCACCCATGGCCTAGGGGTCTTCCCTGACTCCCAGGCAGACTGCCTTCTCTTTGTACTCTCTTAGCATTTTATACATACCTCTATCATAGTTTTTTAAAGTATTTGTTTATTGATTGATTGGTTGAGAGCAAGTGGGGGAGGGGCAGAGAGAGAGGGAGGCAGAATCCTCCCTCTCTGCCAGCTTCCCTCGCTGCCAGTCCGAATCGGGGCTCAAACTCACAAATGGTCAGATCATGACCTGAGCTGAAATCAAGAGTCAGATGCCCAACACACTGACCCACTGAGGCGCCCCATCCTAGTTTTTTTTTTTTTTTTAAATTAACTTAGCAAACAGTGGGTTCTTTGTAGGGTTGAATTGAATGCAGTGTTTACACGCTGATCTCCAACTTTATCCTGCCTATGCACCATTCACCTGGGTTTAGAATAGGGGGTCACATTCTTCTGGTGGAGCAGGATACTGAGGAGGAGAGAAGCAGGGTGTGGTTAGAAATACCTGTACTTGGCACCAGATTCTAATCGGTGTCCTGCTCTCAAGCTGAGAGTCTCTGAGTTACTGTAAGTCAGGCAGTGTGCTAGGTGCTTTTAGATCTTAAAAAAAATTTTTTTTATGTTTATTTAGTTTTTGAGAGAGATACCGAATACATGTGTGTCGAAGGCGGGGTGCAGAGATAGAAGGAGACACAGAATCCGAAGCAGGCTCCAGATTCCAAGCTGTCAGCACAGAGCCTGATGGGGGGCTCAAACTCACAAACTGTGAGATCGTGACCTGAGCCAAAGTCAGATGCTTAACTGATTGAGCCACTCATGCCCCAAGATCTTTAAAAAATTTTTTTAATGTTTACTTTTTGAGAAAGAGAGAGAGAGAGAGAGAGAGAGAGAGAGAGGAGGCGGAGAAACAGAGAGAAAGGGAGACACAGAATCCTAAACAGGCTCCAGGCTCTGATCTGTTAGCACAGAGCCCAACACAGGGCTTGAACCCACAAACTGTGAGATCATGACCTGAGCTGAAGTCAGATGCTTAACTAATTGAGCCACCCAGGTGCCCTAAGATCTTTTTTTTAAGTTTAGTTTTGAGAGAGAGAGAGAGAAAGGGGG